>NW_017100399.1:324593-362297 GCF_001263275.1 Habropoda laboriosa | reverse complement strand
AGCTCGGCACAATACACTGAATATTAGAGCACTCCACTTCCTCAAACGCATAGCAGCCCTGACCGAAATAAAAATAAATCTTGAAATCTGTAAAGTCCATTATAACGTTAAAACTGTAAAATCTCAATATTCCCAAAATTTGAAAAATTTCTTAAAAATAAAAAAGCTCCGCATAATGTACCGAACATTAAAGCGCTCCAGTTCCTCCAACGCATCGCAAACCGCATTCCTCGAGCTCCCACTACATCCCCCCAAACACAGCCTCTCTCTCTCGAACGCCACTTGTCTCGAAGGCGATACAAACGGCATGCCTCCTCACGCCCGAAAAGCACAACGTCAGATGATCGATCTTCCTCCCGTTGCAGCCGATCCTTTGAATATCAAGCCAGAGGGAAGGGAGCCGGAAAGCTTATGCTTCGAGGTTGAACGGGAAAAGCCAGCGGGGCATCTCTTCCGCCGACTGGATGACCGATGGAGGAACGCGGAGGAGGGTTGTTCCTGGATATTTATAACAGACCGCGAGCAACGCCACGATAAATCAAAAAACGGGCCCTGGCCAGGGATGAACTGGGCCTTAGCGGGGTCAGATCAGCTTTCGTTACGACGTAAAAGGAGGGAGAGAGGAGGAGAATCTTAGTGAGAAAGGGAAGAGAAGAAGAAAAGAGAGGAAGAAGAATCGAAGACGAAGGGAAGAGAGAAGCTGGGGTCTCGAACAGGAGAAGGACGCTCAGGGCCGTGATGAATACAGGGCCGAAAAGAGGCTGGCCTCATCTACATTCCTGAATGTAGATGAACGATCCTGGTGCCCGCTATTGCTCTTGATAATCAGCGTGCCTTATCGTCTGCCAGTCTTTCGAGCGGTATTGTTGCCCCGGCCCAACCATACGTCTCGCAATCGCGATTCACTCGTGAATGCTGGATGAGAGTGAATATATAGTATTCTCGTACACGACTCGACTAGCGAGCATCGTTATTGTTATTAACCGAGCTTTGTCATTATCGCTAACTGGCGGCGTATCCCGCGTGACTCGAACGATTGAATAATGGAGGAACAGTTTTCGAGGCGCAGGTGTTAATTTTTCTTGGCAATTTTCGTTTATAATGGTGGGGGGAGTATGCGGAGTTAAATATTACGGGGAAGGTGTTAGTGTCTTCTCGTATTTTATTTGATTTTTTCAAAGGGGAAGGGCTCTTTGTTGAATTAATTTGAAAGGCGGCCGTTGCATTATGGTAATTGAATTTTGAACGCGTTTATCGCTGCGAATGGAAATTGGGGGACGTATTGATGTTTATGACGGATAATTTCGCTTATCTTATAATCAGAAATCGGTTATTAAAATTCCTCGTCGGTTTAAACAATTTTGGAATAACTTCGATTCCCAAAATGTGCAAACTTATAAGAAACTTTAAAAATTATGACGTTCAAAAATTATGAAATTCAAATATCTCTGATAAAAGATTAGCGCTATTTCCTCTAATCGCGATGACACATAGCGATCGACCGCCCCCGTTCGCTAGACATTTAAACCGCTCTCCCTGAACTTCGCTGGACCGACCACAAGGCACGCTAATCCACCGTCAGACCGCAGCTAACTTTGCTGAATACCGAGGATCGAAAAAATGCCTCTCCATCGAGGCGTATCCGCGTTACCGTGACAGCTACTCAAGAAGCTGTGCGACGCGTAGAATTGGCGATTTCACGTTCGCTAACAGGAAGGACGGAGGGAAAAACAGGCTCTATGAACGTGAAACGTTCGTTGAATATCGAGTCGACGATCGGCTATCTAGAAGGGACGACGATCGTCGTCGTCGTCGTCGACGGTTGACGTCGACATGGTGAAACCACTCGCGGATTCGGGACGCACACGGCGTGTAAGCATCGATAAAGCTTCGCTTAACCTCGGCCTGTCCGGACGCATTACTTCGAATGACTGGCAACCTGCCAGAACGGGGTTATGCGCGCAGTAAACGCGTGTGTAATGACGGGTTTCGGGACGTGGCACGAACCAACGGCGCCCTCAATGATGGCCGCGCCGCGAGATTCGAATAATGACCGGTATCGCGGCGATCCCGCCGATTGCTTCAACTGCCGGATTGAAACGGCACGGTAACATGCGCTGCTTTAATCAAACGCGATCGAACAAGTAATCGTACTTTGCCCGCTTCCACCATAGATTGCAGCGTGCGTTTCTTCCTGATCACCGTTTCGCTGATTGTCCGGTGTACGCGCTTGTTTCTTTATGTGTCTCGACGGGAACTGGTTTTTTCGGGGATTTTGAATATTGCATGAGAAGCTTCGTGTAATAAACAGAGAATTTTTGGGAGAATGTGTAATTTGGTTTTTTTGCGAGAAAGTTGGAATATCGGATATTAGGCTTTGATTGTGTGTAGAATGGGTAGTGTGCATTGTATGCGGTGTTCGTGTGAAACCAGGAGAATGCTGTAGAAAACTTTCTCCATGGTTTAAGAAACGACATTTTTTAAACCGAAATTAGTAAATACGCTAAATCGATGTGATTGTTTTTTAGAAACTGAATTTAAGATTAAACTCTTTGATGTATTTTACATAAGACAGATCTAGAATAAGTGACTTAATTTAGTACAAACATTTTATTATTTTATTATTTGCATTTTTTTACTTTTATCGCGTTTTACCGGTATACCCACGGTACGCATAATGCCTAACGAAAAAGGAGGCCAGGAAATAATTGAACAATTCCTCAAAACGATAAATTAAAAAGCAACGCTAAAAAGTGATGTCCACGGACCCTAATTTCAATTACATACGAAACGTACACTGGTGTGTCAGCATGTTTCAAGGAGTTAAGAGTTCCAGAGGCTAATTTAAGCAAGGCCGGGCCAACCTCTCTCCGATATCCTGACAAACAAGCAAAATATAAAGCCTACTTATCCCAACTTATTCAGACGTATCATTGGATCCGGGAACGGTGTGCCATTGGCATGCGCGAGCGCATCAGGTATTTTATGAGGTGCAGAAGAACAAGCCCCGATACGAGAGGGGCACAGCTCCTCCGCGTTTCGGGCTCCTCCAGATACCTCGATTGTAAACGAGACTTCGGCACGGGTTTCCTCTTTCTTCATGGCATGTTACCTCCGTTTCATTCTGCCTCTCACCGACTCTCTACCTCCTCCCCTCCTCCTCTCTCTACTCTCTCCCCTACTCCGACTCGTCGCGTTTCTTCGGGCCCATTTTACCCTCGAGGCCCCGCGGCCTCGTTCCACAGGGTCCATTGTCCAGGCCGCGTTTTAAGATGCCGCCGTTGGCTTTAATGAGAATTTTAATTACCCAATCCCGTGGACCATGCTCTCTCATAGGCTTCCCTCCACTCTCATCTCCTTTTGGTTGTAAAACGCTCGTGGACAGGTCTGGACGATTACTCTTGCGCAAAGGCAACATTGAAAACTCATACCACTCGTGTATGTGTTTGTGTATGCGTGTGTGTCACTCTCTCCGGTACACTCCACTTCGAAGGAGATTCGTGGGAGACGATTACGCGAGTATATACAGACTTGGTTTGAATTGCACGTGGACGAACGAGCACGCGTGATCTTCGGAGTTTGAGCGACGTAACAGCTGAGTAGAGAGGACCTCGGTGATCGATCGAGAGGATGGAAAGCATGATGTTAACCTCGTACGGTTCGGCTTTTACGTACGCCTCTCGATCGGTTCGTAACGGTTCATGCAAAAAAGCCTGCCGTTTTTTCGCCGGCGATTAATTAAGATTAAATTGGACGACTGCTTCATGGGTGTTCAATACCTGTGGGCGATAAAGAGATCGAAGCGAGAGACAACGAGGAAAGACGTTTTTGATGGAGTATCGCTTTTTCTCTTAAGGCTGTTTATTTTTTGGAAAAAATCCTCTGATGAAGATTGTCGATAAAAATACACGAGCGTAATAGCGGTGTAAAATACAAAGAGGTACGAAAATGACAAGAAAACGAAGACAATCCGTTGCCAATGGAAACTTACAATTTGCCGAATTTAATATTAATATTTGTTATTGGTAAAAGCTAAATATGTTGATGCAAAGATCGTCTAACTCAGATCGTTTTACCGTCGTCGATTCTATCCTTGAAACGTTGCAACCAGGATGTGTACAGGATAGTTTTCTCAGGTCTGTCTACCTCGCGAGACAACAACACGTACGCGTCAGATTTCTCGACAAACCTAGAAGTTTCATCGTGACTAGTTTTGTCGAACGCCCGTTTCGAAAATGTAGTAGGTGTCTCTGTATCTTTCGAACCAGCAGGTCCTGTAGGAGTACCAACAGGACCTCCTGATCCCGTGTTGCTTCCACCTTTGTTCGACGGTTTCTTCGCCACGTTCGATTTCAAAGGATCCTTTTTATTCCGCTCGGACATCTCTGAAGTAACTTTTTTCTCTTCACCGATACCGGTTAATCCTGCCGAAGTATTCTGATCTTTCGAAAGCTGGTAATCGATGGTGTCCCGAAGAGGTGCAACGCCAGTTGTACTTTCCTTTTTTCCCAGGGGAGCAACGGGTGCTTTCAAAGGAGCGTCGCTGCTTTTCGTCACTTCAGAGAAGTGAAAAGTGTCGGTCCTGCTGTTCGTTTTATTGGTGACTTTCGAAGGATGAACGATCGTTCCTTGCAACGATTCCTTCTTCTTCTCTGGTGACTTCGTAGCTTCCTTCGAAGGAGAAACGATCGTTCCTTGCAACGAATCAATTTTCTTCTCTGCTGGCTTCAGAGTGTCCTTCGAAGGAGGAACCATCGGTGTTTCCAACTTCTTCTCTGCTGATTTTAACGTGTCCTTTGGAGGAGGAACGTCAAAGGAAGTGTCCTTTGGAAGTCGTTCCAACGACTTCTTCTTCTCTGCTGACTTCAAAGTGTCCGTCGAGGGAGGAACGATCGTATCTTGCAACGATTTCTTCTTCTTCTCTGCTGACTTCAAAGTGTCCTTCGAAGGTGGAACGATCACTCCATCCAACTTCTTCTCTGCTGGCTTCAAAGTGTCCTTCGGAGGTGGAACGGTCACTTCATCCAACTTCTTCTTCTTCTCTGTAGCCTTCAAAGTGTCCTTCGAAGGAGGAACGATCGTGCCTTGCAACGATTCCTTCTTCTCTGCTGGCTTCAAAGTGTCCTTCGGAGGTGGAACGATCACTTCATCCAACTTCTTCTTCTTCTCTGTAGCCTTCAAAGTGTCCTTCGAAGGAGGAACGATCGTGCCTTGCAACGATTCCTTCTTCTCTGCTGGCTTCAAAGTGTCCTTCGATCCTTCCATCTTTCTCGCGGTCTCTCCGTAAAGAATATTTCTCGACTTTTCAGTCGCCGGTTTAATTTTAATTTCGCCTGTTTTCTTAGGGATAGCTCCTGTGTGAGGAGTTTTCTTTGTGTTTGCCGAAGCGACTGCTCTCGGATTTTGTTTTATGGGAGATTTAGACACGTTTATCTTAGAGTCGCTGCTTGACGAAGTGATACTTTTCCGAACCTTCGAATTATCCATCTTTGTCGTAGTCAAAGGTTTCTTCTCAGTTTCAACTTTTCCAGTGGACAGCTTGACATCAGGTTTACTCACATTTTTAATTTCCGGCTTTGTTTGCCTATTAGAAACTTCAATTGGTTTCTTCACTGGTTCCACGATTTTCGACTTATTCGACACGTTTTTTGGTTCTATCGGTACCTGCTTCTTCGTCGTAGAAACTTTCTTCGCCTCGACAATATTCTCGCTCGGTTCCTTGCTTGGAATTCTTGCAATCTGTTTAATCTTCTCAGAAGGTTTCCTCGACGGCACCATCACTCCATAATCAATCAGAGTACCGTCCTTCCTCTTCTCGATCGGTTTCATCGACTTCAGGATCTCTTTAATTCGCTGGTCCTTGTTGACTGGCTCATTTGGCAGATTCCTCTCGCCTGACCCATCTGTCTCTCGCTGTTTTCCCTCTTTGTCGGTGCCCAGGCCGTGTTTAGACACGGATGGAGTTGCTTTGGCTGAAACATCAGCAAATTTGTTAGCACGTCCACCTAAACTTTTCTCCTCTTTTAATACCGTGTCTTTTGCCTTTCCAGCTTGCGGGTCGGCAACTTGAACCACTGCGGGTTTCTCGATTTTTGTTTCTACCTTAGACTCTCCTTGTCCCAACTTCGCGTCGTTCGTCTTCTGCGCCATTTTCTGCTTATCGTCGGCGATAACCTTCGTATTGGACGAAGACACTTTCGTATTCGGTGGAGATACTTTCGTATTAGATGGAGATACCTCTACTTCCGGTTTCATTCCCAGGCTGCCCGTCTCAGGATCCACAGCGATGTATTTCACCTCCTTCGGGGACGACACTGGAAAAGTCGTCGCATCTGGCTCCTTTTTTACACTTACAGACGATTTTCTTGTGTTCAAGTTACTCTTCAAGCGATACTTCATCCTTTTCACGACTCTATTGCTATTGGTACCGCTTTTTATCTTCGCATATTTCGTTCCACTGTTAGCTTTCCATTTCTGCGGACTCTTCACTCGAACCGAGCGAGCCAACGTATCGGACATATCAGGAGACTTCATTTTCTCGTCCACTATTGGTTTCTTCGCTGCTACGTGCTTCTGATCACCACTTGATGTGTCAGTCTTCTTAATATCGACAGAGTTAGGTTGTTGGTTCAAGGTAGCATCGGGAGTTAAATTCTGCGCGATTTTTGGCATCGTGTTAACATTATCATTAACTTGCGACTCTATCACAGGTTCGGTGAACGCAGCTAAAGCACTCTTCGGTGTATTTCCCTTTTTCCTGATCTTCTTGAAAGAGTCCTCGGAAGACCACCAGGGAATTATGTTCGAGGGAGTCCTATTTTCAGGCGAACTGTTGTTAGTTTGATTCTGGTTGTTTATCGACGGCTGTCTAGAATGATTCGACGACGGTACGTTCATATCAGATCTCTGAAAGACAGCCTCGTTAGGCTTCGCGGTAAAAGTGTCAACTTCACGTGTACCAACATTCTCAGACCTCTCATTCCTCATTTTCAGAAAATTCACGTCCTTCGCAACCTTCGTCTCCTCATTTTTCCCAGCTTCAACTTTCGTTACTCCACTTTTAGTAGTATCAGGAGTGAAAATATTGTGAGTTCTTGGCTTCGAAGGAATGTGAGGCATAGGAGGCTTGGGTGTCGGAGGTGGAGCTGGAGGTGGCATCTGGGAAGTGTCCTTCAAATTCGCGTTTCTCGGCTGCTGGTATTGCGGTTCGTTAAATTTCGCGGCTATCTGAAGATTCAACACCGGCGACGTCGTCGAGCTTCCAACAGTCTTCGTCTGTTGCTTCGACGCGCTGTCCTTCGAAGGAATCCTGATCTCCACCTTATCCATGCTACCAAGAACGTCCAACTTGTCAGCTCTAGCCACGATGCTCTTCAGCTCAGACACTGGCTTTCCATTGATGGAAAACTCGATCTGTTTCACCGGAATCGTGTTCTCGCTGATGGAGATGTGCATCGAGGCAAAATCTGAACGAGCGTTCGCAGTGTCCACCTTGCCAGCTTTGTCCCTCTTCGAGGAGATTATCACCGAGAGCTGCTCCTTAGCCCCCGCGGTTTTTGCCTCCAGTTCGTCGACGTTGATGGATACCACGGACTCGTTTTGCGAGGGCGTCATCCTCAGCTCGATTTGAGGCTCCTTCGTCGAACTCGTCGCGACGCTAGTCGGTGACTGGGACGTGTTCCTCGTGGTTGAGCTCACAGGACCTCTTTTGATGTATTCCACCATGGGATTAGACGGTTTGTCCCTGTTCATCGTGTGCATAGTCTGTCTTTCTGCTCGGTGATCGTCGTTAGGTGTTAACGTAGTATTTACAGTCTCGCGATTGTCCGGTGTTGGTGATTCTTGGAGCTGAATAGCTTCGCTAGGTATGATCGTAGTCGCTCCTTTTTCCATCGTCGGTTTATTGTCCTTGATCTTCTTCTTGTGCGCGGTGATCACCCTGTCCAGCCAATGGGCATGCTCGTTCACAGATTGCAGCATCCATTTGTCGTTCGACTTGCTCTCAATCGACTCGTTCTTCGCGGTGATTCGTTTCAGGTCCTTTATTATACCGTCTACCTTAGTTATCCAGCCATCCTGGTCGTCCGTGGTTTCATCAATTCTCTTCACCTCCGTTGATCTAGTACTCGATTTTCCACTACCGTTGCCCGATGAAAAGCCCGTCAATTTGTTACTCGTACTCTTTGCATCCATCAGAATTGCAGAGACTCCGTCGAGGTTCGTAGACACGTTACGTTTGTGGATCATGCAAGAATCGACACCGAGATGCAATCTACTGCTATACTTTTCGATCATCGTCGCATACGACGTGTTGTCTAACAAGTGATTATTTTCTCCAATGGTATTCGTCAAATTTTTGTTGTTGTACGAGGTACTATGATGCGCTGTAGAGGTGTCACTGCTGAATTTAGCGTTCTGGCTGTAGTGGTTCAAGCTGGTTGTATTCCTCGACGATTTAGGCTTGCACTTCCATTTCAAAGAGACCACGGAAGCACTGCTGAAGGGACTTCTGCGAATTCCGTTGATCATAGCCGAACTTAGGTTGTCTCTCAGGATCCCCGAGCTGTTCTGAGCGTACATCATCTCGTTGTAGCGGGCGATCATCTGTGCGTAGGAACGTGGCTCTTTCTCGACCGATATTCCAGGTTCGGTTATCATCTGACACTTGGCGTGTTTCTCGTTGTTTCGCGCGGAGTTTCGTTTCACACTGCTCACTCTCTTTTGCGTACACGTCGAGCTGCGGCGTTTTTGAACGCATTCCGCTGGGGAGATCCTATTGCGCTGCTGTGCGTCACAGGTGATCGCGGAGCTTTTTGTGTGATACGAGCTGCGGAAATTGTCTGTGGTCCTCTTGCTTTGGCAGGACAAGAGACGAATAGATTTCGATAAGTGGATCTCCGATTGACGCCTTTTGCACGCTTCTTGAGACTGCTGCTCGGTTAATAGCGCAGCATCTTTGGATAGAATTGGATTTTTGTTCAGGGATTTGGAAGAACTAACTTAAATTTACGATATTTTAAAAATGATATCTAGAGATTTTTGTCAATTTTTAACAACGATCTTATCTGTTTAAAATAATATTTTTAATTGTTTTTTTTTTTCGAGATAAAAAGTTGTGTAATAACGAAAGGAAATTATTTGTACGTATTGAGTCTTACTGGATGGTATACGACGGGGAACATTAATTCCAAACACGTATTTCAAACGATTCATTGTACTGCACACGTTGAAACAGCGGAAGGTATTTTCGAGGTATGGGAGTAATTTCAAATTTTTCTATTCGTGCTGTCTTTTAAACGAACTTGCCACTCGGACAATTTTGACGATGGACCAAAGGAGAAATTTTCAAAGATGCTGATAGGATGTCCCTACCAAGCACGACGTATCATGTTGAAATGTCAATCGGGTTAGACGAGAAATCCCATTAAACAGACGAATTTATAACTCGATCTTATTCCTCGAATCACTTCAGGCTGCAAATTAATTGATGAATTATACATAAGTATCGTGTCTGAAGGTATCGTACATTTTATTCGTCCACTGTTTCATTCTACTAATTGATTAGAAAGAATCTTTTATACCACGAAAAATACTATATTCCCCGAACTAATTTATTATTCATTCCACAATCTCGAGATTTGTTTACAAAACGACTGACACTCTCCTTTATAATATTAGAATAAATTTTAACACAAATTCCGTTGATAGAACCTCTACAATTCGTCGTCGAATAAGTTTAAATTAAAACTCTGCTCTGGAAACCTATTTTAGGCTAAAAACGAAGGATTCACTGAACGAATGGAAAAATTTGAAATCTCCGGGAGAAATCGGCGATATTTTTCGAAGTATTCGCGTGAATCGAGAGTTGCTGGCAGAGCCTTTGTGCCATTGCACGCCGTAAGCGAGCTTCGAAAAATGGCACTGGCGGCACTTTCAGCTGGGAAGGAGCCAGGTTCGCGCGGGTAGATCGCAGGATAAGGATCTTCAGGATCGCTGCCGGCGTGACTTTAACGCCGGCATCTTCGACGCGGCACAATGCAATCCCGACGTCCGCTTTATCTTCGCGATCTTTCCTCTCTTTCCGTTTTCGTCGCGGCCACGTAGTCCGCGAACCGACTTGCACAAGTCGATTTAAAACGGCCGAAACAATTCCAATAAATTTCAAATGTATTACTCTAACGAATAACAAATATTTTTAGCTGGATCTGCGAAGAGTAAACTTTATTCTTCTAGCCTTCTCTCGATAGGACCAAGTGCAATTAGGATAATATTCACACATGCAAATTCTTTCTTATTTAATTTTTCCTTTGATATTAAAGAAGAATTAAATTTTACCAAGAGTTTTCCTTAAATTTTTCATTCATCTTGTGCACATTTTTATCCATTTTTTAAAACATTTAGATTTAACGTATTAAATTTTCTTGAAATTGTTTATTATTATTGTACAAAAAAGGAGTTAGATTTTACACAAGGCTATTGGTAATTTTTCTTAGCAATTCTTGTCAATTTTGAAGAACATCGAATAATTTTCTGATAACGAGAATCGTTCACCTTGCGTGATATTTCATAATAGATTTTTATCTCACGTTACAATTTTCTCCAGGTGTTACAAAACACTCGGCACGGTGAAAATTAGACGCAGTCTGTCGTGGGCGTTCCAGGACCTCCATATTTATAACGTAGCGTCTGAAAGTTATCACAAAGTCAACTGATTCATGTGTTGACGCAAAAGTCCACCAACGCGTTATGTATTTACACTTCCCCACGAATCGTACTAAATTTCTCGACAATATTTTCCTTAACTTCACAGAATGCGCAACGTAAACATCGTGTTTCTTATTTTTCTCGCCGTTTATCGTTTATTTTTCGAACTTGAGAAACACGTAGCTGTAATCTTGCAGTGATACATTTCCTCGATTCCCTCGAACAAAACCGTCAATCTGTGATCCACAGGGAATTCTAGACGCAAGTTGCACCCGATTAGGTGAAAGCGTCCATTAGCTCCGCATTCAGCGTGCATCGATCTCCCGTGAAATCGAGAATCAGCGTTCCTGACACCATCGGCAATTTATCGTCGACTTGAAAAAGTATTGCGATAACAGAAATGATCGCAAAATGTGCGAATTCCAAAATTTCTCGACCAGAGAGCAACAAACTTTATAGCCCCGATAATTTTCGTACAGCGAGTTTCGAACGCTAAATATTGACATTTCTCCGATGTTTACATTTCACGCTGATAAGAACGAAATGCATATTGAGTTCGAAATAACATCGAATCTCTCGTATACATATACCTATCAGTTAAGACCTCCGAATTACATCACGATAAACACGTACTCGGGACATATTCTTATCGTTCATCTTCGACACAAAAACACTTCAAGGGTCTAATTTACCACGCGGAAAAGAGAAGAAGGGAGAAATCGAGAATGGAAATTAAATAGCCGCTTTTTGTTTGAAATTCTTTAATATACCCACACCGGGGTGCAAGAAGAAGAAAAGAGAAAAGAAGGTGAGCTGATTTATTTTATGACACGAGCAGCCATTTATTGTTCGAGACCAAGGAGATACTTAATAACCGAGAACGACGAAATTACCATCCTCTCGAAACTACTAAATGGACAATGTTGCACGCGTGAACGTGCAACAATTAGCTTGTCTTCATAAAAATCCGCTCGGAGGAGGAGAGAAGTGTTCCTCGTGTGCATCACATGCGACGAAATAATAATAATCACTATCATTACACGGCTTTATCGCGTGCTACTTTACAAGTCGGGCAATAATTTCGGGCTTGGGCCGTCTCCCTCCCCTGCAGGCGGCCAGGACGTTTTGCTTATTTGACTAATTACCGGTCCTCGGTCCGCTGTTCCGTAGTAATTCTTCACGGTTCATCCAGCGTCGCTTACCTTCGCCCTTAGCTATTTATTATGTTACACGGATCATTTCTCTTGGACTATTGATTAATATAGAGGGAAAAGTGACGTATCGATCGCCTAGATAGCTGACCCACATAGAATAATGCTTTCTGCCTTCCGTCACCGCGCCGCGGAGTTCTCTGTACGCCTTATTCAACGATGACTCATGGAAAGACACGAAGCCGTGTAGTGTAGTGTCTATGAATAGAATAATAAAGGTCTAGGTACGAGTGTCGGCAATCGAATATTGTACGATCAGTTTTATTGAAATAAGAGGATTTTTTGCAATCGTTAATTCCTTCATTTAATGTACGTTATTTTGAGACACTTTGACGTTCAGTTTTCTCACGTTGCTGTGAAAAATTAATTTTCGAAATTTGAAATAATTTTTATTACGATTAATTTTATAGAAAACGAGGATTTTTTGCAATCATTGATGGTGAACCAGGAATCTTCAATTTAATCTGCATGATTTTGCAATTTTTCCGCTGAAACACTTTGACATTCATTTTCTTCACGCTGTTGTGAAAAATGAATTTTCATATTGCTGCGTCTTCAAAGTTTCCTCGTTTGCACTGTTTGAACGCAAGAGTAATTTTCTCTACGATCTATCCCTAACTTCTTCGAGAAACTTATGACTCCGCAAGGAAAATCCAAGGATAGTAGTTTCAACCTATTTTACATCTTCTTACTATTATTTCATAATCTATCCTTCACTACGTAATACAATAACGCCAAACAGCAACGCAGGTAGTTTTCAGTGATATTTCTTAGACGTAGGCGTGAGTGCACATTGTTGAAGCAAAATGGTTTATGCGTACTGCATGAAAAATCGACATCCTAGAATATTGGTAGATTTATGACACGTCCGATAAATATGGTTTGAGGATGCCTGCGAACACCCCAGATATAAAAGTGTACACTGTCACCACGCTCCGTAAGCAGTTCTAATTGTGCGCCCGTCTTGTCTACGTCTTGTCTGAACATCTTCTAAAATATAATTATTTACCTTACTCCACACGAGTTACTTATTTAATATAACCCCTCAACAAACATGAACTCGACCAATCTGTAAAATCGACTTACCAACAAATGAAGCTTAAACACCGATTTTCAATTGATCGATCAATTAAACACTGATTGGTCAAAATCACTGATCCGTAAAATGAACACAGATACTTAAAGGAGTGAACACCCGGACCCTAATGAAGCTGGCTGCAATGCTGGCGAAACGTCGGAATGTAAATTCTTTTGGACACGGCTTACACCCGGAAGCCTCAAATAACTCCACTCAAATGAGGCTTCGTATCAAGAAACGTTACTCCACTTCCTATTACTCCACATTCGCTTCTATGCAAATCGTGCCACCAGTTCAGAGACACTCCATAGATCAGAGCGTCAGATGAGGAAGACTCGTCATCTAACCTCTCGCGGCGCGTTAATTACAAGCGAAGTTTCGCGTGTCTGTGGACTGTTATGGCACACTGGGAACAGAGGACTCTCTACGGCGTGTCGGTTTCGTGAGCGTCGCTTCTCGGAAATTCGAAAGTCTTCCAGCGAGATTGACCGGTTCTCGAGGAGATTCGCGGTGGCAGATACGTGCAACACGAAGGGCCACGGCGTCGTTCCGCCGTGAGCGGCCATAGTCACGATCTGGAGCTGCACGAGGTGCAGAGGTCGAGCATCGAGAGGAGAGCCTCGCTTCTTCGTGCCTTGAAATTCCAGCGTGGTGCACGGCCAGAACCGTGCACACCGTCTCCTCTCTCTCTCTCTCTCCTCCCCAGGACGAATCAGGCTGATCGTGAGCGGCGATCCACCGCAGAATTTTCAGTACTTCCTTTTCTTCCCTTTCTTCGCTTTCCCTCCGGCTCGTCGTTCTCGCGATGCAGAAAACCGTCACGAAGTCACGAACGTTATTAGCAAACTGCTAGAGAGAACCGGACCTTTCCCCTCGAATAAGAAGCTACTTCGCGTTTTCCACATGTTCTGCCTTTCCGTGAACTGACACTCGCGGATAGCAGCGGTCGCTAATTATCCCGGCCAATTTGCGTAATGTGCGGATATTTAAAAGTGGAGATAAGTTTGAAACTGTAGGAACTGGTTGAAGCTCGATGAATATTCAAACGTGCTTTATGACATTTGCGTTGCTTTGATAACCTGGGTTACGGTGCTTAATCTGGAATACTCTTCTAGATTAGCGAAATTAGAAAAATTCACATCTCGCAAACAAATCGCTGAACTTATCTCAGAGAAATTTTATATTTACTTCATATGGAAAGTTGTTGGATTTCGTAATTACTATGCTCACCTGAAAATTTCTATAAGTACAATTCTTCGAGAATTTCTATTTTATCCAATTTACATAGTTCTACCCTCGGTGTTTGCCCTCTTCGTTTTCACGACGTGTTAGCCATCGTGATCCTATTCACATTATTAATTCAAAGTGCTTCTTCGCCATCCCCAATAATCCACACCGCAACTCTCCGTTACCAAAGAACTCGTCCGATCCGCAAATATCCAGCGGCGCCATAAATCCCTGGTATCGAGCCGGCATAAATTGCATAACGCGCAATTGCTTCGCGTGGCTCGAATTTGCATCGAAAAGCAAGGTGGCCCCGCGGTGGATCGCGATACGCGGCTGCAAGGGGAGGAGAGAGGGTCGAGGGTTCGCCTTTACGGCGTCCGATCATGCAATCCCTCGGCTACGAGGGCCATAGAAGATAAAATGTTGGGCCATATACGGGCCAGTGGGAAAGTGAGCCGACGCTGGGACCGTCGTTCGTTCCTTCCTTCGTTCTCTCTCGGGTTGGTTAAGCAGAGAACGTTTTTGCTGAGGTACCAGGGCCTCCTCCTCCCTCCCCCCCTTCAGCTCCGGCAACTGTGCCGTGTTCTAAATCAAAGCTCGTTCGCGGTGCAGATACCACGAAGGAGACCCTGCGCGCGTATCAGAGGCGAAACGAAGACAGAGGAAAAGGACGAAAAGGATGGAAAGAGCTGAGAACGGGGGAGGGTGGACGGTACCTTGGAAGGCATCTTGGATTGGGCATCCTCGAGATACCTTAACGTATCCACGTCTCGTTGGCCCGAAAGCATCGGGAATCGCGCTCACGTCCGGCTTTACCGTTACTCCGCGTTTATTCCTCCTCTTTTTCTCTCCCCCTCCCGAAAACTCCTCGGTCTCTCCCCGGTGCCACGAACGTTCTTCTTTCTCTCCCTTTTTCCCCTAGGCCCCACAGGCCTCCTTATTCTTCTTCATCATCATCTTCGTCGCCGTCTGTTACCTCGCGTCTCCTTAATTTTTTCCGACCGTTCTTCTGCACCGCGTGCTCCCTCCTCCTCGGTCAATTATCGCTCGAGTCCTCGAGGGCTTGATTGACGATCGATTCGGCTCCCTTCGAGTGGCGCAATCCATTTCGTCGCACACCTGGGTGGGGTCCTGTGGCGTAGCCTCACCGACCGACTCGAGATTCTCCTCTACCGAGGATCTCTCCTCTTCCGAGGTCGTTTCTTCGTGCGTCTCTCGCCCAGTACCTTCTTATAAGCTGTCTTGTTATCCTGACTCTGTAATCGGGCTTTTTTCCTTCTTCTTCTTCTTCTCTCTTCTGCACCATGTGGACTGATAAGAGGAGTACGTATAGGTATTACAGCCGGGAGAAACTCCGACGAAAGGGCTGATTGCGAAAAGAGGCGGGGAAGAACGGAATTGTACCGTTAGCTCTGGCACGTATACTCCTTACGGAGAGATTCTAACGCGGCAGAAGTCGACGCCGTATTTCATACGGCACTTTTCTACCTTTTCTCTTTGTTTTCGCAGAGAAAGAAAGAGAGAACCGGAGAAAGAGTTCTACTGTACAGCGACGTGTGTCCCGCGCGCGCGCGATCCCTCGTTACGATAAATCACGCTCGCGATACGCTCGTGAAGAAATATTACGCGCGGGTAAACAACGGTAATTTATGTTAATCGCTGGGTCGTACTTTACGCTCGTTTATTGCTACAGACCGCAACACGATTTTAGTTGAAGTTTCGGTACACCCTCGGGATTCCATGCTTTCTCTCTCTCTCTCTCTATACCTGCGTTAAGAGAGTTTCGAGAGGCTGGGATTGACGCGGTTGATTTTTTGCGATAATCGAGGTAACCGTGTTACCTACCTACAGCGGGGGCCGAAGTACTGCCCGCTCAAGGCCACTTCCCCCACTACTAATGGGGTTAAATGAGTCCTGTTGTGGCGTAATGTCTCTATGCCAGCGGAATTTTCGAAAGAGTTTATTTATACGTCAGTGCAGATTCAGATTTTCGACAACTCCTTATTGCTGTTTTATTCAAAAATAGAACACATTCGAATGCTTAATTATTTGCAGGAATGAGAAGGAGCAGAAGCCACTCTTAATTTACTTTTCAGAAACAAGGAAAATTGTTTTTTTCAAAATTTTTTTCATCAATTGATATAATTCATTAAACGATATGAGTTACCCAAAATAAGTGCCAGAAAATGATTTTATTTTCTCATAAATTTACAAAATCACACATAAACCTATAATCTCCAACTAGGAATCATTGTACTTGTGTTGCTTCTGTTCCCCCTTTGTAAATCACTACGCCTATCTTACCATAAGCTAACAAATGATTTCTGCCGTGTCTGCGCTCATTTGATGCATTTAAACGTGGAAAACACAATTCAGTGCATACCTCAATATCCTGAAAAAATTAATTTCCATTTAATTTCCAATTAAATTGCAAAAAAATTTTCAAAAATCCAATTCAACCACCGAAGGATTAAAACCCAGTAGAGCTCCATTCTCCCCCATCCGTCAAACATTCCTCATCTTCGTCACGAGCTCTGAAACCACCTTTCCACACACTCCACCTCGTCGAACAAGAATCCCTTAGACGTTCCAGCTACTAGCTGTTGTCCGGCAACAGGCAGCAGCAACAGCCCCCGTGGCCATTGTCGTACAGACGTTACACGCTCCCGACGACGCTCGCCGTCCCCGCGAAGGGAGAGAAACCGAGTGTCGGAGCGTTCACCCGCATACAAATTGATCCTTTTTGCTGCGGTGCTGCGTCGCGTCTGGGGCGGCAGCTAGCGTGTCCCGGTCGCCGAAAAACCGGCCTGGACACGGGTACAAGGGGGTTTGTCGCGTTTTGTGGAAACAATCAGCAGGTTGTCGCGAAACAAGGATATGAATGCATAAGCAGCGCAGTTAACACGGTTGCTCGCCGTGTTCCCTGGCCCCTTTTTTTGCCCACGGTCTCTCCCTCAAAAGACGCCGCTTTTATGCTCTCGAGACCGGGGCTGGCTCTCTCGCGAGGACGGAGGAGAAAGAACCAGGAACAAGGACGAGCTAGAGGATGGAGAAGGATGGTAAGAGGGCCAGCCTCGAAGGAACATAGGTGGACGACTTGCGTCGATAAATACAAGCGACGTCGCCCCGGACCCTGGCCTGCCTCGATTCTTCTTTTCCCCTCTTTCCTTTTCGCCCTCCCTTCTTCTTCTTCTTTTTTTTCTTCCCTTCTCCTCTCGTCGTCATTTTGCGAACTCCGCTCCGGCATTCGCGGCACTCCAGATTCGACGGGAGGTTCACCGGGGGATTCTTTCCACTTCTAACCGGAGAAAATTCCAGGGCTTTTTATTCCACCGAACTTCCTTCCTTCTTTCTTTCTTCTGCGGACTTTTGATTCGATTGTGTGACGTTGTTCTTGTGTTCCTCACGCCTACGCACTTCCACCGCTTATCGACGCTTATTATCGAACGAGCGAGACAGCATGCGTCCATTTGTCAATTGCCCGGCAACCATTCGTGCTGGTTTCGAAGCAGACTTCGGTCGGAGATTCAGTTCTGCAATTTTGCTTTTAAATTTCGAACGCTGTGGTAGAGACGGTAGCGGTGAATTATTGCAAATGGGAATTGATTCGGGAAAGACAATTTTGGAGATTTTTGGAGAAAGACAGTTTAACCCTTTGTCTCGCGATTTTTTGATTAATACGTTTATTAGTTTTAAATATTCGCTGGTTTATAGCCGACGCTTAGATGCGTAGTCAGGAAAATAATTCGTACGTCAAGGGGTTCAAAATGGGAATTGATTCGGGAAAGACAATTTTGGAGATTTTTGGAGGAAGACAGTTTAACCCTTTGCCTCGCGATTTTTTAATTACTACGTTTAACCCTTTGCACTCGAAGATCTTTTTGCTACAATTAAACTGCAAATCAAATTTATTTCTATATTTAACGTATTTTTATATTATACAAGGCCTTGTGACAGTTCATTAAAAATTGCTTCTTTCAAACCAATTCGCTGCTTAGACAATTACGCCTGTTGACCTGTTGTCCTGTAAAATCAACTTTTTACCGAGTGGTAAACAATAATTTCGCCTTTCAGTCGCCACTCGAGTGCAGTAGCTTTAAATATTCGATGTTTTAATTTTTTGGATGAAATAAAAAGTTGTACAATTTGTATTTTGTAATTGTGAGAGTTAAATTGAAGCTGAATTTCGAGCTAAAATTGATCAGAAGTGCAATTCTTCTTTCGTCACGTCTTGATTATGATTTGCACACGAGCGTGACTCGTCGTTACAAGGCAAAGGGTTGAGAATGTTGGGAGGGCGGGCTGTCTGAATGGGAAACGCAGTTTGTGCGATACGTAGGGGACGTCTCAGTGTCTGAGCGGTTTATTTACCCTGCGATATCTTTATTTTGGCAAGTCTGTGAACCACACCTCTTAATCTCTACTCGTTGACATTAATAAAACGGCCGTGCAAAAGATACCGGAGCGCAAACACGCGACATCGTGATGTCCCGTGAACCTGACATCAGTCTGCGATACGTCAGCCTTCGTTTATCGAATTCCCTTCGTGTCACATGGAACTACGCGGGAAGATAATATCGAAGAGTATCACTTTTGACTCCAACCAATTAAAAAACCTATAAAAATGAACTTTGCTGAAAAACAAATCATTTTTAACTCTTCTTGACTCTTCCAATTAAAAGGACAAATCGTTGCTCTTATCACTTGTCTGTAATATGTACATATCCCCGAACTCACGTTACATTTGAAGCATCTGCACAGCTCGCGAACTTTCATGGATCTGTTCTATTAGATTGTTGCATATGAAATGGCTAATTTCACAAGTATATAAAATTTTCAATACTTTTTTCTTAAATATTCTTCCATTATCAGATTGCTCTTATTACACATACATGAATCGAAGGTTCAAAGTTAGCCAAAAACAGCGCAATCAGTGGTCGAATAATTATTTCATAGTGAAATTGCAGATTATCCAAAAAAAAAAAAAAATTGGAGTGACCACTTTTTAGTTGAATAAAAATTTAATAACGAAACTAAAGTGAGCAAATTTTTCGAGGACCTCCCTGCACCTAGAAATGCAGAGACATAAATATTGAAACCAGTAGAGCACACTTGGTTTAATAAATATTAAAATTTTTCCTAAAATTGCAGACGTCGAAAGTTTCATTTCTAACAATCTGAATCATCTGAAAATTCCACGAGCACGTTTCACCGTCTCTATCGACCGGTTAAACCGCCTCGTTAGTCGGGCAATCTCTCTCGTGGCGAACAGAAACGCCAAAATTCGGGCCGCGTATATCAAAGGCTTTTCTCTTTCGAGTAATTACAAGAGAGAGGCTCGCAGTATCGTGATACACGACCACGTGCGTTTCCATTCGCCTAGCATGGTACATACATACGTACATGTATATACAAGAGTGAATCGAGGCTTCGTGGACAGTCTAACGAGACCGCAGCAGGCACACCCCGCCTATTAGTCACCGCGAAAAGGATCGACGTGTCAATTCGGTCGATGTAACAATGATAAATGCATTTTGTTCCGCTCGATCGAGGGATAAAAGAAGGAAATTTTTAGCGATTCCATTCTCTCGATGTCACCAGACGATAACCTGGCAATTGAACGAGACAAACGTAGCGACGTTGTTTTTCTCTTTTTTTTTTCTCTTCGGAATAGAGACAAGTAACGAATGTGTGGTAATTAGAAACGTGACTTTGCGGCTCCGCTTCTATGTTAACGATGCCTTATGACGGAGTACTGGGCAGTAATGTTTATTGCAAATTAAGCGTCTTTTCCTTGTCTAATAAGTGAGAGATTTGAGTTCGTTATGTTTCACGTGATGTCCGATATTCGTATTGTAATTTCTTTTGTTTCGGAAATACTTGGAATTGGATAGCTTTTTGATCGAATAATCGAATGATCGAAGAGAGAAATTTTTCATTTCTAATTATTTGCGAATTGATCGCTTAGGTGATTAGCTCCTCGAGAATTTTTCAACACTCGACTAATCACTTGAGCGATCAATTCGCGAATGATTAGAAATTTAAAGTTTCTTTCGTTAAAATTTCAAATCCTTGAAATAGAAATTAAAGATTTCTAACTTTAAAATTTCTTTCTTTGACACGTTAAGCGCCAAGCCTGTTTTTTCTTCCTTTCCGTTTAGCCCGCGATATCCGATTTCACCGATATGCTGGCGGCCGGAGATCTGTGTAAGGTTGCGATAAGACTGCATGTGTTTTAATAATACTCGTTAAAATATTTTTTTTTGCTAACAAGTAATATTTAGGTACATTCTTTTATGATCTCCAAATTATTTAAAATTTATTAACAGAAGAATATAATCTTTTAAATTGTACATCGTCAGTCACCGGTGACTGACGCGGTCCGAACGGAATAGTATACTATCAGTCACCGCGGCCTGTACGGAAAGTATAGTGTCAGCCACCGGTGACTGACATGGCGCTTAACGTGTTAAAATTTAAAATCCTTAAAATAGAAATTTAGAATTTCTAACTTCAAGCTTGAAGACTCTCTTCCTTTTTACTGGAATGCCATTAGAAAAACTCCATACGAAAATCCGACCGAACACCACACTCGACAAAAACGAAACTAAAATACAACAATGAAACGCATCCTCCGCTGCAGAAAGTTTACCACTGCAACCTTTCAACTGAACATTAAACCGCACATGAATCTCGCGTATACGAATGCCCGAGCAGCACATAACTACAAGACTTTCTCTTCCTTCTTCGAACTTCTTCGGTAGAGAACGTCGTCGTTACAAATACACTTTATCCTCCACGGAGTTTCTAGTTCTGGTCGCTAATGAGACGATCGAAATGGTATGAAGAGCTCGCGTTACCCTTTCGACGTGGCAACAAGAACAACAAGAGCACCGTGGATTTCTGCTTGCGTTATTGAATGGCTCTAAACGAACGGGAGCGGCCTTAAAAAGCAGCTACCAACGAGTATATACACACATATAGGTTGTAGTAGTCCCGTCGATCCAATAAGCCTTGTTGCGTCCGCACGTTCGAGTAGGGAAGAAGAAGAAGAAGAAAAAAAGAAAAAAGGGTTTTTCTGAAAGAAGAGCAAACAATGGAACGTGGCGCTGTATATAATGGTGACGAAACAGTGGAGGCTTCAACGAGCGATCAATCAAAGCGCGCTCGAACTCATTAACAACCGGGACAAAACGCGCAATTAGCCGCTAATAACGTGTCCGTCTATTAAGCCCAAGAGTAACCCTGTCAACCGGAACGCAAACGTGGAGAGAACCGGTTCGTTCCTCGTGATTTGTTCGCGTGATTTTTGCCAAAACGAATACTGCCCCGCGTTGGCAAATCGGTAGCTCCTTGAACGAAACAGAAAAGAGATTTCCAAAGGGCCGCCAAAGATCCTGTTACGCTATTATTCAATGGACAAGTCTGTTGCGCTACTATGGACATGTCTACATACACAGTAGTCCTTAATCCTTTCGCTGTGACAGACGTTTATTACGGTTATGTCGAAACGGCTATTTATGCTGGCTTTATTAAGAAGAATAGCGCAGGCTGATAAGCTTTTTCTCAGATAAGCGGGTTGAACAGTTGAATTGAACTGTGATTAGTAAGCGAGGAACCAGTTTGAATGAGCTTGCAGTAGGTGAATGTCGAAATTGATTTGGTTCGGAGAAAGGTTCTGTCCTTCTCTATGGTTTCTGTTTAAATCGTGTGGGATTAATATGTTTGTCTTCTTTTTGAATTTGCGACACAATAGCCATTATTTTGGGTGACCACCGATTCTCGCATTTTTTTATTACAATTATTTCCAACTGTTCTTTTACCGACAAACTTGTAACCAATGACTGACATTATTAACATAATGAAAATCGTACCAATCGTGAATAATTAAAAATAAAGGTTTCAGATATTGCGAAAGGTCGGGATGAACTTTTCTCGAGAAAACGACACGAACAAGTTCGTTCTAATATTAATTACCTGCCTTCATCGTCATCTTTCCATTTTGATTAATCAGAACTCTATAATTCTCGAGAAACACACTTTCACACATACGAAACCAGCGTAATCGCAGATGTGTGATTGATACGCTCCGCTTTCACGAGCTCGCTAGAGAACCATTTCTAGAATCGTACCGTGCACCGCGTGTACGCGCATTGTCCAGAGTAATCGAAACGAATTTATCATCCGAGAGAGAGAGAAAAAACATTCCGACCGTTTCATTTCACTCTGGCAACAAAACCAATCGAACCGAACCCCTCCGACTGGCCCGTCGAAGGGGTTAATGCATTCACCGAGGATGTAGGTCGCGTACCAGGATATCCATCAGGCTCGCTCCCTGATGAATATTAAATGTTCACGGTGGTTGAACTTCGCGTCGTCGTTACCGTCGTGTATCGAGTCCTCAGCATCGAAGCGTCCCACGTCTTTCTCACCGGCAGACAGCCTGGTACCACCACGGCCATCCCATCTGCCAGATTAGAGAGGCAGAGACGGAGTGCTCGAAAGGGGAGGCGATCGGAGCTCGTGTGCAAGAAACGAAGTGAGCGAGGCAATAAGCGGGAGACGAAGCGCGAGGAATGCTCGACAATCACGATCGACACGATCAGAGGCGTCCGTTCGCTCGGCGTCGAGTCCTCAGCCACGGCAAACGATCGTAATTAATAGACGAGAGCTGTGGAAAGGGATCAGAGAGAGAGAGAGAGGTGAAGAAGAAGGGACGGTGGTAATCAGGCTGTTACTTGAAAGGGAGGACTCGACGAAACCCTAGTCGACGTCATTTGTTTAAGTTGATCGTTGGCCGTCGCGGCCGAATAAGGCAACCCGTGTTCGCCACTCTGCGGGGAGTGCGAAAGAACAAAGAAGGAGCCGTGAGAGGGCCTCCGGGACGAGATCGTGCCACGACCAGACAGAGAAGATGAAGAAAGAGGGAAAAGGCTGAGGGAAGAGCAGACACCTGCTGTTTGCCGCATTGTCTCTCTTTTCGTTCTTTATTCCTTCGTCCTTGTTTCACCAACGGTATTCTTCTTCCCCGGCTGCTTCTCCCGTTTCTTCTTCTTCTTGTTCCTGCTCCTCTTCTTCTTCTTGGATTTGTACGGAACAATCCACGAGACCCTTTGGGGAAGGGAAAGAAGGTGAGCCGTTTGGACCGAGGCGACGACAAAACAATTGCAAAAGGCGAATAGAGGTTTTTTCGTGATCCTGCTCTATTTCCAAATCGAGGGTGGAGATCAAAGAAGGGATCGATCTTGCTGGACACGCGAGATGTCCCAGAAAGATGTACACGATCTGGGAGAATTTTGTCGTGTGAAGTAGTTAGGGTAGTTTGATGAAAAGTGTCGACGGTATTAATTTAGCGATGAATTATACTGTTAACTGTGACTCTTTTACGTTCATTCTAATCTATCCTCGTCATTCCACCTTATTTTCTACAGTATCTTAAACCCACCATTCATAAAAGAATCGTATTTCTCTAAATAAGGGTCACAAGGCAAGTGAAATCCTTCACTTTTTCCTTGGAAATTGCAAAGGGGACACTCAAATTTAAAAAAAAAATTCTCGAATGTCGAACTGAAGGTTAAAAAATGAAAACCGTGTGTGACACAAATATACATAGACGTTAATTTTTGTTTCTTTGGAATTTCAGAGGTGAAACAGCACCGTGAGACGAATTGCTCGTGACAGTCGAAGAGAGGACGAAGAAGTGGGAATCATTGTCGAGATCACCTTGGCAAGGTCCATGGGTTCGTAGAGGGCATGAGAGCTCATCATGTTCGAACAGCGACACGGGCCACGAACGCTGTCGATTTGCAACCTCTTCGGCGTGATATTTCTTCTACTGATCGTCGCTGGTAGCTACGACGTGTCAGCGGATTTCAACTCCGAGTTTGTCAAAGGGAAAAGTGAGTTGTCCCCTTCGAAACCTCCCCTTTTACTACGAACTTCTACTGCTGTAAGATAATAAGTACTCGTAAGATCAACTACCAAGTGAGTATCTACAGGACGTTTCTTCAAAAATGTTACTTCAGCACTGACAAAGTATTGACCGCTGATAACGAAACCTCCCGTAGATCTCAATATTCCAAGCTCTACATCACCTGCCCTTAACTCTTACACTCCCTCGTATATCCCGAGTACATCTGAAAGATCGGGGAAAACAATTCTCGAACATCCTTACACTCGAACGACACTTGCCTAGAACCATTACTCTAAGCAATAACCCCGCGAAATTTACTGCACCGAAGGATCTTCAATCTTTCAGACATGTTCATAACTCCCCACCGTGTATTACAATTAACCGTAAGCTTCGTATATTAGCCTGGGAATAATCGTTTCGACCGGTACGAACGAAAATAAAGCCTGACATTCTTCGTTCGACCGGTACGGTATCTCTCTCTCTCTCTCCCGCGTATCAATCCGAGGCGGAGAGAACTCTTCCTAGCCGCGGGAGTACATCATCGAGGCCGGCTAGAAAAGTAGAAAGTAAAGCGTGTTGCGCCAGCTTTACGGCCGCGTGGGTGGCTTGTTCGGCCGGTCGAAGGGGCCCTTTACTCCAAGTACCTGGAAAGTACCGTTCTTCCCACTCGACCAGGAGGAAACTCTTTAAATCCCGCCTCGGTTACTAGCGTTCTAGGGCCCCGATAGGAAATACTCGGGCCTCTTTCGGGAACGGCTAGCGCGTGTAGGTGCAGTGATGCGTGTAACGAGATTCCTCTTGATCGCTTGGTCGATGTGGGTCAAGCATCGGCACCGAGACGAGCGAACTCGAGGAGCCTGCCAAGACCTTCCTCGTTCACTTTTATTGCACCCCTAGTTATTGCCGGCGCGCACCTTTTTCTCGACCACACGCGTGATCCTCTTCCCCGGTGATATACGACCGAACATCGAAGACGTCTCGGAGATGTGGTTCGTGGAAGAAAATGTGTTGGGTAACTGAGGAGAGATGGATGTTGAGTACATGACGAGGAGGTGGGATGGAGATGTTGTTTCGAAGAGATCGAGATTGGTGGAGATAAAGGTGGAATTTGGCAATTAACACACGCGATGGTTTTTGGAGTGGAATTTTCGTTAGGCGAATAAGAATACTGTTGGAGTGAAGACGTGCAAAAGTAGATTAACTTCTTTAGGAACGATTACAAGTGTTGCTATGTGATGCTATTTCTGCTTTTCTTGTTAGCAGATTTTATAATTAATTTTGGAATTCTGAGAAAAATTAAACGCAGACACGTATGTGTGTCAGTGTCCCTGAAAAAGTACTGTTATTGACAATTTTCTGTATTTAAAATAGATATTTTATTATCACCACAGTGAAAATTCCAAAGTTGAATCGGTCAAATCTAAAAATTCAATCCCACAATCGTCGCAGTACGAAAGAAATATCCAGACTCGGCAAACCTCCAAAATACAATGAACGACTGCCGAAACACCCCTAACGCAACCAATAATCAGCGACAGAAACACGCCTCAATCAGCGAGCGCCGTAATTAGATAACAAGAAGAGAATTAGCGGGAGAAATGCAATAAATAGCGATTTCCATCGAACAGTATCGAACGCTCGAATTGAAAAAGAGTTGGAGGGGAGGCAAAGACGCGGCTCGTCACGCAGATAGCCACCCAAGATCCCACGGAGCGCCGCAATTTCGAGAGATATCACCTAAAGTGGTCTCCATAAAGGTTTCCATTAACATGATAAGGAGAGGTTGATACGTTCGTGGCCATTAAGGTACGGTAACTTACGTCGTGTCGCCGCCGCGCTGCGGTCTCTCCGCCGATTTCCTTCGATCATTTTTTATTTCTCCGGACCACGGGAGAGATACGTTCGACGCGTTACCGGCCGTACGATACCCGACGGACGCGCGACATTTTTCAACAGCGAGATTATACCACAGCGGCGAGTTAATCGTTGCACTTTATCGTAGCGAGCTTTTAGCGGGTATCGCGGCCACGGAATGAAGCGTCAATTAACATCGCGGATTCGCCGCCTGTCCTCGGCTAAGAACGTGGAAATTGCAGTTCGCCGGGGCAAATTGAAATGTTTGCGCTGACTGGCGCGATGAGTTATGCGATACGGTTGGAAATTGTGAAATCAAGGGGAGTATTATTTAATCGAATCTTGCTGTTGTTTGGTAATTCTGGGACACTGAGTGCCACCTTTTCGAACGTGACACATTTTTTTTTTTTTTAATATTTTTCAATTTTATAGCGTGCTTTATTACTGTTGTTTGTATTCATTTATTTGGAAAGTTTAGGAAAAATAGCGCGAAAAATCGAACGATATTTTATATATTTTATATATTTGAAAACGAATCCAACGCACCCCTCAAATTAGGGGCAAACATGACCTGAATGGTCATTTATAATGCACAAATTTGCCTAAAAACTTCCCAAAGAACCCAATATATATTTCTTCAAAATTTACTTTCTGCGTATTCACCTTTAAAATAGAATTCCACAATAATTAAGCTAAAAAGCAATACGTCAAATTGTAGATCTACACGGTACTACTCGAACAATAATATTCAACCGATAAATACGCGATCCAGATTTATCGTCACCGCGTTCATTTAAACCGTGCCTTCCATATGAAACTTCTTATAAAACTCGTATCCCATATTTAGCACGATTAACTCCTGTATAAGTACAAGGAACTCGGAGGACGTCTCACTGTAGCTTTGCCCCCCATGAATGCAATTTTGGAGCTAACGAAGACATCGTTTTGGACAGTCGGCAAAAAGTAGTCACCGGTAGTCACGCCGATCGGAAATTGCTTTTTGCCCGGCGACCGATTTCGTGCGCTTTCGGTCACGTTCGCTTTTACATTAACGAAATTCGTGGCCTCTGTCTTTTTACGGAGGCGGGCCCGCCTTTGATCGCGACGCATTAATTCTATCAGCTCTCCACGGCTTTCCCCTTAAGTAGGCGCCTGATACGCCGTCGATCTTCCGGATTACCCCGGGCAAAAGCCCGCGCGTATCGTCCACCGATGGGAAGAAACATGTGTCCGCTAACGACCCCGCTACCACACCGCGTTTATAATCGTGCTGCAACCTATCGAAAGGCCGGCGCGCACACCTTGGTATTCGGGATTTACGATCTTTTATATCTCTCGATTTATGACCCCTCCCGTTCGCCGTCGTCCTACGTGAATTACCTATTAGAATTTTGTAGAACCAGATAAACTTCGTTGCTTCTTTTACGACGGACGGCACGGAATAATTCATTCGTTTCTTGCCTTTGCGGGGCTTGCGACGGCCTTTGCGGAGGAGCTAAGATAGATAACGCTGATGAATTCCCGGCTTGATGAGTTCTTTAGGCTCTGTTCTTTCTGAAGAAAGGTACCTGCCCTTTCAATTTCTTGTATACTATTCGATAAAAATTCAGGACTCTTTTAGTCTTTACTCTTTTCCACTTACAATTCTACTTCTACCTCTTCGAACAAACTTAACCCATTTGGGTTAAGTCTGTGAACTCAGTTAAGTCAGTACTCAAGTCAATTGACAAAATGGTCAAAATGGTTAAGAATAGGTAAACTAAGTTGGTCTCAAATGGGCTAAGCAACACTAAACCAAAAGAGTACTCTATCTACCTGCTGGATACCAATCTACCTTTGGTAAACGCCAGCGCATCGCGAACACTCATTTCGCCAAAAATATTTTCTAGTTTAGTTCCTAGTCACCTAGGACCTCTGCCACATTCCTACACCTTTTACCTCAACCCCTCTCTAGTCCCTTCCACGTCTTCTTCTAAACCCTATAAATACAGCTACCTCAAAAGCGACACCGGTCATTATTTCCAACGTCATCCTGCGACTCACAACCTGTTACAAATTTGAATAAACCTCTCGCTAATATTTGAAAAGTGTTGCACAGTACCCGGAATCCAACGTGCCATCAAATTATACCACACCAAACTTCGTTCTTCCACTTGCCTATGCAAGCCAAGCTAATTTCATCTCTCCTTCGCGACACTCATCTCCGCGCCCCTAACTTCCGTCACGTCTCGAAACGTCCACGAGTTATCAATTATCCTTCGACCTTCTTCTGGGTGGCTCGGCTGAATCGCGATTTGGTCTGATCGCGTTTTGGAAGCTGGTAGGCCACGACGAAACTGTGAGCAACAAACAAGGACACGCTCGGTAGCATAAACGCGTCGCGGGGATCACTCGGTGTGCAATGTCCGCTACGGTGGAGAACAACTCTATCGACGTGTATGTGCGGGATCGGAAAGGGACATCTGGGAGGCATGCCTTAATTGACCGCTCGGAATATTGACGAGATCCCAGAGACGGATTGAGACGTTGAATTTCCGAGGGACGTTCGCTTTTTTTGCCCGCCCCATGAAATATGACCGTTCAATATGCTAGGCAGATATTTATGTACTCGTGGGATTGCGCCCGGCGCAGGGATCGACGAGGAGATCGGGACAGGTTCGGGGACAGTAGACAGAGCCTTCTTTTTATTTTTTCCCCTCGCCTTTTTTCAACCGTCTTCGAGAGGGATTCTAGAGGATGCCTCATTGTTTCTACCTTCGCTCATGGGAGGATATTTGCGACAAAGTTACCAACGCAGCATTGCCTTTTGTGCGATTCTCGAATCGATCTTCAGATGCTGGACGCTGTTTCGGTTGGGTTCGACGATGTTTGAGAGGAGAATGGACGTTTAATTGGTATCAAATCGTCGTAGATGTTAGAGATCTATTATTTCGAGAAGTGATTATGGTTGGGATACATTTTCATAGGTACTATTCATAGAAAAATGAGATTCGATCACTTTCTTTGTACTGTCCTTCATTAGGACTTAAGTTTCTAGAGGCCTGCACACACGGCATTCCAACTTTGCTCAACCCCAGTACGGTCGTCGGGTCTTTTTTGACCCATAGCCTTCTTACTTTTTTAATAACTTTTGCTATTATCAAGTTTATGCTCCCCTAACACTATATTAAAAATTTATCATCTAAATTCATACGGCGTGCTGGTATCAAAAATTGGGTCACTTTTGACCCAAAGACCTTAAATTCACAGTCGAATGAAAAAACGCACTAGAATTGAAAGGGCGAATCACATGTAGACCTCCAAATATCCCAAAAACACCCCGAAAAATGACAAATTAATATATAGACCATTTCAGCTATGAAAAGCGGTATTTCGTCAGGTAACTTCATACAAATAGAAAGTGCGTACGAAAAAGAAAAAATCGACCAGCAAGAATTTCCACTGCAACGATCTCAATTTATATTCCAGGCCGGTTACATAAATCTCGCGCTGATACCGCACAGAAAATAACGCAATGAAATCACGCGCTAGCGCGCACACCGGTTCAGAGCGAAGAGAAAAATCGTCCGTGCCGTTCGACGACATAAAGAGGCAAAACTGCCACAGGTGGTGAAATTTCAAGATCAATTCTCCCGGAGGGGGTTTTCGGCTCCCGGAGTTTTTCCACGTCTATTCGAACGGATTCGACTATCACGAACGACGGACGTTCCGGCAACCGGTCACGTCGGTTGCCCGTAAGTAACCGGCACAACGAGGCACCGATCGTTCGACAGAAATACCAAACGCTTCACGGGCGTAATAAATGCCGGCGGTAATCGCTGTTAAACTTCAACCGCCATCGAGCGTTTCAGCCGGCCATCACATAAATGCCATTCAAAGTTTAATCGCATCGATTACAGGATCGAGGTATTTCTGTCCGCGGTAATAAACGTCGCGACCGCGGCGTTACTTCTCTATTATTTAACCACTAGCTGGGTACACCGTTGTCTCTGGACCGTTCACCGTGACACGCGCAGGTTGACAGACAATTACTTAAGAGACTACGCTTTTCTAGAAAGCTTATTTATTACACACTTAATTCCCTTCACTTTTCTTCTCTTCTGGTAAAAGTGGATACGTTGTACCGGCCAATTTTTGTCGTTTACGCATTTGGATCTGGCTGTGTTATAAATTTGGCGAATTTTAGAACTTGTTACTCGAGGCTTCCGGGCTAGAGCTGTGTTCAATTTTTCGAATGGTTGTTAAACTGCGTGGAATTTAATAACCGTTGGACACTGCTGTTACCCGGAAGCCTCGAGAAACAATTTAAATTACAAATTTTATCGAAAATCATCGATGGTTAATAATAACACGGCTATTTTTTTAGATATCTACGTAAATGTGGGATTTTGCAATTTTTTCAGATTCTGCAAAAAAGAGCAATAGGTAAAGCAGTTGCTTAAAATGTTTGATTTCGTGTATAAGAAAAAATGTGAAAAGTCCTACGACAAAAGAAAAATAATTATAACAAGTTTCGTCAAAATCGTTTTAATAACATTTGAAAACTTGCAGAAATATTCTAAAAAGATGTTTAAAGTATAAAAAAGAACGTAATAGAAATCTGAAAAACTCTACAACAAAAGAAAGATAATTATGAAAATCGTTTTAAGAATATTGGAAAATTTCAACCGGAAAGTTTGCAGAAATATTCTAAAGAGCTCGTACTTGGAGAGATCAATCTGTTTTTTCGGCCTCAGACGCATGTATCCGTTTAATCGAATTGCCGCGTACGTTGCGCAACAAAAACCGCTCTATAAAAATGGATTCAATTAAAAGGTGAATTCCACGTGCCCCAGATGAGAGGCGCGCCTTATTAATCATTTTCGCTCGATCCCTTTCGCAATTCGCCCGGGGAGGTAAACGGCACGCCTCGGGTGGACAGCCCTGAGGAACGATGGTAACAGGTGCTTCCACATGTGCGTACTAATAATGGAGAAAATCGGCCCGTTCGTTACGCGTCACGATTCACGGCTCGTTCCCTTTTTCTTCCTAAGAAGGCCTCGTATCAGGGGGAGCTGATTGACTGAACAGACGATATTCTTCTCTTTTTAACAGCAGCCATCTCTTCCGTCGACTACAGGCGGAAGCTTTTGTACAACCTTAAAGCGATTCACTTTGTAAGTTGTTCCTTTCTAAGAACGAAGATTGTTTTGAGAAATAATTGAAAACTTTTAATTAAATTTTTTTAACGTATCGTTGAACGACTTCTTGGCATTTTAAACAGAGACTTGATGTATTACAATTTATACTGTAATTGAAGAATTTTTTATTGGAATGCAGAGTGATTTTTTATTCACTAAATTTAGATCATTCTTCCAAATTTTCTTACTTATTTCTCCTTTTTCACTAAAATCTAAATTATTCTTCCGAATTTTCAAGCAAACATAATTCTTACTTATTTCTCCTTTGTTCACTAAAATCTAGACCATTCTTCCAAATTTTCAAGCAAACATAATTCTTACTTATTTCTCCATTATTCACTAAACTCTAGATCATTCTTCAAAAATTCTTGCTTATTTTTAAAACCACACAAACTCTTACATTACACTACTCTTATATTAAAAACAACAAAACCAGTCCATAGCGCTCACCTCTATATTATCTCCGCGATACGATCTCCCAGTTACCAAATATATTAAAACCATTTAATACTTCCTCCAGTCTTGTCCGACAATCAAGCATCTCTCGAACTGCGTCAAATCCAACTGCGTACACTTTCGCATCGCGAGCAGCAGCCCCGTTACAACCATCTGAACGTAGCTTCCACCGCGGTTAACAATAGAACAATCGTCCTTCGATACACAGAGCCGGGGTAGAGAAGGACTGCAAGGTAGATCTCGAGCAGATAAACGAAACGATCCACCGGCGCGCAAAATGATCCATCGTTCCCAGGCAAGAACGATCTTCCGTGAAGAGCATCCACGGTGAATAGAGATCGTTTGAGCCGGGTCAAAAGGTGGGGCGCGAGGAAAATGGAGCCGACACCACGGCTGTTTCGCGGTTGCCTGACCGCTTGATGGATGGCGAACAGCAGTCGGTTTCTCCCTGCTAAAGGTACCGGCAGGTCTAGCTACGAAAATAGGTGGGTGGACGTCGGCAGTGGCCGAGGGTGAACGACGAGAGTGGGTGGATTTTTCATCGATCGAGAATCGAGAAGAGCCATAAAGAGATTGAGCAAGCGAGGGGGAAATGGATACGCGCGAACCGTCGTCTCTCCCAACATCCCCGGAACCTTGTAAACACGTCTAGCAGGTCGAAGAGATTGCTGGATTTTTTATGATGTTCGTGAATGTACAGGTTCTTCGCGAATTGTGTTATAAGTGATGTTTTGCGGTGGATTTTAATTAACCCCTTAACGATCACATTTTTCTCAGCTTCATCTGCCAGAAATGATCAACTTTTGTCTTTTTCTTTGGTATTTCCTAGACGTATGGAGATAAGTTTGCCATTATTTGTAATGCTGCAACTTACGTTTTTGCCACGGTCGAAAGGATAACGCGATATGGAAAGTGAAAGAAAATCATTTGAAAAGTAGCACTTATTGGACGATTAGGCACTTGGGTTGATTTAGGGTTATTTGGTGAATTAAGGTTCACAAATCGTAATACTTTCTGTCAAGGCTACCAGTGTAAATTGTAAACCAAGAAATTTCATTACTTTTGGAACAGACCACAAAATAGCAAGGTGGATAGTAAGAATAGATGAAACTGATAGCAAGTTTTGAGAAGCTTCCTTTGTAACAGCTGTAGGAATTTATTATTTCAGTATATAGAAATAATTGAACGTTTTTGGATCTCCATGATTTTTCTGAATACATATATGTAGCAGTTAACACAGTTAACATTCTTTCGAGAATCTTTCACCGTCCAAATAGTTCAAATTAAAAGTTACCAAATTTCCTTCAAACTACTCCGAGATTCCAACTTCCCTGTCGACAAGCCAACCGTAAGATCGACGAAATACCTGTTAAATCGTTCGTTCCATAGTGGAAAACTCGTAGATCGTCCTGGGGAAAAGTGGCGGTGGTGTGACGAGGTGCACGTGGGAAATCGGCTTTCTTGCCCGAACTTGAACGCCGTTTATATCAATCTGGTGCTTTCTTGCCGCCGATATCCCCGCGTGTCTCGGGTACTTTAATTGCTCTGTAATCGGTTGCGGGGCGGCTGAAATCCGCCGCTTGCATTCCGTGGCCTAACAGATCCATGACGGTGTTGCTCGTAAGCTCAACAAGGTCGACAGATGTCCTCGACGGCGGAAACGGAATTCCAGAGGCCGGGTTTGCATTCAGAGAGCAGCTAAGCTTTCAAGAATTCACACGATGCCGGGGCGTTGTTTCTTGCACGAGGGATACCTGTCCCGGACGGTGGTCCGATTTCTTCTTGCGATGCGCGAAACCTTTGACAAATTATCCTTTACATGGGAACACGGTGGATCCGCTGTCGAGAAAAAGAAAAAGGCAGGATTTATCTCGTGCGTGGAAAAGGAAACTTTTCGCTTTTAATACGGAGCTGGGGCACTCTGGAGTGTGGAGAAACTAGGAGTAATTAAAGCGTTGTACAACGATTCGAGGGTACTTCGACATCTTTTTACGGTGTGACACGTTACAGGTGTAGTTCTGCCTTTTTCAATTCTTCATCGGATGCTTGAAATACTTTTGCATAGAATAGACGTGCAATTTCTTTTTTTTTCAAACGATTTGTCTTTAAACCTCTTCGGTTCCGTATGAATCTCGGTAAAAGTGGCGTGATCAAGTGCGCGGAGAAGGATAATCACGAGCAACGGAACAATTAATAGAAATTATCCTTTACATGGGAAAACCGGAATCGTTGCCGGGAGAAGAAATAGATTTATCTTCTGTGGAGAAGAAAACTCCCTTTTTAGTACAGAGTGAAGGCTCTGGAGTGTGGAGAAAATAGGAGTAATTAACTCTTTCTAATAAATTCTTTCGAATAAATGTAAAGTTTTTTCTAATTTCTTCCCTTACATCCCTAAATCGTTATACTTATGCTATACAAGAATCTATACGTGAAATTTCAAACACAACGCACAGTGTTTTCAATTTCGATTGAGAGACAGTTTTGTGGTAGCTGCGCAGAATTCGTATGAAATCGAAAATTCATCAGGCACGTCTCAAAACTGAGAAGTGAAGTCTATTCTCGACCCTTATCGCGGAATTGAATCGCGAGGAGAACGAAGCAACCAGCGAGAAAATAGCCGATCGCAATCTTTCTCTCTCGCGTGCAAACTGTTCGTTTGCAGGGTAAAAAGGAGGAGGCTTAGCCAGAGGTAATCGAAACGGACATAAATCGAGAACAGCGGGAAGAAATCGAGAACGATTCGTGGGGCGTCGAGTTCGATGGATCGAACAATGGGCAGCGTACAACGGCGTAGCCCTTTTGCGCATTCAATGGCCGATCGTTCGCGTTCGCAATCGGTGAATCTATTTGCAACGCTTTGTCGAATCTTCCTCTATTCCATCATGTTCCAATAGCCTTAACAAATCCAACCGTTTTGCAATTCCGTATGAAAAAAAAAAGAGAGAAGAAATTCTCGATCCGAGAATAGAGAACAGATCTCGGAATAGATCCACGCGAAACGATCGATTGCTTAATTTTCGTTGGTAAGTTTTCGGTGCTGAGATCCGTGGTGCACGTTTTCGAGGCGTGCAACCGACTTAAATCGACTGTCGAACCGTGTCGAGATAAAGCGTGTCGATAAAACGTGAGTCGATCGTCCGCGTCTTCGAACGTGGCAGGTGCATAGTCACGGTACGCCCGTTTTTATAATCGCACCACTAGTGGCAAAAGCATTTACGACAGATGACGCGGGGATAACGAGGCGTGCGCGACGATAAAGAGAATCTCGTTGCGGTAGTCGCCCTGGCGTTACGTGAGCGAATCGTTATTGCGCGATCCCGTATTCAATTGAGCAATAACTCGCACTGTTTCCACTGGGCTACTGGTAATTACCTGTCTCTCGGACACAACACGGTTTTTCCCCATCGAGGAGGAAGGTTTATTTTCAATTTTTGCTTAATTAACGTGTTTTCTTTTTTCGTTCGCTATTGCGGTTAACCCTCTCGTCGAAGTGTCTTCATTCATTTCGTACGTAAACACTGACTTTCATTTATTCTTCGCTATTTCGTAACCGACGTTCGTTTTATTTGCGAAAAATTGTTGAAAATAGTAAATTTTTGAAAGCAGATTTGTGAAAAAAGCAAATTTTTAAAATAGATCCTCTAAAATAGTAAATTTTAAAAATAGATATTCTAAAATAGGAAATTTTTGAAACGAATTTTTGTAAATAGTAAATTTTTAAAGTAGATTCTTTCAAATAGTAAATCTTCACAACAAATTTCTGAAAATAGTAAATTTCTAAAATAGATCCTCTAAAGTAGCAAAATTCTTAAAACAGATTTCTGAAAGTAGCAAATTTTTAAAATAAATTTGTCAAAATATAAAATAGTAAAGGAACAATAACAGGTAAAATGATACAATACACCGAAGAAATGAAATAGTTTCAGAAAAGGTTTAAAATAATAAACTTCCTGTAATACAAATCGTATTACAACCCACTCTAACGAACTTTCACATCGAGTGTTAAGGTTTATTAAAAGGTTTCGTAAAAATAATCAAATTAAACGCATTCCAAAACAAATTGGAAAATCAATGAAATAAGCACACGGTTTCTTTCTAACGAGCATCATCAATCACGAATAGCGGGCTTTAAGAGCATCTAGATCTCGCACGATCTATCACGTGTCAGAAGTACAGTTTCAATGCAAGTGATTGAACTGGTAAATCATAGGCTTCTTCTAGCATTGCAATTATCATCGGGACCGGTCTACGAAACAAATTGTGCCATGCGTAGGCGTTTAGTGTGGAACGTATGAAGAAACGTTTTCCGTTTAGTTTCGTTGTTCGGTGAAAGCCTAGCCGCGATTGCGCAAGATAGACCCTTGACAAATGAACTAATCCTGATGAAGCCATGAATCTTCAGGATCTTCTCCGCCTTCCGCACCCACTTCCAAAGTACAATCTTATATAACTACACGTCGATACATAAATTAACACTCTGTTCACAATTTATCACAAATATTCGCTCCCAGGAGATATTAAAAAAGTGTACACTCTCAAACTTATAAATAACCATATTACACATATATCCGAGCTGTGAAAATATTTCTAGCACTCTAATAGCAAAGGTGAAATTAGAAAAGAGATTTTCAAGCTTCGGAATAATCCTGAAAATTTAAAATTAAGTAAGAAATAATAATATAAAATTAATTAATCAACACTTTCAGTGCCGCGAGGATCGCTTGCGCTCCACTCTGGATTTTCCGTTCAGGCCATTCCACATTCCCGCCTTTTCCTTTCAAACTATGCAACTACGGCGATAATTTGTTTAAACAAAAATCTTTCCTTTGCTCCACAGTGTATCTTAAACGTTACCTTTTTTCTTCGTAACAATAATTTTTGCAATCTGGCAAATATTAGAAGACATATAGGGTCGAAAGCGAAACTTACTCTCGACAACATGGGGCGCATACGATGTGTGAACAGAAAGTCACCGAAAATCTCTTCCGGAAAATGTTAATAAGAATAAAAAATTAAAATTTGCCCTGAAATTGTAGTTCCACCTTTGTACAGATTGTACTTGAACGCGAGGAAGCTTCGTAAATCAGAAAAGCTCTCAACGAAGCGCTAAGAGTAGCGCAAACTAGAGCAAACTCTACGATCGCGAATAAGCAGAACGTAGAGCATGATTATGCACCGCGAGGCGTGCAACAGCCCATATAGATGCGGGTTGTCGATTCAGAGCAGAGAGGGAGGACGTTAAACTGTATCAGCCCGAGGTCAGATCGGCTCGCTTATTGCGGGCGATCTCGAGGGGAGTCGAGAGAGTTGTACGCCCACGTACGTGTGCACGATCTCCACGATTATCGATCGATCGTTGCTGCGAGGGCGATCGTGGAAAACCGCCTCGATAACCTTGGACGAGCTTTTTTTTTAGAAAGAAGAGAGGGTGGTTTCGAAGTGGTGTTCCCACGGGCAGAGAGAATTAGCATGTGTTAGGAGTATTCGCGATCGAATGGCGCCTCGATTGCTTCCAGGTTGAGGCACGTCGTGAGACGGTTGACGCGAACCCCGTGTCTCCTGCTGGAGAATGCGTGGAAGAACGAAGGAGAGGAAAAAGAAGCGAAGGAAGATGTACGCGTCTTCAGGGGTGGTCGACGCCCGATACGCGATTCACGCGGGATAGATCGATCGCGAGGACCTCGCTCGCGTTCCAGATCCACCGCGGAGACCGATTCCCTTTGTAGGCGCCTCAGCTCGATCCGCCGCGTGTTAAATGTCAAACGTTCGCCTCTCGGCCGGATACCACCGCGCGATCGACCGAGATGAAACACCGATGCTGTAACGGGACCGAGTTGCATCTGTAATTCGAGAGGAAGAATGTTTGATGGATAATACTCCGTTGCGAATAAAAGGATCGCTTGATTGATTAGCGAATTGTTTCAGAGAGGGTTTCTTTCTCCTTTTGGAGTTATTAATCGAGGCTTTGGGATTTGAAGCGTATTGTAGCTTTGTCAGGAACCGAAAGGTACTTTGATAATACCTGCGGCTAATAATTTAGTCAATCACACTTTTATTTCCCCTATTATTTTTTTATTTTAT
>NW_017100399.1:323082-324331 GCF_001263275.1 Habropoda laboriosa | reverse complement strand
AGTTTTTAATTTTCTTCGCCTTCTTTTTATTCTATTACTTTTCTCAGCATTATTCATTAATGTTTTTTTATTTTTTTTAAATAATTTTCGTTTTGAATTCGCGCACAGGTTACTAAATCTGACAGCGGCAAGGGCCGTTCGTCACGGCAATTAAAATATCCCGGTGAAAATGATCGCGTGCGGAGAGGTCGCGTTTTTCAAAAGGGACAGCCCCGGCAAACGTGTCGACTTTTCGTATCTGCGTGTTTATCTGCGTCTTGGCGATTCCATAGGTACGAGTCGGTCGGTTTACACCGATCTCGGCCCGCTCGTATATTAAAATCTCCCCTCGCGTCGCAGCTGGCGAAGCCGCTCGAAAGGGAGAAAAGAGATTGTTATCCGAGGCGCGAGTTATACGCCGGTCATTACGAATCCGCGATTCAAACCCGCCAAACCAGATGATTTACGAGCTGGGATATCAATAATTCGGAATTCTAGAATCCTCGCAGGGGTGAAAGTCACTTTCACTGACCCGTGCCCGATGGACACTTAACCTAATCGTGTCTCATTAGCGTTAAACTGCAGGCCCCGGAGCGTTTATAGAGAAAGGTAAACATACCGTTTTAACACCGGTTTCTCGTTTTCTATAATAAATACTCAGCTGCATATTTATCGCGTTTCTATTTCCCTTTAATCCTTTCAGGGCGATTTACTCGTGCACGCGTTCATAAAACAGTAGATAAATTACACATTTTTAAGCAATAAAAATAGTCCATAATACGAAAAGTACAATTTTGAAGTGATTTACTAAAAAAGAAATTGAAATAGTGATCTATTAGGTTGTCCGGAAATAAATTGCGGTTTTCCGTTATGTCGTGTTTAGGGCTTTTCTGTACTATATATTTTGAATTCGTGTTTATCAAGTAATATACCATTTGAACGCGTAGACGTCGCGTAAAGAAATTGAAATAGTGATCTATTAGGTTGTCCGGAAATAAATTGCGGTTTTCCGTTATGTCATATTTAGGGCTTTTCTGTACTATATATTTTGAATTCATGTTTATCAAGTAATATACCATTTGAACGCGTAGACGTCGCTCTATCATATAAGCGATACACTTTTCTTTTTTACCGTCATTTGTTCTGAGTATAACTTAAAAACGTAACAATGGACAAGAAGCAAATTCGTACTATATTTTTATATGAATTTCAATTAGGACGTAAAGCCGCGGAAACTGGCCGCAATATCAATCATGTATTCGGTGAAAGT
>NW_017100399.1:315003-322927 GCF_001263275.1 Habropoda laboriosa | reverse complement strand
ATAACGATTCGAGAGATACACGAATTGGGTTATGAAACATTAAACACCCTCCTTATTCCCCCGACCTATCCCCTACAGATTATCATTTTTTTAAACAGTTGGATAACTTTTTGCGAGAAAAAATCTTCCGCAATAAAGAGGATGCCGTAAATACCTTGGTGGAATTTATGGAATAGGAACTCTTGCAAAACGTTGGAAAAAGTGTATAGAATCTAATGGAAATTATTTCGATTAAATAAATTCATTCTAAGCAAAACTACACGTCTTTAAATCTCATGTACAGAAACCTAATAGTTACATGTTGAAGAGTAATCAGTATCTCAACATGGTATGCAGTCCTTCGTCAGCAAAGGGTTAATTAGTTTTACGTGTCTATGTGCATTATTGCACCTTGTTTTGCGATTGAATATTGTTTAAACTGCTTTAAGGTAAAAATGAGAAAATTTTTAATTTTAGGCGCGACTGCCTAAAGGTTAAGTTCCTATCGAACGTCGATCGTGACTATGTACGATACTTCATTAAAATAATATTTATGTATGACACTTTTTACCGAAACTGACGTTACGCAGAATTTTTGCTCTCAGTTACTGTGAAACACTATCCAGTGAAGGGATATAGCCTTACTATCAGATTCATTAATGCCACCATTAAGCCCCTAATGAGTAGCCGCGGGCAGCTAGAATAACTCAGCTGATACACCGATCGTCTGACAAACATTTCGAAATGTTAAAGATTCCTAAGATTCATTTTTCTATTCTACTGCTACTTTCTTTCATCCATCGTTACTGTAACATCCGGTGTCGCAAATAAACGTCATTCTGTAATACACACTGTGTAACACTCACGAATCTGATTTTCTGGCTATTGTTCAAACTTCAACAAAGTCGCAAGAGCCACCGAATTTACAACGAAACATAGCTCTCGTTTCGGCTATAGTAGAAACACAGGAAACGATACAAAGGACTTATTTATGTTACCTGTACGGTAAAAAATTGCGGAAACGGAGTCGGTTGGAATTTTCGATAATGGACGAGCACAACGTCCTTGACCGTAGTATTTCAAGTAGGACGTTCACGCGTGACATTCGACCATGAAACCGAGTTAGATATGCATCTACCGCTATTGTTAACACTGGTCATCGTTTCAACACGTTGACCGCGGACTAGTTTTCCTTATCTGCTCTTTGTCTTCGTGCGGGATGCAAATGTGGGGGAAAACGCGATCACGCTACCAGGTTGTTCTCCGCTATCGTCACACCGAACGTGAATTGTAATTTAATTCGCGAATCGGGAAGTGAAATTTGAAATCGTTCACCTGGTGAATTCTTTTTTAGTCCGGAGCGTATCATTTGGAAAACAAACAACGAGTAACATCAGGTCATTCCGCAAGTTCGTAGCGGAAACGAAAAATATTTTAAGGAAATTTGAAGGAAATGCAAAAATAGAAAAAATTGTGGAATAAGAAGGTGCTCACGTTTCTTTTATTTTTTTTTATTTTTAGGTGTGGCGACCACCACGGGGGGCCACGCACTTAGGCCTGGCGACTCTTGGCCCTCGAGGCGAAGAATCGAGAGATGTTTTTCCAAACATCTCCGAGTTTCTTCGTCCTCGAGGACAAGAGTATTGCCTCGGCAATGCAGGCTTCCCAGGGAAAAGGGGCTACTTAAGGGAGCCCCGAAAGAGGCACGAGGCCTTTTGTCGTAGACTCGCGTCGCCTACACTTGAAAATTAGGTTAAGCGTTATCGGATTCGAATAAACATATTTTTATTAAACAACTTGCCCGAGTAATTACTTCACACCACGTCACTTCCAAGAAGTTTAATTAGGAACATTGATCTAGATTATAAAATTCGATACAAACTTGTGGGATGACCTAATACAATTTTTATCCGGCCGGGATATCCGAGTGATTTATGCAGCAAGGTTATTTTTAGTCGGTGGGAACCGGAATAGCAAAGTATCTCGTTTTCTGAAACCGGGAAGTTAGAATTATGTTAACAGTCTTAGCTAAGGGTATTCATAGTCCTTGTATTACGTCACGATAAGCATGTTCAGCAATTGAATAAAATTAATTGTAAAAGAACGTAGCTCGAAAAATTGCGATTTCGCAAGAACAATAAAAACACACTTTTTCACCAAAATATTCTTATTATTGTTTGCTTCTAAGGAATGGAAAAATGCCAAAATATCCGAGTCCCCAAAAATAGCAAATGTGTCGTATATATCGTATCGTAAACTTAAGATAATCAAGAAACTGATGTTATACATATTCAGACATTAACTCTAATATTAAGTATTTAACTAACAAAATGTGGACATGCGTCCTTTCAACAACAAACGCTTGAATAACCTTCAATTTGAAAAACTGCAACATTGGTCGAAAAATGTCTCTACGAGTCGTTCCTCCGGTTATCGGTTCTCTCCTCCGGTAAAAAAGAAACGAAAGGGAAGATTGAAAACGGTCGGAATAATCGCTGGAGGATCCCGAAGACGGTGTACAGGAACGAACGAGGAGAAACGAGCAGTCGATTCGCGGGGGAACGAGAGACGGCGATGGGAGAAATGATGTGTACGAGCGGTGGCCGGGAGTTAATACCCTCTCGGAGGGCAAACGCGAGTTCGCGTGCCCTCGACAGACGCGCGAGGTTCGGCCTGCCGGCTGCTGCTGAGGTTGCCGAGGTGAGATGAGAACGAGAAAGATCGAGAAACGAGCGCCATAGGAAAGGGAGAGGAAACGATGGAACGAGACGTGGAGAACGCTCGAGGCGCGGAACGGAGAGAGAGGCTCGAACAAAGCGCATTCCACATGCTGTCGCTCGTTCCTTGTCCACGTTGCTGCTGCCCTCCGTACTTCATTTCGATTCGTCGTTACTTTCTCGCCTTTGCCCTCGGTGCATTAGCGTGCACGAATGACGTATACGGGAGAACAGAGAAAATGACTCCTTTTCGAACGATCCCTGCGCGAGACGCCTGCGAGCCGGTGAATTTGAATTTCGCGCGCTTCGAACTACCACTCGATTCACCGGTGACTTGATTTCTTTGGAAGGATTGGAGTGAAATTGTGCCATTTTTTATTGCGAACTATACTCGTAGCAAAGTACAGTCTTTAGCTTTGATTTCAGGGGAAAAATTTTTGTTATCTATTGTAATGAGAATTTTCAGTAGCACAAATAGGAATTTAATGTTTTTCTGCATGTTTTAAAAAGGATTTCAATTTTTATTTGGTAAACTATATTCATAGTAAAATACTATCAATAAGCCATAGAATACAGCACAATATAAGAGCTTCGATCTACGCTAAAAAAAGCTATCTATATCTAATAGAAATGGCGGGACATTCAAAAATACGATTTATCGCAAAATGACTCCTGATAGCCGTACTAATTTTTATTAGAAGGAATAGCACTGTTACATTTTTTTTACATGTATCTAAAATGAACAAAATGACTTTTGGAATGAGTAGTTAAGTTCGTACAAAGTTATCTTAAATTTCATGTTTGCTGCTTCCTCTTATCGCTCGGTTTGTTTACGAGACTAGATATACACCAGTTTTTATGAGAACTAGCAGTTGTAATTGCTTCTGAATAATTCGCCGCTATTATTGTTAATAACTTAACGATTGCTATTATCAGTCGAAGTTTAATGTATGCTATAACTAATATTTCAAGCGTAAATTACTGCAAAATGTGTCATTAACACAGAGACGTTATTAATGCTGAATTATAATCGATAAATTGAAATACTATGCCATACATATAATGGTAGACTAGTATGAAAATCAAGATGCATCCGGCATTTCAATTAATTACACGTGACATTTCTGCGTTTAACCAAAAAAAAAAAAAAACAAATAGAATCTTTCTCCCTGATTCCTATACCATCAAACGTAATCTACAAATCGTGTCTAGCTAAAGTGAATACCGGTAAAGTGACATGTTTTTTATCTTCGTCGATTAACATTTATTACACACTCTAATTCCTCTTCGACTGATTTTATGGCTTAAAAGGACTGCAGATATGACAGGACGTATAAACTTTTTTCCTTATTTTTAATGAAACCGTAGATCGTTCTTTTATTTATCTCTCTTTTCTTTCGATTAACATGTTTACATACGACGAAACGACGTTCCGACAAAGCGTAAAAAAATCGATTACCAATCTTTTGCATGAACGCCGATGGATTCCTTGTTTTTCCACCTATCCCACGTGTAAACCTCAATTACGACTAAATGTCCAGATACTCACAGAAACGTGTTTAAAGTCGCGTTTACGTAACAGTGCAAAAATCGTTTACGTAACCGATTATGAATCGAGCATAATGCGTCAAGTGTTTCCCTTCGCCACACGAACCGTATCATTAGCGATAATTTGCCTCTCTGTTTCGCATTCTCTTCAATTTGTATTTATCACACGCTCGATCCTGGCCGGCTTTCAGAAACGGGGGATTTTTCGAATGTATCGACTCATGGAAACACTCGATGCATGGCAATCCGTGCGCAATTTACGTAATGACACCGTCACGATATCACGAGGCGAAACACCTGTAGAATCTTTTCCGCTCCGCGTGAATCTTGGCGAAAATGGCAGGATCACGAGCAACGTGTAACGATCGAATTTTTACCAGCGGTCGATAAAGCGAAAAATCGGGAACTGTTGAAGAATAGAGAGTAATTGGAAGTGTTTCAATTAAAATCTCGAGTGGAATTAATAGACGTGGATCGTAGCTGAAGTAACAGGAGGTGTGTAAGATAGAAAAGGTTACCTATGGATATTAGAATTATTGCGAACGAGATTAGAAGCCGAGGGACCGTGACGATTAAAAATAGCGAATGTCTCTTGGCTGCAAATGATTGCGTTGGACACAATCGAATCGCGAAAGAACACGAATTAAAATTTACTTTATCGAGTCCATAAATAGAGTATTTTACATGAGCCTGAAGTGTTCTCGATGGTAACTGGATTAAGGAATTGAACGACTTTTGCAACAATGTTGCAATGGAAAGGGTAATTGATCAGCTTGACTTAAAATTTAAACTTCAAAGTTTTTTGGAGAGAAACTTGTCTTCTACTTTAAATATTTAAAATTACGTATTTATGAAATTTATTGGAATATCCGTTCGTCACAAATTGTCAGGGAATGACTCACAGATTGAATTTCTTTGTTTCGCAAAACAAAAATTAAATACTTAAAAAAAAAGGACGTTAAGGTTATTTTACGTCAAATCGATCACTTTTTCACACCTTTTTTTCAAAACCTAAACTCTTGGTTTACAGAAGTTTCACTTCTAAAGAGTTGCTAGGTTAAGTTTGCACATTCAGAATTGTGGATTTCTCAATGGAGCAGGAATTAAAGCAATTCCAAGTCCCCTTCATGGTTTAGTTATTTTTGCAAATTCAGAATAGCGAATTTTTCAGAGAACAACGATTTAAAAATTAAAGCAATTTTAAATCCCCTTAATGGTTAGGTTAGCTTAATTGTGCAAATTCAGAATTGTCGATTTCTCCAAGGATCAGAAATTGAAATAATTCTAAATCCCTCCGAAGTTTCGTTAATTTTGCAAATTGATAATTGTAGATTTCTCAAAGCACCACGAATCGAAGCAATTCTAAATCCCCTCTACACATCGAAGAATACAGAGAAATGAAGAATAGAGGCTCCAATGCGTCACATCTTAGCGTTCGCTGTGCGTAGCTGCCCCGCAGGGAGCGGAGAGAAGCTTAACCGCAGACTCGAAAGCAATAAACCATAAAGCTATTAATGTTACGCCCTGGGATGGTTATGCCACGGTTTATAACGTATACGAACCACTTATATATCCCCGAGTTGGTATTCTATCTGCTCCGACCGCTTCGGCCTTCTTTTCGCTCTTCAATTCCGCGCAGCGCGAGGATCGAGGCTCGTGCAAGGCCGTTGCGGCCGTAACTCCCGCTCGATGGAAATGACGAAGCTGCTTGTTGTTCATTTCGACCGCAACTATTTTCCGCGTTACCGTTCAAGTATGAATTTTGCAGGAGTCTCTTCGGTGTAGTATAATCAATTTTCTTTTAGAGACCTTTCCACCGAATCTCTGACAATTTCACCGGAACATGTAATAAATCAGAACTGGAAATTGTTAGCCATCATCTCGCAGTGTTGAAAGTAACCGCATAGTCAACCATAAACCACGGTTTCTGAATACAGTAGTACATACATTATCTACTGCTCGTATTTGCTCAGCCATTTGTTCACAATGTTCTTTACTTCAGAGAAGATTTAAAAAAATATAATTCTGTAGTGTCGGAGCCTCCATACTCAAATAAGAAACCGACAAGGGAAGGCGTAGTGCGCAAAGCCTCGGCTTGTGCTAAAAACCGAAGTTCCTCGGGTTCGATTCCCGTCGGTTTCTACAATTCTTTGTAAAAATTTATGAGATCTGTGAAAAAAGTAAATGGGTAAATATTTGATACAAATCTTCAGCCTATTATTGACCTAATGACATAAGTGTTACTCTACTGCATTTTCATCAGTTTTATATCGAAACTACCTCTTGACTAATAACTTAAAAAGAAAACATAAGTAAATAAAAATAAAATCATCTTTATCCGTAACGAGAAATTAACGCAGCCAAATTCTCTCGAAAGAAACGAACGGAACGAACAATTCTTGTGTTTGCTTTTGGAACGGTCGAGTTGGAACGCGGTACGGAAAGTTGGTTGAATCGTGGTTGATTTTGCTCGCGAGCAAACGAACGAACGAAGAAGCAAGCGTGTTGCAAAAAAAAAAATGCGGTTAGCACGAGATCAGCCAAGATCCGAAGGTGTTATATTATTCTCGAAGCGTAGCGTGCTGGTACGAAAAGTAATATTCAGAAGTGTGGCTCGGTAATGGAGCCCCGTGATGCATAAATGTGTATCAGACGGCGAAGTTGAAGCGTTTTGTTCCCGGTTTTCGTTGCTCCTTTTTGCACAACCGAGAGAACCCCGTTCGGCCCTTTTTGCGCGAGTATTCGAGCGCGCTCGCGGTGAACGGGGGATTACACGTAAACCGGGAACCTCGTATCGATGATTAATTGCTTTTCGCTTAAGTAAACTCGTTCTTGCCGCTCTCGAAGAAGGAGGAGAAGCAAAGAGAGGGAGGCCGAGAGCGATCCTTCAAATCCAACGTTTTGTTTTAATCCTCGCCGCGACGTTCGCAATTTTAATGAGTTTTTTCCACGACTTTGTTTGCTAATTAACATCGCCAGGACTTATATAACGTATAAACGAAGTGTTAATGTGTTTATTTTCCTGTCGGGGATCGCTCGGTTTTATTGAATCTCCCGCCACGACCGTTTCATCACGTTGCGCGTAATGAATCTTTCAATTACGCGAGAAAATTGAAGTTTACACGGGTATAAGAGTGTTTTAAAAGATGGTGGATGTCGTTTGATCAATATCAAGTTGAATTACGAGAACTATCACTCTTCGGTGGGACAATTTGTAGGTTGAATGAAAATTTCTGATTAAAATGCTAATGAAATGCAAATCTGAGGAAAGAGATTATTTAACGATAGTATTCAAATGTTTTCATACTTTCCATGTTAATTGAACAAAATTGTACAGCAAGCGAGCAATTTATGGCTACGCTCTTTTATCAACAAATTCCCATCACCGTGGATTAACGTTTCAACCGGAGAAGCGAAATAACTGGGTTCACTTCTCAATCACTCTAGTTTATAATTAAAGACGAGGAAAAATGACGAAGAATTGTTCATTGTGGTTCTGTCAAATGTGAATATGACGTATCTGACGAATAACACCTTGATAAATAAATTATCGTGTTCTAAATACTGGCGAACCATCGTCTATTTATCCTTTTCTTCTATTTTAGCGTTATATCAACCTCAAAAATCATGTTAGAAAAAACATTACCTCGTCGATGTATTCAAATTTTTCCAGCAATATT
>NW_017100399.1:314245-314981 GCF_001263275.1 Habropoda laboriosa | reverse complement strand
CAACACTCTATCACGATACTAACTCACTATCCAGCCAAAAGGTGCCATCACTCTGCTCGCCCGAAACCTTCCATCACCTACACCGCAAGAAAAAAACAGAAAAGAAAAACACATCCCTTCATACAAACCGTTCCATCCTCCAACAAAGAATCGCCACCGACGTACACATTAATTCTCTCTCGCAGGCAACAGAGAGTCAAAATAAGGCGGACACCCTTTATCCAACCCTTGGTGGACGGTGTCAGGAGTCAGCGGTCGTAACGCTCCCCGTTGGCCACGGAGGATGGCAGACTCGTGTTTACACGGTGACTTTTATTAGAGAATCAGTGTCTCGGTGCCGTACGACGAGCTTCACCTTCAGAGGTGGAAGGAGGCCATTGTTCCACGGCGCTCAGCCTCTCTCGGCCAGACTGGTGTTCCTAAATTATTGTTTCCCCTTCGAGCTTCCAGTCCGACCAGCCGTCGTCTCACCCAAGTCTCTCTCCCTTCTTTCCTCTCCTACCGTTCCTATACTCCGTCTCTTCTCACCACCGATTCTTTTCCATCGTCCCACCTCTTCTCCGGAAGGGAACAGAGAGAGACGGTCTCTCTCTCGGATGGTTATTTCGCACGTTTACGATACCCTGTCTTTATTCTACCACGGGGTGCAGAGAGTCTGGGCCTTAGGGCCGGTATACACGAGAGGAGAGATCCCGAATCGAGAAAGAAGAGGCTGCACGGCGCGTATCGATGTTTA
>NW_017100399.1:305465-313800 GCF_001263275.1 Habropoda laboriosa | reverse complement strand
ATTTCGTATTACTTTTGCCCTTTTTGTTAATGACGTCCTAAAGTGGCGCATAAAAATCGACGCTCGACCTCTCCTAGAAGGTGGTCGCTCGGACCCACGGCGAGCGCACAAATCTTGCGTTCACAGAAGAAGCCTCTTCACCGCGGGATTTCGTTTTCGCGGCCAGCCCCGACGTCGCTCGTTGCTTTCTTCGCGTCTTTCTCCTCTGCCGACTCTTTCTCCTGCTTCTGCCAACGGTGAAGGTTCGCCCGTGGAGCTTTTTGTCCGGTAGCTTCACTCATTGGCGAGTCCACGTGGCGATGGCTTTCTTCGATGGTGATCCTCGCGGCCTGGCTGCCGACGACGGCGATCCGACGATGATACATTATGCATCGGCGCGGGACGCCGTGGCTCGTTTGCGGGAAGCTGGAGTAGAAACTCGCGAAGAGGGGAACTGAACGTGAATTGAACATTGGCGGTATTTGGAATTTGAAAATTGATCAGCGAAGAAAATTTGGTTTGATCTGGTTTTTGAGAAAGTGGATAGGTGCCTTTTTATGGATACTGAAACAATTACCTTTCAACATCGAAAGAGTATACTTGGATCTAATTAGTACATAGGGCAAGTGCACCCAATTTCACCCATCGAAATTCATGTTGTCCTTGATTGAAGGGTAATTAATATCTTTGTATGTAATTAGTCTCAGATGAGAAAGAAATCGTTTGTGTTTCATTTAGATAATCAGAAATTAGAACTATCGAACTCTGAAGATTTTCAAGATCTTTTTATGTCTAAGTTCATATTTATGAAATTTTGAAGTTACATTTATTATTTTTAGCCGTATGAACATTTTAGAGGATCTTCACCCGTCCTGGGTCAAAACGGACCCAAAGACCGCACAAGGGTTAAAAGGTTAAAAAGTGTAGCAAATGAGGTAAATCGTTAACTAAAACGTACAACTTCTGAACGGAGAAGTTTATTATCTTAATAAGAATGTAAAAACTCCAGCGAAATATCCTTAAAATCAATGTAAAATCCAGTTCTCAGTGTGAGCAATTGCCGCGACATAAATTAAAACGTATCAACGAGAGGACAGAGAGTATACTTTGTATCATGTGGAGTAAAACGCTACACCAAAATTATACATTCCTCGCTACCTGTTCCTCCTTAAATTCCTGGAAATGACTCCATCTCACGCCATCGGATAAATTACCGTCGCGTATTACGTTAAAAAATAAAACGCGACAGCCCCTAAATTACCCGTTATACCTGGACTCTCGCATATCCTTCAGCTTGATTACCTACTTTGTACGGTAGACGCCGCAACAATTTACGCAAACACCATAAAATTTCTTGCTTTACATAAATAATATACAACACACGCTGTTAAAAACCAGCTAAATCTCCTCGAGAAAGATTATTATTCCCCTGTAACAACCGTAAACTAATACACCATTCCATCGAGCATCTCCAAGTATTATCACTTTAAATTCAAGCCTCAACTTTGTAGAATTTCTCGACCAGGTATCGCTATCAATTTCACGTTCCACTCTGAATAAACGTCGAGTTAAAGACACACACGTGGTGCGTGAATTTCGCCACCCCTTCGTTCCACGCATTCCTAGAACCATCTCTTCGAGAACGATCGCAGGAGAACGAGGAAATATTCGCGCCCCCAAGCCCGTAATCGTTGCGTCGCCATTGTCTTTCAGAAGCGTGCAGGCGTCGTAAATTTAGAAGAATTTTAATCTGAAACCGTGAGCTTTCCCCCTGGTAATTTTCGTAACCCCGTTGTCGAAGATAATTGCCACGTTTCCGTAGCCCCACGGGGCCCGAAATTCGCCGATGACTTTCGTGGCCCGAGCCCCAGACCCGGGAACAAGAGAGAGAACGTGTTGCCTCGTCGACCTCGACCGACACTTCTTCGACGCTCCAACTGCCACTTTTCTCCCCCGTCTAAACGGCCGTGACCATACGTTTGGTTATCTCTCACCTCGCTCTTCCTCTTTTCTTTTTAACTTTGCATTTTTTTCCCTTCTTTTTTCCTTTCGTTTCTTTTATCGTGCCGTAGTCGTAAGTTTTCGTTTGACGGGAACCGCCGACGCGGTTGCATCGCCTGTCTCATCAGTTATCTCGTGTTCAGTTACCTTGGAACATCGTGAAAGCTCGTGCTCCTCCTGGTATAGCTGGTGAAAGCGATACGGCGAGGTTGTAAATTCAAGTATTAAAGGGTTACTCTACCTTGAGGCGTTCAAAAGTAGGGCAAAAGTTTGGGAATTTTTTTTAGAGGTAACTATTCGATGAAAAATTGCAATTTTTTTGGAGGATATAAATGTAACTTTCAGTTCTCTTCTCGAATTTTTAAAAAGTCAAAATGTTACAAAATCATTGTCTCCTTCGAATTGTTTCGACTGTTGGATTATGTGTACTTTGACGCCTAACGGATTTTACGAGCTCACTATATTGCTTTCACCGACTATACCTCCGACACGTGGGCAAGAGCAGAAAGAATTGCTGCCTCGTGGGATTTTTACGAGGGTTTTGTGGCTTTTAGAAGTTAGTTTGAAGCTTTGGAGTGCACAGGTTGTTGGAGAGTTTTGTTTTGGAAGTGGTTCGGGATTGTTTTAGGAGTTTTAGTTATTTTCAGAGTGGCCGATGTAGTTTTTTTTAATGTTCCACAGAGAAAAGTTCCAAGTATTAACAATAAATAAAAGTTTATATACATACTTAAAAAGAGCATTTCTTCAGCTAAAAAATGAGCGCAAATACAAATCATTTCATTCAATTTGTCGTAACGTTAATAAATAGAAAGTTAAAATGACACAGTTTAATCGCGAGAAACTATCGACACATTCTGCAAGTTTGAGAAAAATATGCGACTATGAATAGTTCGCATGCAGATACTTATCTGCACCTACCATACTTAACACGTTCACTGTCCGCTGAGCCACATATGACTCAGGACAACTTGAATTAGTCCACATACACACAAGATTTTTTAATACAGAAAACAGTCTACATTTGAACTGTATTAAAAACAATAATAATAATATCCTAAAAATAGCAAGACAATTTGTCAGTTTCATTTTCGACGATTAAATTAACTTAACGTTGCACTCATACTCTTTACCCAGTGTTAAATCTTAAAATCGAGTAACACCTCGAACAACACCAGCCACTCCCTCTCAATTTTCCACCGCAAAAAGAAAGCTGAACGCTGATGAAAGGGGATCAAACATTCGATCGAACAGTTTACACGGTTCCGAGAAGCGCACGGCGTCGATGAAAAGTTCCGAAGAAATGTGGGGACAAGAAGAGGAACGGGATCGACACGTCCCCGGAGGGTTCGTAACCAGTGCTCCTTATATTCTCCTCCTCTCGTAGAATTTCCATCGTATATACGACCGTTTTGCTCCTCGCGAAGCAAAGTGGAACGAAGAGGTCGGCAGCTCACGTCGAGTAGAGAATATAGAAGGGAAGCACATACACGGGAGAAGTTGCAAGCGATTCTGTTGTAAAATATCCAAGGAACAGACGGACAGACGAGTCGTAGAGATGTATATAGCTATATATATATGTACGAGAAGAGTTCAGAGCTTGGTGTTGCCTGAAAAGGAAACCGACGGCGCCTCCGGTTGGCGGAAGTCGCCCTTCGACTAGTTTTACACGCAGCCACGTCTCTGGATACGCGAACGAGGATCAATAACGTTATGTACGCACGAACCTCGCTAATTAGCCCTTTGGCATGTAAACGAGAAGGAATTTTCAGAGAAACGAGCAGTCAGACCGACTTGAAATCAGTCCTATCGAACACGAACATCATTTCGTAGCTTTCTATGAAATTCCACTCGTGTTTAACGAGCAAAATTGGTCCCTTTCGTTAGCTGGGAACGAGGATGTTTAATTAATAGGTGTCTTGTTCGAGGAAGTCATGTTTTACTTGGAAATTTCATTGCAAGGATTGGTTCACCGATATGCATTGCTTGTCATAAGTACTTGCCCATTCGTTTACTTACCACGTCTCTTATTTTAAATGATTTTTATGGGGAGATCAAAGACATTGCTGCAGAAAGGAGGAAGCTCTATAAATTACTGAAAGAGAGCTGTAGGTTATATAGATTGAATGTAAAAAGGAATTCTGAATAGATTGATGTGAAAAAGAGGCAGATCCAATAATTCAGTCTGTACTTATAAGGATGCACCCTATCTTTCCAAAAATTGTGTAGATTGTCGTTTCATGAGACAAGGATTTTTATATAATTTGTTTAAAAAACAGGGGCTGCTCCAAATTTTTAAAATTCACCCCAGCTACAGAGAAAACGCACGTTTGCTTAACATACAGCTATTAAGCCACTAAAATACTTTAAACATGCGTCATAAAAATATCTCATTACCCCAATTTTGATTATTTCCCGAAAAATTAATACACTAGAAACCGTTCACTTCTTGCTGCGAACTTTTCAATTACGATTATCAGATACACGTATACCCCTCACGCCCGCCATAATTGCATTTAACCCGAACGGAATATTTCCCAGGCGGATTCGCGAAAAAACCTTAATAACGTCAATTATCAACCGCGCCGTCGATCGCGCGGCCAATATCCGCGCAATATCATTCATAACTCGGCTAATAACCGGAACATGGGTCGGCATCAGGCCGGTGGCCGCTCACGCCCCTCTGCAAAAACGATGGTCGATGATCGACAGACGTCTGAGAACACGACCCGTCCATCGTTCTCCCTTTCGGACTTCTTCATCTGTTTAATACGTCTTCGTTCCCCTCGGTCTGCTCTGTGGCAAAGAGATTCGGTCCACCGGTGGACCGAACTTGTGAATCGTATATACGCACCGTCTTGGCCTCATGCGTCGCGGCGCATAGTCGCACGTACCGGCCCCATCTTCGGGAATTCGGTTTTGCTGCTGTGTAACGCGGATCGCAAACGAACGCGACGCTGCGTTCCATCAGCGGTCTTAATCTGGCCAGACGATCGGAATCATGCGAAAATAATTGCGCAACGACATCCTTCTTGCTGCGAGTCTCTCCTCTGTAGAAGAAGAGACCGGAGACGCGGAGGACACGGTGCGTCAGCGTTGAAAGAGGCGCAACGAATAGAGAGAGAGAGAGAGAGAGGGATGACGGTGGAGGGAAGAAGCTTCGGAACGGAGGAACAACCGGGGCTTTGGTATTTCGTATCGACCAGATGCTACGACGCTATAGTCCTGTACAGGACGAATGCAGAACGCGCGCAGAGGCCCACGGCGCCACGAACCCCGAGAATGCGGATCGACCGTGGATCTGCATCGCTCCGTGGATTCTCCGCGGCCAATAAGCCTCGAAGCCTCCCCTCGGGACGCGTTTTCTGTGCTCCGAAAGATTAATGTCCTAATCGTCGTGGAAGATAAGAAAGAGCCTGGCTGTTTTTTGCCGTAGAAAGACATGCCGCCTCTCTAACCTCATGATTGCGACGTCGCGAGGCATGCTACATGGGGCAAGAAGTTCATTAGGGTTATTAAATTTGTCGGCGTTCGATGATGTTGGCTTGCCGCGACGCGTTTCGGCGCTCGTTAGGGGAGTTCCGTGCTTCAGAGTGGTAGTGAACGTGGGACAACTTTAGTTTCAAGTGTGTACATAGGTACTGTAGATGTGAGAGCAAACTTAGGTGTGTATTTGGTGTATAATTTAAGGGTAATTCTGCGTTACTGTATTTCAAAGATAGTGTTGGATGGCACACTTCAAAGAAAGGCTAATGAAAATGCTGATAAACGTGTCAATTGTTAAAATTAAAAGCTTTTTAAATTGACAGTACCGTATATTTACTGTACGGTCCACATATTGATAGCAGCATCAGTTGTGCTAAGATCAACCCTAGTGCGGTCTTCGGGTCATTTTTGACCCATCGCTTTCTTATTTTTCTAATAACTTTTACTCTTATTGAACTCATGTTCCCTTAACATCGCATTAAATGTTCATTGTCCAGATTCATATGGCGTGCTGGTAATAAAAACTGTGTCTCCTTTGACCCAAGAACCTTAAGTGGATAGCCAAACGAAAGAACGCGCTAGAAACTGAAGCGTTGAATTTGTAATAAAATTGTAAAAGAAATAATTCCATAGGACCTACGTAACATGGCCGTTTGAAGTTACATGCACACTGTCACATTATCAATACACAAAGCCTAGCCACGAGGTGTTTCACCTAAGGATCCCTGCTATGGTGGTTGCACAACGAAATCAGGCGCGTGTATTCTCGTGTTATGGAAGTGGTTCGCCCACTGGCACGGCACGCTTTCAGAGCTTACTTAGAAAGCTATCTATAGATCAGAGAAGCGCTTTCGACGATGTGGGTGGCGACCTCAGTTCCCGTTCCATTCGGTGTCTCTATGAGACGGAGAGGGTCGTCGACGTACGGAAGTCGCGCGACCAGTCTCTATATCTCAGTCATTTACGAAATGTCACCGCAGCTGGATCAATAGTCGTGGCACACGGGGATCGTGTAAGCTTTATTGCACTTTGCTACACGTGCTCCTCAAACAATGACATTTCAGTATCTTGTTCAACCGCGTATAAACGGCGGAACACGGGGAATGTTAACCTTTTAACCGTGCGGTTGGGAACGCTTCGTAAATGTCCTACGTGTGGTTTGCGATGTTGTTGGAACACGCGTATATGTTGGTTAATAGATCGTAAATTTAAAGAGCGCAAAATTATTTAACATTCGTTTCGATATTTAAATGTTATACCTTACAGGATTGTTTTAGTTCGTTCTATCGTGTTCCGTTCTCATGGAAAGTTATTAGATATGGCTTATTCTCAAAAATTTCTATTTTAGCTACTTTGCATAATTGGATCTTCATTCGCAGCATATTATTATTCAGTCTTTGCCCTCTTTGTTTGTATCGTGTATTAAATGCTCAAACTTTTGCTAAGAATAATTCCCACTTTAAGTTATTCGATTTTAAGAATATTCTTGACATGTTATTCGGAGAATGTAATAGCAATGAATTTTCTGTAACAGTTTGCATTGGAACCAATGGCCGCCTCTCCGTTCCGTCCAACAAACAGCATCACTACCGGAATCTTCGAGACCGGTACACCAACTGTACTTATGTCGACGGCAACCTGGAGATCACGTGGCTCCAGAACGAGACATTCGACCTCAGCTTCCTCCAGTATATACGGGAGGTCACCGGTTACGTGCTCATCAGCCACGTGGACGTTAAAAAGATCGTTCTGCCGCGATTGCAGATCATACGTGGCAGGACACTTTTTAAGCTCAATATCCATGACGCCGAGTTCGCCCTGTTCGTCACAATGTGTCAGATGCAGAACTTGGAGATGCCGGCCCTCAGAGGTAAGTGTTTATTCAATGGAACTTCTTCATTTTGCAATTTCGATCAATTCTACTAAAAATTCATTTCCATACAAGATAACACTACAGCAAACATTCTTATGTATCATTTAGAACTACCTTCAATTTTACTATTAAGTCTGTTGCGTCTAAACATATGGTTGCCTCAGGGCTCGATCCCTAGTAAGCCCAAAAATATGTCAAACCGTCAACCCCCAAAATTCTTAAAGTATGAAATAATATTTTTAACATTGCCAAAATTTGCTTAAAATAATATGTTTAATATTGTCTAAAATTTGCCTAAAATAGTATTTTTAACATTGCCCAAAATAGTATTTCTAACATTACCCCAAATTTGCCTAAAACAGTATTTCTAAATTGCCCAAAAATTTGCCTACAATAGTATTCCTAAAATTGCCCCAAATTTGCCTAAAGCAGTATTTCTAAAATTTCCCAAAATCTGCGTACAATAGTATTTCTAAAATTGCCCAAAATTTTCCTAAAGTAATATTGTCAACATTGCTCTGCCAGACAGTGCAGACATCGATAAAATCAGAATTAAAACTACAGTTCTCCGTCTTCCTATTAACGAATCTAAAACGCGAAAGGCGCGGTTCGCCTAAGCTAAATCACACGTGTCGTTTTCCCAGATATCCTTAACGGCAGCGTGGGCATGTACAACAACTACAACCTGTGCCACATCCGCACGATCAACTGGGACGAAATAATCACCAGCCAGGGAGGGACGTACTTCTACGTGTACAATTTCACGTCGCCGGAGCGAGCCTGTCCGGCGTGCGATAAGAGCTGCGAGCAAGGCTGCTGGGGTGAGGGGCCTGAGAACTGTCAGAAGTACTCGAAGACGAACTGTTCGCCTCAGTGCTGGCAGGGCAGGTGCTTCGGGCCGAATCCGCGCGAGTGTTGCCATCTTTTTTGCGCCGGTGGATGCACAGGACCGAAACAGAGCGACTGCATCGCCTGCAAGAACTTCTTCGACGATGGTGT
>NW_017100399.1:289578-305331 GCF_001263275.1 Habropoda laboriosa | reverse complement strand
CATGCAAAAGTAAGTAGATCGATCCGCATCTCGTTACGAGAATACAACTCTGTTGCATCTTCCTTAACCCTTTCGCTGTATTTAGCTCGAGAGAGAGAGAGATTTGAGCAAGGTGTCCAAACTGTTTGCCTATCATAAACTTATTATTACATACGCTGTCTTCTTTAGCTCTCTTTGTTTCTGCCTAAGGTATTAAGTAGGATTGTAGTTTCCTTTGAAATTAGCTCCACTCTAATATCTAATTATTACTGTTCACGAACAGTTTCGGACTTTTTCACGGTAAAAGAAATGGCAAGAAACTAGTGTGAATTAAATATGTACACGTTTTCGTAAAAATTGAGTTGTTGCAATTATTAGTGCAAAATAAAAAAAGGAATACAACGTAGGACTATGCATCCCACGTCTTAAGATTCAGCATACACGATAATTTGTAATTATTAAAAAAGTATAAAACATGCTTCTTCACATTCCTAATCGTAAATACAGATCGTTTGAACCGTCAAAATGTGCACATCTTTTTCACCGCACTTAATTGTTTTATTCAATTGTGAGGTGAAACGCCAATTTGGAGCAAAATTCTTACAAAAAATTTGATCCTTCACTTACTTCTACCATATCAATTCCAAAAACGCACAGATATAAGGAACTGTCTTCTCAAGTTTCCTATCACAATTTCATATTTCCGACGCAGCGTATTCCATCCTGTATAATTAAACCGATAAAGTCCGCTACTCCCGCCCACGCGAATCGTAAAAGGCAATATTGTCACACATAGAATCGCGACGCATCTCTTCCTAAACGATTCCGCCATAAAATCGAATCGCGATAATACGATATTTCGCGCTCGAAAAGCTAGAAAATCGCAGCCGACGGTCTATCAAACCGCGCAGCTCGTACCATTTACCCGCGGCGTTTCGAGCGCCGTAAGACGTTTCACAACAATATCCTTATTATCGATAAATCTTTCCCGCTTTGCCAATATCGGTATCTCGCCGCGGAAACGCATAAGAGAAACATACCGTGGAAGTTCGACAGACTCCGGCAAATTTTACGACTCCGAACACCACGTAAGGATTACGACGATCGTTTCAGGTACAATCCTACGACGTACTCGTGGGAGGCTAATCCTGACGGGAAGTACGCGTATGGTGCAACCTGCGTGAGAAGGTGTCCCGAGCACCTTCTGAAAGACAACGGGGCTTGCGTCAGATCCTGCCCTCCAAAGAAGAAAGCGTTACACGGGGAATGCGTGCCTTGCGACGGTCCGTGCCCGAAAACTTGCAAGGGAGTGGAGAAGGTGCATTCCGGGAACATCGACAGTTTCAAGGATTGCACGATCATCGAGGGCTCGATCACGATCCTGGATCAGAGCTTCCAAGGCTACCAGCACGTCTTTCCCAACTTCAGTTTCGGCAAACGATACGAGAAGATGCATCCCGACAAGTTGGAAGTTTTCAGCACGTTGAAGGAGATCACCGGATTTTTGAACATTCAAGGCGACCATAAGGATTTCAAGAACTTGTCGTACTTCCGGAACCTGGAGATGATTGGCGGAAGAACGTTGACAGAGTACTTCGCTTCGTTGTACATTGTTAAAACTTCGTTGGTCTCCTTTGGACTTAGCTCTTTGAAGAAAATTTACTCCGGCTCGGTAGCCATTTTGGAGAACAAGAATTTGTGCTACGCGCAGAGTATCAATTGGACAAGGATCAAGAAGTCGTCGGAGCACGAGAGCTTGTTGTCGAATAATCGGAACGAGAGTGAATGCAGTAAGTAGCGTTATAATGTAGAAACACTATCCCAGTGTTTCCCAAAGTGGGTTTTAATCAAATTTGATAAAAGTTCCCTTTTAAAAACAATTTTTGTTTCATTTGAAATTAATTCGTTTAAAATTTTTTCTCTCAATTTTGTTTCGTTAAAATTATAGATTCGGCGATTTTCTCAAAATTGTATAAAGGTTCTGCAAAAAATAAATTTGGGAACCACTGCTCTATAAATAAAAAATTAACACCTAGAAAAATTTAAGGTAAAAGAATGGGTGGGCGTACTGGTGAAACACGTGAAGTCAAAAAATTCTCGTTTTTACTTTATGGCGAGAAACCATAAAAATGTCATATACTTTGTGATACTATATACATACTTTGTTTTTATCGAAACATAAAAATGTCAAATACTATTAAATTCAGTTTCTGAAGAACCATACATATTTTCCAAGTGTCTTTTACCAACAAGCCTCTGAAATATCATTTGTCAAACTAAGAAATACTACATCAACACCTTCTACGAAATTACAGTCAAAGATGGCTTGGTCTGCGACGAGCAGTGTTCCGACGAGGGTTGTTGGGGGCCCGGTCCGGCGCAATGTCTATCCTGCAAGAACTTCATTCTGGGAAACGATTGCCTTCAAGACTGCACTGCACCAGGGTAAGAAGCAAACTTCTCTCGTTACTTCGAATATTTCATATAACCTCATACCAACTGCATCGTAACGTAAATAACAAATGTTACTTCTGTATGTTAACTTTGCCTGCCTCAGATTGTGGATCGAAGGTAAACTGCGAACACCTGAGAAGACTTTAACTTCTTGCTTCATGTGCACACGCTTTTAACCCTCTTCCCACTTATTGTTCTGCTCTCGTTTATATTGTACAGCGTTCACCAGGAGAAAAATAAAAAAGAACCTCGAGTAACCGTTTCGTGTCCTATTCCTCTAGAATTTATCAAGCGGACGAAAAGACCTGCAAGTTGTGCCACGAGGAGTGTGACGGTTCTTGCACAGGACCGAACGCGGAGTATTGCACGAAATGCAAACACGCGCGAGACGGTCCATTCTGCGTGCCAGAGTGTCCTTCCTCGAAGTATAACGACAACGGTCAGTGCAAAGACTGTCACGAGAACTGCGTGGGTGGCTGCGAGGGACCTGAAAACAACATAGGCTCTAATGGATGCCACAGTTGCGATAAGGCGATCATGAACGGCCATGTACCTGAAGGATGTCTGCAAAAAAGGGAATCCTGTCCCGACGGTAGGTGATCTGACATTTATTTCCTCTCGATAAGAACCTGCCTTTTGTACGGATGGAATTCTATCGCAACTGTACACGCTCGAGATTGCAGTTTGCTCCATAAGTATAGATTTACGTGGAAGTTTCAGTAAACTGGGTTACCGGCTAGGCACGTAGGCGTTACTTTAATAGTGAATTCAGGGTTTCGAGCGAATACCGTTTCTCAATGGAGTTTAATATCATTCCTCGGTTAATATTTATCTCTCGGCAAGTGTTTTTCGTGGAACTTAGCCTACAATTTAGGTGGAAATTTGTACAGTCTGTATAGACAGATTTTTGGGCTAAGAAAAATTTCAGGCGAATCAAGGACTTTTGCTACATACTGCATAATCCAAAATTACAATGATACTATAAAACAGAGCATGTTGGATCGCAGTATCATGTATGGATCGCTCTGTAAACATTTCGCAGCAAATTAAAAAAGAAAGAAGATTACCCTCGTAACGTGACAATTTGTATGTTAAAGGCCACTACTACGAATGGGTGAGTCCTCAAGAGCAAGGAGCGCTGAAGCCTCTGGCAGGAAAGGCAGTTTGTCGCAAGTGTCACCCCCGTTGCAAGAAATGCACGGGATACGGTTTCCACGAGCATGTGTGCCAAGAGTGTACGAAGTACAAGAAGGGCGAACAATGCGAAGACGAGTGTCCCGCGGATAATTTCGCGGACGCTGATACTCAGCTTTGCATACCGTGCTTCAGCGAGTGTCGAGGGTGCTCCGGACCGGGCCCGAATCAATGTTACAAATGTCGGAACTTCAAGATCTACATTGTACGTATTTGAAAAATTTCCCGATTTAGAGTTTCACTACTTCGAATTAACTTCTTTCCTTGCTTCAGGACGAAGATATAGACGGAAACACCACAGCCTTCAACTGCACAGAGATATGTCCTCCTGAATACCCGCACAAGATCTTCCCTCCGGACAACGAACCGTACTGTTCCCTGAAAACTGTCGCTCCTGGACCGATAAAAAACGAACTTCAGCCAGCCATCTTAGCGGGTGTTGCAGTATTCGCTTTAGCTTTTCTCGTGGTAGCAGCTGTGATCATGTACTTCTGGCGAGTGAGAGCAAAGGCTAAGGAGAACACTGTGAAGATGACAATGGCGCTGACTGGTTTGGACGACAACGAACCTCTTCGGCCGACGGGAGTGAAGCCAAATCTAGCGAAATTACGGATCATCAAGGAAGAGGAGATGAGAAAAGGTGGAATTCTAGGGTACGGCGCATTCGGAAACGTCTACAAGGGTGTCTGGGTGCCGGAAGGGGAGAATGTAAAGATACCAGTGGCCATAAAGGTGCTTCACGATGGGACAGGAGCAAACACCTCGAAGGAATTTCTCGACGAGGCGTACATCATGGCCAGCGTGGAACATCCGAACTTGCTTCAGTTGCTGGCTGTTTGCATGACGTCTCAGATGATGCTCGTGACCCAACTGATGCCTTTAGGCTGTCTACTCGATTTTGTACGTAGATATAAAGATAAAATTGGTTCGAAGGCTCTGTTGAATTGGTGCACACAAATCGCCAGAGGGATGGCCTATCTGGAGGAGAGAAGGTTGGTTCATCGTGATCTCGCAGCTCGAAACGTTCTCGTGCAAACGCCTAACTGCGTCAAGATCACCGACTTTGGTTTAGCTAAGCTCTTGGACATCAACGAGGAACAGTACAAAGCTGCCGGTGGCAAAATGCCCATCAAATGGCTGGCTCTAGAGTGCATTCAGCATCGAGTGTTCACTCATAAGTCAGACGTCTGGGCCTTCGGTGTTACTATCTGGGAGGTCCTCACCTATGGCGGCAGACCGTATGAGAATGTTCCTGCTCGAAACGTGCCAGAATTGTTGGAGAAAGGTGAAAGACTGCCTCAACCGGCAATCTGTACTATCGACGTGTATATGATCATGATCAAGTGTTGGATGTTGGACGCAGAGTCGAGGCCGAGCTTTAAGGAGCTGGCCGAAGACTTCGCGAAGATGTCTAGAGATCCTGGCCGATATCTTGCTATCAAGGGCGACAAATACATGAGGCTACCTTCGTATACACTGCAGGTTAGTAGCACAGGTTCAGCATTTTAAGATTTTAACGCATCTATTCTTCTTTTAAATTCACACGTTGCTGCTGGGTTCTTTTGTATATCGTAATTGTGTTTCTTTCGTGTATTTAGGACGAAAAGGAGATGATACGGAATCTTGCATCCGCCATGGACGGTCCCGAGGCTTTGGTAGACGCTGACGAGTATCTTCAGCCGAAATCCAGAGCCCCGATTCCACCAGGACTTTCAGCATCCAGTACTTCCGGTTCACCTCCAAACACGCCCGTGAAAGCTTGCTGGCCAAACGGAAAACCGCTGGCTGCTGACTCTCCTACCCCTCAGAATCAGCAAAACTGGGACAGGGAGTTGTTGAGGTACGGCGCGAATCACAGAAACGGGAATGCTTCACACGAGCCAGGAAATTCCGGTCAACATCCGCATTACGCACCACCGAATGGTCATTGCGGACACGTCGTAGGATCGGACAATTCCAGTTCGAGATACTGCTCGGATCCATTAAAGATGATCGGCGTCAGAGGTGAGTTGAATCATCGTTGTTATTATTTTAGAGATTGTTTTATAAATCCCTGATTCTCAACTAATTCGCTCACGCATTTCTATATTTCTCTTACACATTTAAAAAAAAATCTGCAGGTATTCCTAGACAATATTCAGCCACCCGTCGTTCACAACCATAATCTCAAACTCTTCTCTTTCGCACCTCTAGCGCTTTGAAATAAAAACTCTTCGTTCACTAACTCAAGCATTCCTCGCTTGAAACACTAGCATACTCTGACTTCGTACGAACATTTACGTGAAACTTACATTCCTATATTATAGTCCTGTGGACTGTCCAAAGTTGGGGTAAAGACCTCAATCGGTCGTGAAAGACTAACGTTATTCCGATATACATGAAAAAAAGTCGTTCTAATGTTGTGCTTAAAACAATTGTTTCTATCTTCTGAAACGAAAAGTTTTTGGAGAAAGATTGTAACGGTATTGATTATCGTTTGCACAGATTGCGATGTGACAGACGATTGTTTCGACGGCGAAGTGAACTCCGCGCATCAGCAGGCTCAAGTAGGTAACCTGAAGCTCGATTTGCCATTAGACGAGGACGATTATTTGATGCCATCGCCTCAATTGCCAACGAACACGACGCAGTACATGGATCTCATAGGCGACTCGAAACCTACGGGTAAGCTGTCGAACTATTCTACAACTCGACCTTGAAATCGTAATCACTTGAAATTTCTCACACATCCTATATAATTTTTCATGCATAAAGAAATCACGTGATTATGCTAGAACATGAAACAGCGTCTAACCTTGCGACGTCGTTTGCAGAAATGGAACCAAAGCGAGTGAACAACGGTTACCGGAAGTACCCCGAGTTCCTGACGATCCAAGGGAAAACATCGCTGGACAATCCCGAGTACATAATGTCACAGGACGAGGGGCCGTTAACACCGCAAACTTTAGGTATTCCAACGCCCGATCTGGAGAAGGTATTAACGAACGGTACGTTCGGGTCTCAGGTGAGACAAAGGAGCTCCGAGGAGGAATCTGATCACGAGTACTACAACGATTTCGACCGACTGGAACGGGAATTGCAACCGCTGAAACCCCTTAGGAAGAACGAAACGACCGTGTGATTTCGAATATTCCTTGAACGACGTTCAATCAAAGGACTGTTCTCATTGTCGTTCCAATCCGGAACTGTAAAACGCCGGTGTCGTTCGATACGCACCTGTTAAGCGGAACGGGTGAAAGCACGAGCATGAAATTGGAATAAACGCGAACGACAATCGGCGTCCTCGGGTATAGAGATACTCGAGGAATACTTCACAGTGTACTTAGAAAGGACACTTCGCTGAAAAGTGCCGTGTTTGATTGTGATTAGACGTAAGACGCGTGAAACTGTGCTAATTTCGCAAGCGGAATCGACTGGTCGCGGCGACGAAGGTGGAGAAACTTCGTTGCGCGCACGCGCGCGCGCGTACGACGAACAAGTAGTGCAAAGATAATCTTAATGTGCCATTTACCGTGGCTTGTAAATAAAAAAGAAAAAATGAAGAAAACAGTACTGTCTACCACTTCTCTAAGGCTATTAAAAGTTTAAGGAACGACGTGTGCAGTAAATGGCATAAACAATTGTTCCCTTCCTATCTCTCTTTTCGACTTCTGAAACGTTTATCTTCTCAATGGTGCACGTTTCGTTATGCTGTTTCTCTTTTTTACCTTGTTACATTCGTTTTACAATTCTCGAACAATTTCATCCTCTTGGATTCGCATGCAACGCAGCTAATCGTGCGCGGGAAAATCATTTCAACGAACGACACGTGGGCCATTGTAGTTTTTTTCTTCTTTTTAAAATAACGGAACTATCAGAAGTGTCTGTTACTCGTTTTTTCCTACGTTAAAACGATATGTAGACCCACTTGGATCGCGAGGATCTCTCTGTTTTGCGCGATCGAGTACGAATCAATGAGATGTGAAATGTTGCGCACGCGGGGCCGTTTCAGAAATTGGGGAAGATCCCGCGAAATTCAAGTCGCCTCGCGGCGTCGAAACATCTGCGCGGTTCGCCGTTGACTGTGATAAGAAACGTTCTGCTACTTCTCTCGAGGACACTTAAAAAGACGATGAAGAAGAAGAAGAAGAAGAAGATGAAGAAACACATCTCAATCTCGTTTATCGATCCTTTCACGCTTTCCTTACTTCTTTTTTTTTTTTTTTTTTTTTTTTAATATACCGCAGTAAGCTACGACAGTACAACGAATTGTCCTAATTTACTGTACAAAACGATTTTAACCGAATGTCCGAGTCGCCGAAACGCGAACATCGACCGGAATCCAGGGAAAAAAGAAAAAAAAAGAAAACAAAACAAAAATGGAAAATCGTGTAACGCTTCCCTGAGATTCTTGTCTCGTGGCTCTACTTAAGGAGAGAGAGAAAAAAGAAAGAAAGAAAGAAAACGAAAAAATACGTACGTTCAACGATGCCCTATATATATTTTTTTATGCCATCGCCTTTTTGTACATGGGACCAATGAAATTGGCCTCGGCCGTATTCGCACGGAATTATCTCGACTTCTTTTTTTTATACATTGTAGGAACGCGTCTGTTGTGTACATAGATTAGTGGTTATAGCGCGTAAGGAGACATTCTACGAATGTAGAAAACGGAAAGTACTTGAGTAAACTAAGCAAAACTGTGTATCTGTTTTTCTTTTCTTGTTAACGGGAATTGAAAACGGAACGAGAAAGAGTTATATATATATATATAACACTATTGGGCGCAGCGCCGGTATTTTTGCGAATCGTATACCACGGGGTTACGCTGTGCCGCGTAATCATAGGATTAGGACGTGCCATGTTGTGTGTACAGGGAACGCGCGCGCGAGTAAAAAATGAAAAAAGAAAGATAGCGGCGAACTATTGGAGGTTTCGTTGTAAAAAAGGGGAAATCGTAATATCGAAATTCGAGCGAAAAAACAATTTCGGAAGGAAATAGAAAAAAGACAGAAAAAGAAAGAAACGACGGATGATGCTCCGAGGCATTGCGTTCGATTTAGCGGGGAAAATTAACAGTGGCGTGCACGAGCGTGCGCGAGATTGACGATCTCTCATTCGTGTCGGTACCGCGAAGATAGAGAATTTTTGATTTTTTTTTCTTTTTTTTTTAACGATGCACGCGATTCTGTGATAAAACGAAAAGAAACAAGTCTTCGAGGAGAAAAACTGTTTTTCTTTTTTTCTAACGTTGAACGACGAGTCACGCGACATTCTCGATTTATGCGCTGTGTTGTGAATGGAATTGACATGGATTTCCAATCTCGTTGCACGCACTATGCACGCCCTTAATTCTTATACGACGATAAGCCAATTACCTATCGTGTACATTTTGCGTTAAGCGTTATTAATGGCTACGTTATGGATTTCTCTCCCTGTAATATAATATATTATTGTATCATCGATTTCGTTGCCGAGGCGGATCGTCGTGAAAACCGCGAGGACAAAACGTGTACGCGTCCATTTCCTTTTTTTTTTTTTTGTTTTTTCTTCGCGACAGTTTCTCAAGACGAAAGAGAAAAACGAAAAAAGAATGAGAAAACGTGTCTTTCCAATATTCCTCTACCGTTACGTTAACTCCCTCTTTTTCTTCGTTCCCCATTTTTTACGATTCGGTGTAAAACTGACAGGACGATAATCGCGTTCGTGAATTCTGAAATTGTACAATACCGTTTTCGAATTATCCCCGGGATAAAATAGCTGCGAGGAATTGCATTTGCCATTCGGTTGTGGACATAGAACTTATAAAACTTTATAATATCATTATGTTATCGTAAAGAAATTATTGTAATAAAGAACCATCATCATTCTTACGAGGCCCATGTCCTTTGTTTTTTTTTACAAATCCCCGCATTTTTCTCTCGATTGTTCTATTTCGTAGCTCGGTTTACGCGCTGCTACGAGTGAATAAATGTTCTATTTTTGTTCTTTTCCCATTTGAATCACATTAAGTGGAAAAAAGATAATATTCGTAATTGAGGTGTATAATTTTTAGATAATACGACTCGTATGACTAAAATGTTGACTTGTAAGAAGGGAAAGTTATTTTGCGGAATTTAACACGAAAAAGTATTTTCTTTTTATAAAATATATTTAGAACAATCCTTCCACGACTTGTCGCAGCAAGAGTATTTATTTTCATCTCGTCATTAATCGAAGTGTTCTTTCCCTCGGTATGTATTGAGAAAAATACTCTGTTATGTAACGAGTTCCGCAATTCGACGTAAACGAACGAAAACGCACGAGAGATAACCGAACGTTTTTTCCCACTCTTGTATACATGCATACCCATATGTCCAGTTGTTCGTCGTCAGTAGGCACTGTTGTGTCGTACGGGTCAGATATTTGTAAGTTTCATTTACTTCGTGTTTCCTATATTTTGGATGGTTACAGTACGTATAATTGGTTATCGTTCAGTTGTATCAAATGAATGTCGCGAATGCACCTTTAAGTTCCATAAATCGATAAATATGCTGAAGTAGAGTTAATTGAAATTTTCAAGTGGTATCATACGTATAAATACGGTTTCTATGTAATTTTGCGCAGTATAACTTTTTTCTTTAATACCAAGCTGCTCCTAAGCGAATTAGAAGATTGTCCATCGAAAACGAACAATTGAATAAGACTTCTTTAATTGTTCGTCGCAAATACGCAGCACAAAACATGGAGACAATAGATGATCCCTATCTGAGACACCTTTTCGATGGAGATTCTGTATTTAACGTATATAACGAAGAAGCAACGAACTTATCGGTTGGCGCTCCTGGTCCTGACTTGCTACAACATTGCGTTGAAATGATAAAAAAAGCAACAGATCATAGATTGGTAAAAAGAAATTCAAACGAAATTCTAATATATTACAACCATCTTGTTATAGTTTTAAAAAATTGTAATTCTATGTAAAATCCTTTTCTGCAATTCACGTTACGATTTTGTTAAGCTACTGAAAAATTTTTGTACCAATAAATCGCAAATTTTCCATCGTATCTTATAATAAATTATACATAATATATTTATAATAAATATATTTATCACAGAAACAGTATTTTGTGTATATAATCACACCGTAGGTAAATTTCGTCTTAGGATGAAGAGAAGAAAGAGGGGAAGTATTATCTGTTCCAATATGGCATCACAGCAGGTTTATGGGAATGTCGGGAAGAATTGGCGAAATTTTTAACCAGACGTTACGGTGACCCCGTGAAAAGGGAAGATTTAATTTTAACATGCGGGGCATCCCATGGTTTGCAGCTTTTGTTGAATACCGTCATCTCGCCGAACGGGATAATATTCGTAGAAGAAGTCACTTACATGATAGCTTTAGATGCTTTCAAACAATTTCCTCTAATGAAAATAGTCACAGGTATTATATCGTGTTACTTTTTTTTCTGTTTTCGTTAAATTAGAATATTACCGAAGCATTGTTTTTGGACGATAAACATCGTCCTCTAGTAATGATAAATCTACGAATTGAATTATAAACATATTATATACTTTTCACGATAGATCCTTTTTTCCTCATTGCGAATAATTTAGAATATGCTACATGTTATCAGTTCATTCGTATTAATTACATAACTATAAACAGTGAATATTAGTTAAGTAATAAAAACATGTTATTCGTAACACAGTACCAATGAAAAACGACGTGGTAGACTTAGATGCATTTGAAAAAATAGTCGTGGAAGAAAAAGAGAATAGTAATTTTGTTACAAACGAGCAGAAAATATTCTGGGCGATGTTTTATACAATTCCCACCTTTCATAACCCGACTGGAACAACTTTACCACCTGGTAAACTATAAACTATGAATTTTGTCAATTTATTGGAAATTTAAAAAACAATTAACAAACCTTTTTTTCTTCTAACTTTTAACAGAAAGTTGCAAGCGTCTCGTTGAAATAGCACGGAAAAGTTCCATAGTGATTACCTGTGACGACGTATATAATTTATTATTTTATGGAGACGGCTTTCCACCACACCGATTGTTTTCGTATGATAATCCAACTGATTCCAATTACGAAGGTGGCAACATTGTATCGAACGGGTCGTTTTCAAAAATTTTTTCCCCAGCACTTCGTTTTGGATGGATCGAATGTAGTTCACGAATCGCCAAAATTTTTCGATCATCGTAAGCATAATGTTCGCCTTTTGTTGGTCTTGTTTTGTTGCCGAATGTGTCATTATTTAGGTTCTTGTAAATCCGTATTTTACAGAGGAATCTTACGTAGCGGTGGTGCAGTTAATCATTACGTTTCGGGTGTCGTTACGAGTTTACTACAATTAAGTATTCAAGACAACTATCTCGATAAACTTATTCATATTTATAAGGTAAATTTCGTAAACCTTGTATGAGGGCCAGCCTCTAAATTAATCATTTCTAATTCTTTGGGTCAGTGGTGAACTCTTCGCTGAATAGTTCGCATAGTAGAATACAGTTAATGAAAACTCATTAGATGTCAAATCAGCTGTATTCGATGAAGTGGTTGGATTGTAGTGCAATAGGTACCAGTTTTTACAATTTGTAAGTTGCCTTTCCTAGCAATTTCACTGTGAATTCGAGACAAGAGAAAGAATACAAACGACTGTAAGGCTAGCCACCGAACCGTACGTTTTCGAGAAAAAATTATAAGATAATCAATTTGAAGGTTGATTTCTAAGGACGAAAATTATTAATGTGTCTATATCGGAGAAATTTCTATTTTCGCCATATCAGTTTAAATGTCACAGATAGTAAAATATAAATCTCTACTAACATTTCACTGTATCTTAAATTCTATTTAAAAACAAAAAAATATATATATAAGTTATAGAAAAGACAGTATTTAAAATGTATATATAATATTCTGCATAGGAACGATTAACAGTATTGTGTAATATACTGGATCATTATTTACCACAATGCAGTTCATATCAGAGACCAGAAGGTGGTTATTTTGTGTGGATTCATCTCCCCCCAGGTATATGTATTAATAACAACTAAATAAGTGAACAATGTCAACTGAAAATTTAATTAAATTATAGGAATAAATGGCAGTGAATTTATTAAATGGTGTCAAGAAAAATACAAAGTAACTGCCATACCAGGAGTACAATTTTCATATGCAGGAAAAAGTCATAATTTCTTACGACTTAGTATAGGTTTTCACAGAAAGGAAATTATAAGAAGTGCTGCAAAAACACTTTGTGAAGCACTCTTAGATTATATTAGAAGAAAGACTGATTGTAAATAAGTAAAAAGATCATTTTCTAAATACATACCAGCTGTAGTAGTTTTTAATATGTGTCACAGAAAATGTATTACCTTTCAGATAATAAATACATTTAGTTATTTATAAAACTTTAATATAAATCTCTCAATATTTTCAAATTAAAAAATTTGACATTTCAATTGTATGCTAATAAATAAATGTTCCATAAGGGACAGAAAATAACAATAACAATAATAATGTTATGAAAGAATTATATTTATTTTTTTAGTTTCACATAAATTAAACAAAAATGAAATATTTTACATGAAATTTAAAAATGATTATTATTATGACTCTCCTAGTAGCTCTTTTTGTTTTGTTTTCAACAACTGCTCTGCTTTACTAACATTCTCTTTTTGTAGGGCATTTATATAACTTTCAGCTTTAAAGATTAAATCTGTGGGTGCATTTTCTTGTTTCTTCAACTGTCTTATATGTTCATTTCTTATATCACCAATGATGTCTTTACATTTAACAAAATATTGTTTTGCTCTTCTTGCTAACTCTTCTCTGTGTTCCTTTGTAACTCTACAAAGTTACATAACAAAATAAACACATTAAGTAAAAGCAATATGCATTATACATGTAGTATTAACAAAACTTACTTGGGCAGTTGAATATAAAGAGTTGTACCTTCTTGTTGTGGATTTAAATTCATTTCTGACTTTGTAAGAGATTCTAGGATATTTGGAATTATTTGTGGAAAAGAAGATGCATTCAATATTAGCATATTAGGTTTTCGACTAATTTCTACAAGTTCTTCAAGATTATACTCATCATTTTCAAATGTTATACGCACTCCTTCTAAAGCACCTACTCTTGTACGTACACCTAAGTGCTTTATCATTTGATCTTTAAAATTTTCAATAGCTTCATTAAATTGTGCCATCATATGCTCAACGTTTACAAACTCAGAAATTTCATTAAGGTCAACATGTACCACTGTCTTCTTTTCTTTGTATCGATCTTTACTTTTTAACAATGTATTTGCAGTACAGAATTTATTTGCACCACATAACTTAAATGAAATATCATATGAGCCAATGTGCACATTCTTTAATTCAGATGGTATTAAAGTGTTTTTGTAATTTTTCAAGTAATGTAAACGTCTAACACTTTTAATTAACCAACTTAGTTCTACAATTTGAGATCTTAAGAAACATAAATTCATTGTTGCTCGTGTGTTTAATTAACCGTATGTTTCTGTGCTCCTTTTTATATCTGATAAAAAATTATATCAATCATTGAATATCGTTGCAATCACTATAATGCTAATATTCATATTGCAACGTTTAGTAAGGTTGGGAATCATTATTACGACATGTACTGATTCCGAAAAATTTCGAACGTTTGAGAAGTGTTTGACTTATACTACTTATCGATTCCGAAAGATTTCGAGTTTCTGAGAACTGATTGACTACACTACTTGCTTGAATTACGAAAATTTTCTAGAATTTTTCGACGAAAAATTTCGACGTCTCTGAAATGGTTTACTTAGGCTACTTGTTACGATTCCAAAAATTTTCTAAAATTTCTCGAAGCTAATTAGTAGTGACAGTCAATAATTTTTCAAATGCTCGAAAAATTTCGACCTTATCATCACAACGGCAACGCCACAAATTAAATATTTAATGCGACATCTGGTGGCTACTATCTGAATCATTCAAATGTTTGGAGAATTTGAGAGATTCGTAATTGTTTTGTGGCTGATGTGGCGCTCCGTAATGTGAATGCTGAAATGCGCCAAATACAAATTGTGCAGCGGTATAGTCGAAGCAATTAACAAATAAATTGTGTATATATATAATATATCGTAAAATGTCTATATAATTTTATATAGAATCTTTAATCTAATTGGAGATTATTATTTAACAAACATATGTTAACATTGAATAATGAATATCAACGGCGCTTGAACATTCATTCGACTTTCCTAACGGAAGAGTATAGACGTGTTATTTTGTAAAAAAAGGAAATAGTTAAAACATTTCGTTCGTTCTTATTCTTATCAAGTTATTTATTGTTCTGTAAAAGATTCAGCGTTAGATTTTCTCATTTATTAAACTTACTAAACGACCACGCGTAGAACGCTTTAGTGCTCCACAGGCAATAATTCCCTCACATTCCTCAAGAACACACGTGTTGCGCTGTCGCTTGAACGTAGTTTTAATCGTTCGTCGTGCATGCACGTGAATATGGCTATAGAGCGGTCTGAATCTGGTGTCATGTGGCGCCTCGTAGTGTGAATGTTAAAGCGCGCCAAAGTCTAATATTGAGAACCAATCAAATTCATCCTCAAGAACTCGTATGGAGTTTTTGATTTGATTGGAGACTTTTGTAAGACAAAGGCATGTAAGACGATGATGAAACCAGCGACGCCGAACGATTCATTCGATTTTCCTCGTTCAAAGAGGTGAGACGTATTATCTTGTAATAAAGTTATAGTTAAACATTTCGCTTATTCTTGTTCCAATCAAGTTATTTATTAGTTTATTAAAAGTTTCAACATTAGATTTTTCCGTATTCATTAATTTTCTTAAACTATCGTGTTCCGAAGTGCATTGGCGCTCCACGTGCACAAATTCCATCAAATTCCCCAAGAACCCACGTATCACAAGTGCCTGGGATGAGAACCCTAGGCGCCTAGGGACGTCACATTAAACAACTTTACATTTCAAGGGAAAATATTAATAAGTAACTAGAATAGAATGCCACACTGTACTCTGTCATTAATGTGCGCTTTAATTGCATACTAAAGATTTCAAACAATAGAATGCAATAGATTTTTAAAAGAACTAAGTTTGAAGTAAATTAAAAAAATTCTTGCAAGGAAAGT
>NW_017100399.1:288866-289539 GCF_001263275.1 Habropoda laboriosa | reverse complement strand
ATTTAACTTTCAATAATAAATAAGTAAAAAATACAATCACAAAAAGCGGTAGTTTCCCTGCATAAGTATACATGTATAGAATCAAAATGTTGACACATAAAATGAAAACCGAAAGTTGTGCTTTAATGATTGGAAAAAAAATACAGTGGGGCCCCGGACTTACGTATTAATTGGTTCCAGAGTGGGCGACGTAAGTCGAAAAAGACGTAATTTGGAGTACACAGGATAGATACGATTTATATACTTATGTATGTGTGCAAACATATATGTATATACATGTAATTATCAGATTAGGTCCCATTTAAAGTTTCGAATTCTTTGTTCAAGTAACTTCCAGACTGATTCAGTAAGAACTAAACAGGTGGAGCGTGAAATATCGGTTAAAAACAATTGGTTATCGAATAAGGACGTAGCTCGAGGCCCCACTGTACACAGCAATTGTTTTTACATTTAAACATGCAAGTATTGATAGAAAGTAATTAACACTTCAGTGCACGTATTGGGTCTGTGGGACCCGCGAGGATAATGTTTTTTGTTTAATTCCGTTTAAGTTCTCATTGCTAATTTATTTGCTTAAAATAATTGTTTTCTTACATGTAGTAGCTCTATACAATAAATTTCTTATTATAAGCAAAAGGAATTGTATTTATTAATAAAAATGAAGAAAAAAGGA
>NW_017100399.1:287327-288622 GCF_001263275.1 Habropoda laboriosa | reverse complement strand
AGTTTAATATTTTACAATTAAATTTATATGTTTAAAGTTGCTATGTTTTCTTCTTACAGGTACTAAATTGTATAACTACAAATGTGAATTTAATGCTTGATAGTGCATATTAATACAATTAGTTAGGAAGAGTTTTAAAATTGGTTTTAACTTTTAACAAAGGCAAAATTAAAACATTTGTAATAATTTGAAATGAGTAAAACACCTGTATCCATTTTACAAGAAATGATGGTAAAAGAACATATAGTGCCTAAATATGAACTTGTACACGATGGAGGAGGTACACATATGAATACTTTTATATATCGAGTTACATGTGGTAGTATGTATGCAAATGGTACAGGACGTTCTAAAAAGGATGCAAAACATGAAGCTGCAAAAGCACTATTGGAAATTATAGTAGCAAATAGAAATTATCCACAGCTACCAGCATCACCAGCACAATCACCTGTAAGAACACCCTTACCTGCAACAGTTCCTGAAGTAGAGAGAATACCACCAAATGTACCATTTGTTAATGCTGTTGGTGTTCTACAAGTAAGTCATGTTTCTTAATTTTATTCCGTTTGTCATTGTAATACTATTTATATGCATATCATTGTAGACTTTATGTGTTGAAAATGATTTAGAAGAACCTAAGTATGAATTAATTAGCGATGTTGGACCCCCACATGCAAAAGTTTTTACCATTCAGTGTAAAGTGGCAACTTTTCAAGAAGTTGGTATTGGTAAGACAAAAAAGCAAGCTAAGAAAGAAGCAGCAAAAAAATTATTAGATAAATTAACTGATATAATTCCTGATTTAAATGAAATGCAATCTGAAACTGAACCAATCATGCTGGACAGTGGAAATGAATACTTAGAAGTTATTAAAAAGTATACTGCAATTAAAAAAGTTAAGTTAGGTGTTAAATTATCAGAATATCATACAGAAATGCGGACTAACATTAATGACGAAAAGCGTAAGGACCTAATAGAAAAATTAACATCTCTTGTTCAAGAAAGTTATACGATTTCTGAGGAATGTGTAAAAGATTTATCTGATAAATTTGAAAATATTTTGTCAATTATAGATTCAAGTATGTCAATTGTGCTTTTGCAGTCTATAAGTTCAAATATTTACTCTGTAGCTGTAAAACTAAATTCTACTCCTGATATTGTTGAAATTGCAGTAGGAGACTCTAAAACAGGAGCTACATTTCATGCATTAATGAAAATAATTAATACTATGTTACAGCTTTTGAAATAAATTGACATGAAAAATTAATTTTTTTACAAGTAGAAGAACAACTTAT
>NW_017100399.1:257109-287211 GCF_001263275.1 Habropoda laboriosa | reverse complement strand
ATTATTTAAATACTTCTATTTTGAATCCAATAATATATTATTTTATATGAGAGTATAATACTAGTAACTAACAATAGTTCTTTATTTATTTGTCACACGATATCAACATGACACTGTGTCAACAATATCTTTATAATGTTAGTGGTAAACATTTACTTAAAAAAATTGTAATAGAAAAATAAAGAAACAGCTTCCAAAGATAAATATAGTAACGAAAAGATTTTTGTATTTTACTGCATTGTGTAAAGTAAACAAACGCTTTTATTGCGAACGTTTAGATGGCGATACAAATTTAATAAAATATATATAAGCAGACGTTTAGAATTTCAATTGTTTATCTTCTAATTTGAAGCAGAAGCAAGTCATGCTGAATGCTTGTAGTGATTCCAATAGTTTTAGAAATCGTTGGTCATATAAATTTCTTTAATTATATTATCTAGTGTGTCGTTTGGTAATGCTACATAAAAATTAGTTACGTTCATTATGTGAAAATGAAATGGTATTGTAGTAGCAAAGAGAATAAAGACAAAATAATGCCGTTTGTGAGACGTGTCTCTTTATTTTATGTCACACAAAAGCGCTACACCTCGCAATGTCCAATGTCGAGGATTATGGTCAGTCTCGAAATCTATCGAACCGATGTACTTTGAATCTGTTCTTTGCGGTTTTCTATATATAGGACATTCATAAAGCTTCGGATCTTTTCCTGCAGTTGTGTTTATCGCATAAATATAAATCACAGGCATCTGTTCGTACAGAACTTTCGGCTTGCTTTCTACCAGTTTACTCGTTTTGCGATCAAGCGAGGCACCTTCCAAGAACAGACCATGAACGTAAACTCCTTCCTGAGGCTGATTCTTTATATCCTCCTTGTTAAAACGTGTGATCAAATTTTGCAGCACGACGGAGTCAAGTGCCCATCCTTTATGTGCTCGAGTCACCTCCTGCGGATTAATGCAAATTGTACATTTCAAAGAAAATACATCTTCTTTTAAATTGGTAAATACTCCGAAAGGTTCCGAAAGGTCTCGGTCACCGATCGACACGAAATTTCGTCGGAAGAGAGAGAGAGAGAGAGAGGAAGGTGGGTGGATCTCAAATATAAAATATTACCTTCGGCCAATCATTAGTTTCCGAGATATTAACAAAAAACTTTCAGTATTACAGCACTTGAAGGCAACGACCACACAGCGAAAACGGTTGTAATTAGTACCATCTGCATCAATGTGTTAGTCACGTCTGTATATACAGTTTCAATCTATAGTTACCGAAAGGTTTTTGTTAATATCTAGAAAACTAACGATTGGCTGCAGCTAATATTTTATATTTCGGGTCCACCCACCCTCCTCTCCCTTCCCACCAAATTTCGTGTCCAGTTCCATTTTCATCAAACTACACCCGTAAATACAAAGCAGCTTTTTTCATCAACGAAAGAAAAAGAAAACCATGTTAAGTGAAATGTCTAATTAACTTGTCGCATCGCGGTTAGAAATCCTTGAGGATTGAAGAAGCCGGTCATCCAGAAGACTTTAGGCCTGCCGTGAGCGCACCACTGTCTGAACTGATGGTCCCTCTCCAGAAGTTCTGTGTACCAAAATCCAAGGGTCGCCGATTCCCAAGACAATTTCAGCCATTTCTCCGGGATACGAGCATCGTACATCGCATCCAGTGATTTTCGCAGACCTTGACTCATCACGATGGTACCTTCGATGGCTAATTTCAAATCTATCAAGGTACTGCGCACTTCTTTGATCACCCTCGTGATCCTGATTCAAACGTTAGTCCACCGATAGTCGATTTTTATTATTCTTAAAACAAGAACGACAAAACGACGCGGAAAAGGTAAATGGTCTACCTGTCGATTTCTTGTCTTAAAAATATGTTCATCGGTAGTAACGCTCCCATTCGTTGAAGCGCCTCTTTCACCTCGAAAGAATTGTATTGCTTGGGTAGTTTAGCCAGCATGTCGTTCGCAAGCTTGTACACAACATTCTCCCTGGTCTCACCACCTTGTGCACCGCCTTCTTTCGGTTGCACGCTTAAAATCGTGTCCAGTATCCCTTTCGCTGTATTTATCTGATACGTGATGTCCGCGTTCGGATGCAAGCCGAATACTTCCGGCGTGTCTGTCGCTGGCAAACTGTCGATGTAATCTAGGTATCCTTGAAGATTCTTCGTCTGCGGTACCTTGTACGCGCGGTAAAATTCGAAGCCAGGCCGTAACAACACGTCGCAGAACCAGACGTGGGTGAACGTGGTCAGTAATCGTTTGTCGAAGTCATCGGTCACTCTACCGCCGTATTGAACCTGTGAATTAATTAGACGTGACAAATTTTTCTCTCCTTTTTCTCTTTCACACTTTTATATTGTAGGAATCGACGGGAAAAATTTGATGGACCCAAACGGGGAATCGAAACCGGAACCTTGGGCTTAGCAAGTCGAGGCTTTGCGCACTACGCCAACGAACTCCCCCTCTATTCTCCCTTATCGGTTTCCTATTTGGGTATGGAGGCCCCGATACTACAATATTTTGCGAGATTTTTCCACGTCGATTGTACGTCGACAGAAAATAATTCTAATTTTATTAACGTTTGTGCAATTAAGATCTTTCGAACCTCTCCAAGCATGTAGCAGACTGTTGGCCACGAGACTCCTCTCTTCGGATCCATGTCGTCTAAATGGTTCTGTATGAACTGAACGGAAGCAGCGAAGTCAGCCTGATTGAACTCGTACGGTATGTTCCAACCGAGAGGGCCGAACTTCCTGCGTTCTTGCACCACCGTGTGCAGAAACGCAACTGCGTACAGCAAAGGTGGCCATTGAGATTGTGTACTGTAGTCCAGTGTGTCTTGAGTGATGCCTTGGTAGGTCCTCTTCAAGCTCGCTCTGATACCTTGCGGTGGTTCGTTCGTAAATTTAATAGCCATCTGGAACGAAGTTAACGCGTTCAGGACGACAGCAAAATTCAGGAAACACTCGCTTATGACTGGGTTAGTTCGATTTTACTGCAGTCTTTATTTATTATTAATACTTAATTTTTTTTTTCACTTTCTAATCTTATCACCTTTTAAATATGTACATGTTTTTTTCATAGAATATTGTAGAATAGCGTGTTGGACATTTTAACTCTTTGCAGTCGTATTTTCCGTAGGCACAGTAATCTTGCTGGTCTGAATTATTTTTTGGTAGCGCGCGCTCACTCAATTATTGCCCAAAAAACGTATACATTTTATTCAAATGGGTCCACAGAGAGTTTCAATGGTAAAAACGTCTTTCTGGGAATATCCCGTGGTTCGACCGCAAAGAGTTAACGAAGATTTTTAACAAACATAGGATAGAACCTGTAATAAGCCAATAGGAAATTGCGGATGCACTTCCGTGGTCATCCACAGTCTAAACGCCTCGTGAACAGTCTCCGTTTCGACAAGTGCATCCATGACTTCCGTGCAGAAAGAAAGCGACAAGTGGATATTCTGCAGCAACACCCAACTCCCAGTGTTCATAGCTTCCGAGATCAATCGTCGTGCATGAAATTCTTGTCCTTGACCCATCGACACTGATTTTAATTCTGAAACAGAAGTTGTATCTCTAACTTTTATATCTCACTTCTGTGTGAATTTCATTTATCGAGCATGCTTACGAATAGACTTCTGTTTTGCCAACGCTGTTATCTGCGGGCTAGGATCCGATCCGATCGATAGTATACATACGAGCGGTGTCCTAACTTCAGAACGATTCGATCACGTAATTTCTCGCCTGTGACAAAGTTCTGTCCGGGCTCCACGATCTGATTAAAAGCAGCTTTCTGAACACGTCGAGTTTCTTCTGGTAGCCACAAGGAAGCTCTTCTTCCTCCGGTTTCTCCCTCTCGTACCACACTCGCCATTCCCTCTCGTTGAACTCGATTTTCGTGAGAACGTCCGAGAAGATCTCCAGTTTGTTTATCTCGACCAGGTTCAGCCAAGTTATGTCGAGGATCCATCTGAAAGGTTTGGGGATAACCGCGTTCAGATCCAAGGACGCGCCACCCTTTATGAAAGCGTTGAATTCCGCGTGAGATATCGCACCTCGATGACAATCTATCTTCATCGCTAGCATCAGCGTGAACAACGACTTGTGTCGCTCGTACAGACTCCTCAAAGTGAAGGCCCACACTTCGTAGGTCAAATGACGAAGGATTATGTTTATTCGTTCGGCTGTGATGGGACTTTTCGTGGACTTGGTGATGGAATTGTCGAATATCGTCAAGAATTGTCTCAACGAATTTTGATACATCACGTTCACGTTGCTCATCTCTACGATCAGGAAGTACAAGATAGATCCTCTGGACGCGACTGCGCGGAATTCTTCTCTGGCCAGCGTGATCTTTTTCTCCGTCAACGCTGACACCTTTAGTTTCTCGTTCACAGACTCTGCAGTCACTTTGGTCTCCCTGAGCACGTTTATCAGCGCTTCGTCGTCTACCAACGAGCCTTCTGAAGACGTGAGTCGATGCAGTAGGGTACTTTCGAGCTCTTTCATCGATCTTTGATTCGTCATCACGGATTCGAAGAGAGCTACTCTCTCAGCTTCCAAGTCTGCTTTCTCCATGAGGATCACTCTACCCAGCAACTGATCTTCCAGACCCAGCATCGTGACGGTGAAGTCGATTATCGAAGTTTTGGCTGAGATCTCTGGACTGTAGGCGGGGTTTGGTAACTTCGTGGTGACGTATAACATGAAACCTGGCATCACGTCACATTCCTTATCTCCGACGATTACCTTCTCGATGGAGCCAGACTTGATGAAATTCTTCTCCAGCACGTTGTCCAACACTGGATCCAGCTCTTCTGCTATGTCTTCTATCAGCAATGGTCTACCCAGAGAGAGACTATCCTCTAAATGAGTCCTGAAGTATTTGTGATTCAAAGAAGTGATCTGCAACTCGTTCATACACTCCTTGTTCTTTATCCACATTTTACCCTGATTCTGAGGGTCTATCAACAGAGGATAGGAGGATGATTTAGTCACGATCAGTGCATTCTGTACGGACAATTCGTCGTTTGGCAGTCCTTGAAGCGTCCACTCTGACATCGTTGCACTCTCCACGAGCATATTCGTGATATTCAGATTCTTCGTGAAAGGAATACACTTGGTGGCTAAGATGTTCATCCAAGAAGACACCAAACTAGCTCTGTACTGCTGATTATAGGGCCCACAATAGGACAAGAAACCCGTAGCTAGTAAAACGTCTCCAACTAGTCGACCTAATTGAACCTTGAACTCACTGCTCTGTTCTGTCCAACGTATCTTCTCACCGCCAAGTCCGTTGATCAGTGCAGTCGCAGCAGTCATCTTCCTAAGGCATACGTTCGCAGCTTCGGTTAACCGTTGCTTCTCAGAGACTGCAGAGTCGTATTGTTCCTTCACCGCCTGCAGAGCCATCTCCCTTTCCGACAATTCTCTCTCAGCATTCGCCAGATCCTCCATGGCCACCTTCAACCTTGCTTCCTGCAACGCCAAGTTAGCTTTCAGCGGAAGGACCTCTTTGTTTACAGAATGGAAGAAAGCCATGGCCTTCGTCCAGGATAACAATCCTGCCACGTCGCCGCAAACTCGCCTAGCAGTCTCCATGTTGTAGTCCTCCATCTTGAAGTAAGGCTGCAGTAACTCGACCATCTCGTTGTTGATTATGTCCTTCGGGTAGTTTTGCAACTGAAGGAGAAACGTCGTACTGGCCATCAACTTCAAGGATTCCGCCCAAGAAGGCTTCGGGCACGGCGCAGCCGTGTCTGGAACAACCGGTCCGATTTTTCGTTGGAACAAGATCAACACGCAGTCCATGATTCTCATGATGAGATGAGGCGGTCTGCCTAACTTTCTGACGGTAGCTATGTGAGCAGGTTTGATGGTGTTCAACGCAGCTTCCGCTTCTTCCAACGCCGGCTTAGCAGCCTCTAGCTTTTGCTCGGCCAACGCTTTCTCCTCAGCGATATAAGCAACCAATTGTTCAGCTTTCTCCTTCACCTTTTGGACTTGATTCTTGAACGCTTCCGCCTGCATCGCTCTTTCAGTCACTTCCAGGAGGACGGTCTCTGCTTTCTCGGAAGCTTGAACCAGCTCTTGCTCCATCACAGCGAGATCCCTTTTCAGTATTTCCACCGATATCGAGGCTTCCTCTAGTTTAGCTAAACCGGTGTCCATTCTCTTCGCTCCTTCTCCGAGTTCGTGCTGCTTGTTCTGGTAGATGTTCTTGTAGCCACCGATGAAGTTTAAGTACGACTTCGGCGTGACGTGAGTTGCGCGACGGAATCTCTGAAAGTACTCCGCGGATGTGACGGAAACGATGTCCTGTATGGAGCCCAAAGCGTTCACCAGTTCAGCCTTAACCTCGTCGGTGCAGGCGATGTTGAAGTCGTGCAGGAAGTGTTTCGCGACGAGAATTAAGGCGTCCTTGGGCCACGGCTGGAACCAGTCGATGGTGCAACCGGATATCAGGGCTGGGAAACGTTGCGCGCGATTTCGGAACTTCTCTCCGACGGGAGAGAAGCAGAAGACGACGTGGAGATTCTGACAGGTCCTCTGAAGGAAGAAATCCATCACCAGCTCGTTGTTGATGGATCGTTTCGGATTCTCGCGTCTCAGAATCGGTGTTAATTCCAAGATGATCTCCTGCTGCTCGTCGCGAGTGAACAGATTACTGATCACGCCTGAGCTGAGAATGTTGTTCAAGTACTCCAAGAAACCTTCCTCTTTGATGTCCAAGTCGGTGAATATGAACGTGGTGCCTTTTCCTTGAGCTCCGCACGTTCGGTACAGATATCTCAGATCCTCCAAGAAATTCGCAACGTTGTAAGATCGCGTCAGAGTGATCTGGAAGGTCTTGTAGCCCGCGATGAAGGACGAGAGCTTCGTGAGACTTTGCTTGCCCGATCCTCCAACGCCTACCAGCATCACGTTTCCCTTTGGATGTCTGATCACTCTGGATATCTTGACTAAATGTAGCATGGCGTCGGGGAAGAAGACCAAGTCCATGCCGGAGCCTCGTTGCATTTCGTTGAATTGCGAGAGGAACATTTCTAGCCTGTCTCTTAGGATTTGGTCGTCAAAAACTGGTTCGTACACTTTTGGCAACTCTACGTCCGCGTCCTCGCCTTCTTCGCCGGTTGGCTCGGGAGCATCTCTGGAAATTGTAGTAAAAGCATCGTTGTATTGCACAATTATGACAATGTACAGTTGATGGAATTAGTATAGCGTGGACGTAAAATCGGTCAGTCGTCAAAGCACAGATAATTCGTGCATTCAAGTAGCAGTTTTAGGAAGATCAAGAGCTGAAGATTCATTGAAGGCCATTCAATTGCAACTTGGAATTACTTCTCCCATTTTATATATATTAAAATTTATATACGTCTTAATCCTTAACAGCTGCAGGTTAATTTGCAAAAAATTTAAATATCAATTCGAAAATGACATACGACTCTAATGACACCCTTTGTTGGATCCCCTGGTCTTCCCCTTTGGTCCTGACTTTTTGTAATTATTGCTATGCGCGTGTATGTTTTTTTTATGAATCATTTGTGTGATTTTTAATGTCTCGCCCTTTAGTGTCATTGTAGAAGTGTGTCATTTAAGTAGAAAAAGTGCCTGTACTTAGGTATTGTAGATTATTTAACGATCGCAATTTGGCTCATTGTGATGTTTGCACAGCTTTTAAGTCGTACAGTTCATTCTTCATAAGTGTACACTTCATTCACTTGCCTCATGAAATCCACAAATGCAGGATTCTGGTCCAGCATGCTCACGTAATTTTCTCCCAGCCTGTCGTTCACAACTGTCACCACTTCCTTCTCGAACCAATCCTTGTCAGCTTTAATTGTAAACCTGTCGCTGAATATACGACTGCATTCGTGTTTCCAGAGCAACATCAAGACACTTTCCTTATCAATGACCGTGGAGAGTGTGCCAACCATGCCTTGCCAAATCCTCGACAAATCTCGAAGGCTGAACACGTAATGGAACTTAGCCGGTGTGGGTAACAAATGACTTCTAGTCCTCTCCCAGAGTATTCTCGTCAGTGGAACCATCTTTTTCACGAGATTTCTAACTTCCACCGAGAATCCTCTCTTAATATTGTAATGACCTTCTCCGAGCACGCTGAAGATACGATCGATGGACGCGTCGTCAGGCAAGGTGCAATTGAAGATACAGAACTGCCTCTTCAATCTCGAGGGAATGTCGTTTCTTCCTCCTCCAGGTTGACACATCGCTGCGAGAAAAGTCACGTCTACAATGCTGGTGAAGTCTCCAGGTTTCTCCAGGGAGTAGAATCCCTTCATGTCCATTGTTTGTCGAACGATTTCGTTGGTCACTTGGTCGCCCCATTCGTTTATCTGCGGCAAGTTCACGTCGTCGATGAAGACCAACATCTTCTTCCCACCTGGCGGACCGAAGGTGCTGCCCAATCGTTTCTCCACGTAGCTCTCGATAGTTTTCTGGAACTGATAGGGACTGGTGGCCGAGCTGAAGTTGAACGAGCGACTCAACGTTGTCTCTGGATTCGATTTCTTCATGTACGACTTCATCATGACCGTTTTGGCCGAGCCTTGTTCGCCTATCAGCAGAACTGCTTTGTCCTGTCGACCGATCAGGTCGATTAAGTACTGTACCCTGACGTTGTCGGGAATTGGGACCAATACGTTGCTGTAGTCCGGTGTTGAGTATTCTGGATAAACGTAATTGGTCACTATACTCGTCCACGTGTCCCATGTACCCTTCTCGGTTACGTAGAAATCGAAGAGCTTCGCGTCAGGGTACCTGTCTGAGCTCGGTAAATCTAAATTTTCGAAATTTTCACGCATGTGCGAGTCGTACTTCAGCCTATCCGACGTTTCCAACAGCGCTCCTATACCCCATATCAGAGTGAACACGTAGAAACGCTTTAGGTGGTCAGCTGTCATCGGTTGTCGTTTTTCCTCCTCTGTTTCTTCGTCTTCCACTTCTTCTATGGACGTTTCCAGCGGAACTAGTCCCTCGAGAAGGCATAACATCTGTCGCACTATGTTGCACTGTAGGACGTCTATGGTCAGTGATAAAGCTTGAGTGCTCCATGTATAGATCTGTAAAAACGTTCGAGCGGTACTGTAGGAAAGCGTTAAATCGTTTTTGGAATTTTTTTAACATTTTAATTGGTACTCTCTGAGACGGAAGTGACACCTCCTAGTTGTTCACAATGTTAGTTATTTCTGCAAGCAATTTCATTTCAAGGAAGAATGTTAAGGATTTAACTTATTTTTTGAAAAATACATTCTTTTGAAAAAATTATCGAATGCTTGAGTAGAGAGAAGAAAGTAGCGCGTGGAGCTCAGGAGTTTGGCCCTGGAATGAATGGGGGTGTGATTAGGTCATATCTCCATAAGCTCACGTTCTTTAACACAATCGTAAAAATACGAAACGGAGTATTTAAAATTGCGTAAAATTTAGGCGGCGCGGGCAAAGTGCCCTTCTTGCCCATGTACTGCTCCGGGGGCAAACTCCTGAGCACCGCACGATTCATGGGCAAATGGAGAAATTCGGTTCGAGTTTATCGTTGATAGAAGAACGATATTTTTAAGATCTTATCATTTTAAGATATATTTTAACACGTTGACGTTGACTCAGGAGATTCAAACACCAACGTGGCAGCGAACGTGTGAAAGATCTTTTCCGGTACCCAATAGTTTTTCTCTAACCTGTGCAAAAGAATCCGCGAAACACTGTCCAAACACTTCCTGCTCCAAAGGTGTTCGACTTTTCAGCCAAGCAGTCACCACAGGATTCCAATCCAGTCCCGACGAACTCATGTACACCATTCCGTTACGGGACACCGTGGCTGGACTCGCGTTGTCGATATTATGAGGCTCGAAGATGATCTTGCAGGTTGGAGCCATCGATAATCTATCACCGTTCGCTAAAGTCAGTGTTTTATTGTCGTCTAATACGGAATTCAAGTTCTCGATCCAGATACTGTCGACAGGTCCATCGAGAACCATCCACACGTGTTCTCCATCTTTCAGTTTCAAGGTTTTACGCCACAGAGCTGAAAATATCCCATCTGTCCAATCGTTGGTCGCGACGTCTAGTCGACCGAACATTTGGGCAGCAGTTATGCTCTTCGGATTCATTCTCATCTCTCTGTGAAACAAGTCTTAATCAAGTTTGAATTGTCGAGGAAGTCTATCTTCTTATTTTTTAATTTTTTTTCCTTTTTAATCGTTCGCTTTGAAGGGTTGAAAATCACTTTGAAAGTTGGAGGTAGCAAATATGTTTAGTCTAATATCTCGAAAACTAAAGATGCACGGAGGAATTTCTTCAATGAGGACGATTGGCAATAAAAAAGAAGGTACCTGTGAAATATCTTTTTCTCAGTACTGCCATATAGCAAAATTTCATCAATATCATCAATAAGTTTATTTTTATTGTGACGTAAAATATTTTAGGACTTTTCACTCTAATTACATACCTGTGAAAATTGCCGCACTGAGTTAGAGCTTTCATCAGAATGTGGATACAAGTGGATTTTCCAGCACCAGTCGGACCTAACGTCATTATTCCGTGTCTCACTCTTTGCGTTTCGTACAGCTGTATTAATTTCAGCACCCACGGTGGATGATATATCAACCCTGCTTCTTCCACTTGTTGGTTGATAGCTGCTTCCAACTCGGGGTAAGAAGTTTTCTCGAGAGCCTGGTTTGGGAATAGATCGGCCACCAGAGAAATAAACAACGGTTCGTCCTCGTCTGAAATCAATCAATACACTCAAAAATGAACAAATAATTTTATTCATATTTTTATACGAATATTTACCTATCAGTTTCGAAAGATTCATGTCTCTCAGAACTCGCATAACGATCGTGCTCTCAGAATCTTTCGAATTTACCCTTTTCGACGCCCCCAGCGTTCTTAATACGGACAGTATGTTTCTCAGACCGAAATCATAATGAACCTTTTTACAGATCATCGAAATGTTGTTAACTCTTACTGAAATTATGTTTCACGTGTTTCTTTCCTTTTTTTTTTTTTTTTTTTTATAAATTACCTGTTTCGTGAGTTGTTCTTCGCAGAGTTTGTACAGGGTGTAAAATTTTCGAGCAAGCGTGATGTTTTCTAAGAAACCACAGCTGGCTAATTTTACGCGAATAATGATCTGTCTGTCGGGGACCATCATGGCGACGGTGCGGAATTGGATCTTCAGGTTCTCCGGAAGCTCTTTTCTGCCGGCGTATCCAGGATTCTGTGATGCATATTTTTGTTTGATTGAATGTGTAAGAAAAGAAATGATTCCACTTGGGAAATAAAATAAAAAAAAAATTGATTTACAGCTAAACCTTAGTTTTGGAAAACCAAAAGAATTAATTTACAGTTAACGATGAAAAGGCAAAACTTTCTATGATAATTATCTTTCAAACTACAGTAACAATTCCCAAGTAACAACTTAAAAATAATTTCAGTAAATAAGCGTCTATATTATAGAAAAGGAATGTAGAATCTTTTTTCTTCTTCTCGCTCAATCAATGACAATTTTAATTCTTGTTTCAATTTTCCTTGTTTTTCAACTCTCAATGTTCTTCACCATGGTTATAAATATTCCAAGCTCAGGACACATGTCTATCAGATCTCCATCGGTGAAAACGAACTGCTTCTTCTTCTCCTTCTTCGCAGCAAGAACAACAGCGACTTGCTGAGCAGCTACTGATAACACTGGCAACTCGATCCTGTTGAATTCGTCGAAGCAACCCCAAGAACCGCTTTGTGCTAGACCCTTGTAAATTCGCCCCAATCCTCTGTAGTCCATTTGATCGGAACAATTGAACACCACCACATATTTCGCCAATGTTTTGCCCATGTCCTTCACAGTTTCTGTTTTACCAGTTCCAGCTGGACCACAGGGTGAACCACCCATGGACATCGATAATGCTTGTGCCAGAGTTATGTAGCATCTGTTACAAGTATGAAATGAGAAAAGAAATTTTTGTCTACATTGAATCATTTACGTGTCAAAGATTTAAGGCTTTCACAGCCTAATTGTTATTGTTATTGAGGCTTCCGGAGACTGAATATTCCATAAAGTATTATAGTATTCCTTTGACTATAAAGTATTATAGTCAAAGATTTAAGGGTTTCAGGGACTGAAGCATAATTATTATTATTGAGGCTTTCAGAGGCTGAATATTCCATAAAGTATTCCATGAAGAATATTAGGACATCTCACATCTCAAAGCCTCAATAATAATAATTACGTGATTCTGTGTAATTACCTGTCTGTTAACGGAGTAATTACCAGTCGTTCTGTGCAGCCCAGATACTCATTTTGATACGTGAAATTTACGTCTGTTATGCAGATCGACGTTCTGTCGTGGTCTTCTTTGAAGTAGAATCTGCATTGCTTCAGCCATTCGAAATCATTCACCGATCGTACGTTCAGGCGACACTGTAAAATGTTACTTTCGTAAATTCCTACTTACCAGATGAAGATGTAGCTATTTTCTGTTTTTGAAAAATTCATTTCATGAAATGGAAATGTGTTATTTCTGAGGATACGAATTATCATTGTTCACGAAATTACCAGTATGTCAAAGATGTCACGTTGATGGACGTGTATAGTGATCAGTGTTTCAAACTTCGTTCTCTCGATTTTCGCTAGATCTCTGGTAGTCTGATCGATCAGAGTATTCAACAGATCTAGGAACCTGTTATTCGTTTCTGCCATGATCTTTTTGTCTGCACGAGCTTGAGCCAAAGCTAGCTCGCTGTCCCTGGTCCAGATCATTTGTATTCCTAGCAAACCGACTTGAGCTGGCATTTTGTCCAAGAAACCGAGGAAATTGAAGTTTGCGTCGTTGATCATGGAGTAGCACTGTCGAATTACAGAGTGCAAAGACTGTTGGGAGGTTTGCAGAAGTTGCGTTAGCCATGTTTCCACTGAGCCTTCAGCTCTAACAGCCTTCTCAAGCTGTAATTTCATCGCAAACATTCGTTAATATTATTCTTCGTTATTAGTGCAACTTTTAATCAGGATAAAAAGGTTCCATATCACGACGTTGTAAGTATTAAATTTTCAGGAACTTAGATAACACCAGAACGTCGAAAGCACCATTGTACATAATTGCAAACAAGCGATTCACAAGGAGAGACAAATTTGACTTGCTAGTGTAATACGTACTACGATAGTTTCACCTTCCGACGAAACAATGGCGGTCATCTTGTTATATTCGATGTCGTGAAACTTCACGTAGCGCGTATTATCAAAAATAGACAGCAAATGGTTCTGAATCGTGTGAGAATCGGAAGCTTGGCCGAGTATCTCCAGCAAAGCGGGGTCCGACACGAAGAAGAACCTTGGAAACATCATACGCTTTTTTTCCAAGTATCTGCAATCATACACGTGCACACCATTGAACGTAGCTCAGAAATTCACTATACTTCCTACCGAAATTACAAATTTTCCAAATTCTCACATGTAGCAGAATTTTGTTTACCTCAAAATAACCTGATATACCTCAAAATAACACTGAAAATTCAATTTCAACGTCAACATCAACTACATACACACCCACTGAGCGATTTCTGACACAGCTCCAGCTGCTCCTGCAGATGTGGCAGGAGTTGCTTCAGCAAATCGTCTCCCACGCAACAAGGCACAACTCCCGGAGTCTCGTGAGCTCTCTGCATGATCTTCTGCCAGCTCTTGTCGATCTTACTGAACCTCTTCGCCTCTTTCGGCAACTGTTTCGCTATATCTCCGCCAACGAACACAGCTTCCAGGTAAACCCACATATTCTGCACCAGCAGCCATCTTTCCAGGATCTCGTTGGTGTTCGACAGATCCGTGAGCCACTGTTGTATCTGCTTTCGAAACGGCGCGTTGTACCTGTTCGACATCAACGAACCGAGCACCATCAAGCTGTCTTCCAGTTGACCAATTGTCTCCGCGGTTGTGTCTCCTCTCAGCAGCAATTCCCCTCTGTTGTTGAACGTCATGAAGGTCAACTCGTGAGAGGACCATTCGTTCACCACGGTTCTCAATTTCGCCTCGATGTCCTTCTCCTTCATGGCTGAAATGCAGATGTCCTCGATGTCCTCTTTGCACCTCAACAACGGCGCCTCCAGGATGTTCTTCAAGCAGAATCCCTCGCTCTCGAGGTCGAACTGATAACCGGTCACTTCGATGATCCTGTGCCAGTGGCGAGGCTTCATGGCCTTGTTGGCCATTAATTCTAGAAGAGGACACATGTCGTTGAAGTCGTCGATGGTCTTCTTCAGGGCGAAGAACGCCGGCCATTCTTTCAGGCCCTTCGGTAGCTTCCGGCACCGGTTTTGAAACTCCATCAGCTCGTTGTTTATGTCCTCGATGTTCACCTAAATTTTGTGTCGATATCTTAATTTTCTGTTTTTCAACCCTCTGACAGCTATTGGCGCCTGTAGGCGTTCTATTTCTATTTAAATTAATTCGTGAATCTTGTTTCTTACAGAGCGACCACTTTACTTCTGAGTGGAGAGCAGTCAAAGGGTTAATTTACACAGTCATCCCATGACTTCGTGTCGAAAGTGAAAAATATTTTAACGAAAATCCAAGGAAATTTTATAGCGGCGACTTAATCGCCTTACCAAAGAAAACAGGAAAAGTGAAATGAGAAGGCATTCACGTTCTATTTTTATCAAATTCAAAGGTTCCTTGGAAATTCTATTGAAAAGTTTGATTTTTGAAATTTCTCACTTACCTCACCCCATGGAATGTCGTAATAGCTGTTCACCCTGTCTATGACGTCATTGTACAATTTATACAGCTTCTGAAGCAAGTTCAGCTCCTTTCTGATCTGCGACAGTTCAGGATAATCCGTGATAGGCAAGCCGAACAATTCCTCGCCGCTCTGGTACGTCTGCAATTTCCTCCACATCCCGTCGAATCTATTTTGAAACAAAATCTGCCTGTCCGAAGCTTCCCTCGGGCTCAGACCAGCTTGCATCGGTCCGGAAGATCTGTATTCCTCGCAGTACATCTCGTTATCGGCACGGAACCTCTCGAGATTGTCTCTCAGGTCTTCCTCGAACTGAGGTTGCAACTTCAACAGTAACACGTGACTCTCTTGCGCTCGCAGAAGTAACTGCTGCCAGGTGTATCTCAAATTGTCAACCTGTTCCAGGCATTCTTGGTCCACCGGAACTTCGTATCTCGTGACGATGTTGAAAGCTTCCTCTATTGGGTCGATCTTTAATTCCATGTCGACCTCTTGCTCTCGAATTTTCTTTAAAGTGTCCATGATCAATCGTACGTCGTCCAGATCTCGTATCTGACGATCCAGCTTGCGCTCCATTTCGTTCATCAGCGCGTAGACGTATTCCATCTCGCGGCGATACTTCTTCTTCATTGCTTGGCCGATCTTGTGGGTGCATGCTGCGAAAGTTTTTCTTTTTCTCAAATTTTCTATTTCGTTTTTGTTTCCTTTTTAATTTGGCGATCCAAACGATCCAAGAATGATTTGACGAATTTTTGTTTAATTTGAAGGTTTAATTGTTAACGCTTAAGTGTGAATCTTTCGCTAGTTTTAATTGAAAACGTTTTTTTTTAATTTTCTATTTCGCTCATTATTTATTTTTTTAATTTGGCGATCCAAATGATCCAGAAACGATTTGACGGTATTTAATTTAATTTGAAGGTTTGATTGTTCCGTTATTAACGCTTAAACGTGAATCTTTCGCTCGTTTTAATTGAAAAGTAAATGGAAGAAAGAAAATTGTTAAATTTGAATTTAGTACAATTTCACCTTTGATTTCCGTGTATAAGCCATATTTCAATTTTTCCGTGGAGACAGCAATGGAACTTCCAAAGATAATCATGTCAGGTTCAGTCGCCAGAAGATCTTCGAGTTCACTGTGCTTCCGAAGAGTGGCTTCAAACTCTGGCAAGGAAATCTGTAACAATTCTCGCATATTTCTCTCGTTCTTCCATAAAAATTTATACGACTTCCATCTGTCGATGAATTCAGCCAGATCCTGTAATAAAAATTACAACCTTTATATCGAATTGAGAATTCTTCCAAATTTTCATAAAGATATAATATTTATTACCGGCTTGAATTCTTGCATACACGTGTTCAGTATTGATAACAGTTTTATCACTTCTTTGTTGTCCATCACCATCGCGTGAAAATTCTGTTCTTGAACCGGAAAAATTGGTCTTTCTTCGGAGATGATTTTGTACAATTTACGCCTTCTGATTCTTGGATCTTCTGGCTCCTCCTCCTTCTTCTTTGCAACTTGCCTTTGAGCTCTCATTACAATGTCCGCGAAATTTCTTCTTGGATATGCTTGGCCCCAAGAATTCTTGAATTATTTAATTTCAGTATTTTAATTAATACTGCACATCTTTATTTCATTCTACGAAATTTCTTCTTAGGTACGCTTGGCCCCAAGAATTCTTCAATTATTCAATTTCAGTATTTTAATTAACATTGCACATCTTCGTTTAATTCTACGAAATTTTTTCTTGGATATGCTTGACCCCAAGAATTCTTAAATTATTTAATTTAAAAATTCAAAGTAATGCTTTATTTAATTCTACGATCGTGGAAATTTCGAACTTAAAAATTTTAATATTTACCTTATTAACCCTGGAATTCCACTGTGAAACTCCTCTAGCAACGCCAGCAATCGTTTTACCAACTAAAGTTAGAGCTTCCTGCACGTCGTCCAAGCTAGGTTTTACAGTGACCACTGGTATCATCAAAGTTGCATGCAGTAGAAATATCGGATTCGGTGTCTCCTCTGTTTGAAGGATCATAATTCATTCATTCAACCATCTGCAAACCTTCCCATGCAATATGCGTGGTTTATTTAACCCTGGGTTAGTCTGTTAGGGTCTGACAAGTCCAATTTCATAATTTTCATTCTTGCAATTATTGATCTCAATTTATGAAATTTCAATTCTTCAGTGAGATTTCATTGAAATCAAAATTCTCAAAATGTCATAAATATTAGTCAGACTAACGTTAGAGCCAATGAGAGAAATACCTGGATCGATTTCTCGAATAAATCGTTTTCTAATGGCGTCTAACGAGCTTCTGGTGACCTTTATGAGAACGTCCACAACTTTTCTGGAGTAATATCTTCTCATTTCGGACACTGCATTTCGCACCATGTCCTGCATTCCTTTTGGAAGGCTACCAGGCGTGGCCAAAAGTTGATGAGGATCGTCGAATAAGTTCCAGACCAGAGACCAATCTTGTTGAACTGCTTGATCTAACGTTTCTTCGTCTTCTATGAGTTTATTGTGCAAGGAGAATATTATTTGTAATATGTGACAATTAATATTTACAATTTGTGTAATAATAATATTATTATGGTGAAATTAATATTCCATAATAATTAGTTCATTAAATTAACTTCTGTTAGAAAGGAGAAAAATGAAAATATGTGGATTTTAACGCGAAAATCGTAAGAAATTCAAGATAAGGAAGGTGAAAAAAGTTTTGAGGCCAGTCTTGTTTACTTTTCGTCAATTAAAAGGAAATCAGTGAAAGGAGATAATGTCGTGTCTCACCTTCGGTATTAAAAAAATCGAATTGACTGGAATTAGCGGCGCTTTTGAAGTTTTCCGCGGCGTTCTTAACGAGATCCAGCACTTCCTCTACAGCCTCTTCTACCATCATACTCTTGCGATACAAATCTACCGCTGCGAGTCTGCATATTTCCTCGGTCTTCTCCACGAATTCTTCTATCGTCCACGGTTGATCAGATTCTGGTAGAATGTGTAACGTGATCCTCTGCATAGTTGTCAGCACCTCTAGAATCCTTGGAACGAACCAGACAAACTGTTCTTTAATTCCTTAAATACACTCGAAACTATGAAAAACATTTTTAAGATAATCTCTTATTTTTCATGAAACTCGACCTAACAATTTCAGAAAAATTTACAATTTTCAAGAGATTTCCTTTTATTATACCGTACTTTGTCATAAACATTTGAAAGATAATCCCTTATTTTTCATGAAACTCGATCTAACAATTTCAGAAAAATCATTTTTTGTTTTAAGGAAAAATTATAATATTCAGGAATTCGGACATTTCTTTTCATCGTACTATATTTTTCTCATAAACATTTTTAAGACAGTAAATGTGAGAAAAGTAATGTTTCTTTTAATAAAGAGGATAAGAAGAATTGTTACATTATATTTTCTCATACCTATTATCGTACACATCGTGAACCCTCGTGATCAATATATCGAACTCCTTGATCTGTTCCTTCGTGTTCTGATAAAACTCCCTCCACTCAGGACTTGTCCAAGTCAACGCCACCAAACCAGACTCCAACAACGACGTAACCCTCACTAAATGCGGCAATAACAACGGTCTCACTTCAAGTTTCACCCTCCTAGCTGTAGCAACATACTCTTCGATCATCAATTGCATCGAGTCCGTAATTAGAGTAAAATAATCCTTCTTCGTCAGAATCGTCAACGCGACAATAGGAATTTCCAGATTCAACTTAGCCAAACAATCAGCCTCCCGAAGCAGAAGAGTCACGCGACTTTCCAAATTCACCTTGACTTTCCCCGTTTTCTCATCGACCGCCAGCAAAGGTCTACGATGATTTTTCAAAGTAGAACACAATTTTAATATTAATTACTGATTGATTTACCGTTTCAGGCAATCTTCGATCACCCACGAATTCTGATGCGTCCACACTTCAGCTATGTCTGATTTGTATTGGCTCAAAACGCTCAGAGCGTAATTGTACCTTTTTTCCAGCTCCATAGTCAGTGGAAGCGTTTTGAGAACTGGATGATTCGAGACGGAGGTGGCCAATTCGTCGAGGTGTACTCTGAAGAAAAAATTCAGTAGAAAGATTTGAATTTGTCAATTGGTAAATTAGCATATTTATCGTTCACTTGAGTGAATTAGCCCAAGTTAGCCTCCCAGCGATGGCTGGCATGTGCCTAGGCAATGGCGGATCATCCCTCTGTCTCTTGAACAATTTTAGAATCCTGTCGACTTCTTTGTCGCAGTATTTCACCACTATGTTGTATTTTTCGTCGAGTTTTGTCAGCGGTATGTTTTCGCTAACCTTCAACCGATGGAAAGATATTGTCGTATTAATTCTTCGAGGAGAAATTTAGTAATACGGTCGAACAAATGCAATCACGCGGTAATTGTGTAAATTTACGTGCACTGTTCATTTAGTTAGGATGGGTTACTTCACTTTTTCGAATCGAGTTAAAAATCGTATACCCTGAAGAGTTTCCCACACGTCCGCGTAATTTTTCTCGATGATATTACCGATGTGCTGTTTTAACGCATCAGTTTTTGACATGAAGTCGTCGTAATCGGTGTCGAATTCGGTGTTTCGAGGGTCTAGGTAGTCGTAAGCTTTGGTTGTTGCCACTGTTTCGGCTTCCTCGAATGTTCTGATCGCGTCATCTAACGCTGTGGAAAAAGAAAAGAGATTAAAGATTCAGAAAGTATTGGAGATTGAAAAATCCATTTAATTATTCGTAAATTAAGACGAATGACGATAAAATTCCCGGAAAGTTCTAATCGCGTTTAAAAAATTGTAAACCAAAAGTATAGAAAGTATTGGAAATTGAAAAATTCGTTTAATTATTTATAAATTAAGACGAATGACGATGAAATTTCTGGAAATGTCTAATCGTGTCATTTAACGCTGACGAAGAATAAAAAGAAAGAAACAATTAAAAATTCACGAAACACTGGAGATTGAAAAATCCATTTAAATATTTAGAAACTATGACGACAAAATTCCTCGTCTAGAGTTGTCGAAAAAGAAAAAAAAATTGAAAGCTACAAATTCAGAAAGCATTGGACACTGAAAAATCCATGAAATCATCTATGAATAATTAAGACGATCGTCGATAAAAGTTTTGCACCTTCTCCCAACAAAAGCCCCTCCATTCTTCGTTCAAAGAGATTCTTATAATCCTGTATCAAGTCGAACACGGTCAAAATTTTTCTTATCCTGGCGCAGAAAGAATCGAACCTTCCAAACACGTGAGTCTCCGAGAACGAGAACTCTTGTTCAGTCACAGCTGGTGAACACCTAACCAATCTGTACGTTTCTCTGTACGCTCTTCGAACACAAAGATACTCGTTATTGTTTTCTACATGGAAAATTAGATTATCAGGAACATTGATCAAATTTCACCATTACTTGTTCAATCTCAGACAATGCTTCAGCTTAGATCGTGCAGCTGCTCGATCTTGACCCCAAACAGTCTCTCGGCCTCTGTTCGTTACGTAGTCTCGACAAGCCACGATCATTTGATTCGTGATCTTTATCATTAACGAGCTGGTTCGCTCTGAGGTGTTGTAATACCTCGAAACGCTGTATATTAGGCGAACCGTTTGTAACAACGACACGAGAGAGTCTCTCATTTTCACCTAAAATGTTTCGTCGATTAAAAAGGAATTAGCTGATATATATGTATATATTTTTCAGTTATTGATATAATTTTTTAATTAATGATATAATATATGTAGGGATGACCGAGCGTGAGTGCGTTGTTTGTATGAATGCGTTGTCTATGTGAATGCGTGAGGGTCTATGACCGGAGCGGTAAGGACCGGCGTGCCAGGTCGAGTGTTTGGGATAGCGCGAAAGATATTGAACGAATGTTTAGTTTTAGTAATCAGGCGAGGAGTGCGTGAGTGCGTGTGTGCGTGTATGTTTTCTTCTACGGAAAAGTGTGCATGTATGCAAGATGACATTAGGGCGAATGCGAGGGAGCGAAATGCAGTATGAATCCAGCGATTGATTGAGCGACATCCTTAGCGTAGCACGTATAAAGTATTAATAAATGTAGTATAGAACAAAGTCCGTTCGAGTTTACTATCCCTCCTCACATAAATCCCCTACATATATATATATTTTTTAATTGAAGGGTATTTGTGGAGAACACTGTAAGTGTCAGAAATCAAATTTTTCAGGAGAAAGAAGAAAGTTAGCTGACTTTAAATTATTTAGAAAATTTGATTTCTTTTTATGGCTAAATGTGACTAAGAATGCAGCAACCCGAATGCGCCACAAAGTTTCCTATTTTTTGCATTAATGTACCTCGTCCAAATTCATGGGCGACTTAATGTTAAAATAGCGATGATAAATTCTACTGGTAAAACAGTGACGATAAATAGTCTTACTGGATCGTCCAGATACAAACAGTGGCAGCATTTTTCTAACGCTTGAATGAACTTCGCATTGTCCTTAGCTTCGTTGTAGCAATAAGTCACTTCGTCCTCAGCATCGACCCAATCTTTTATCAACTTCGATCTCGCGACTTGCAGGCAAAGAAGCGACATTCGTATCTCGTGATTCTGAATGTTTACACGCGTCGTAAATAATATTCCGCTTGTTATCGTTAATTTTAGAGATTTTTAGAGCAATTCAGAAAGTGGTACCTGAAGTTTATCGACCAATTGACTGAACTGCGCGCCTCTTCGTTTCCAGTATTCCAATTCCTGTTGCGGTCCAGAATTGTCGTTCTCCCGTTTCACCTGTTTACTCTCTGCCATGAAGTCCTTCAATTTTTTAATCCAAACTTTCACTCGCTCTTCCACGATGTTCACCGCGTTCTCCTTCGCCACGAACGCCTTTGCCTCCTCGAAGTTGCGCACTTCCGTCATCAACGTCTCGCCGTCCTCGAATATGCGTCCTTCGTGAGCCACCTGTTCACATACTGCGACATTTTTCGTTAGAAATAGTAAAAGTCAGAGGAGAAGAAAGAAAGGTGAAAATTCGAAATTAACCATTTCACTTGAGAGTTGAAAGCCTGTAGGCGTAGAAAAATAGAAAAATGGTGTCCTTGAAAATTTTCGCTCTTGGCGCCTTTTGGCACACTTTCACCTTAATTTCTGTCCTTTGCGCCTTAATTTAACAAAGGAAATTTAAAAATGATAAATTAAAGATTTTATTTAGCAAAAGAAATTAAATTAAAAATTTGATTTAATAATGGAAATTTAAAAATGATAAATTCCCAATTTAATTAAAAATTTTTCAAGAATTTTGTCCGCCATGCGCGTTGCGTACTAAAGTCTGCCGCAGCGAAAGGGTTGAAAAATTAAAAACTCAGAAAATACGTAACAGTATGGTTGAGTGAAGGTAGGGACTCGGGCCGGTTTATGACCCGCAGACCTCTCGGTCTACGGAGGAACCCGGTCCCAAAGTTTGACTCCCCCACGCGGTAAGGGCTGGGTCAGGAAGGACCCAGCCACGTGTTCGCGCGACACGGTCCTTGCCGGGTAGAAACCCCCAACTTGCGCCAGGGTTTCCCGAAGGCAAGAGAGGGGCGTCAAAGCCCGCATATAAGGACGCGTTAGGAGCACTGCTGAAGGAATTGTGAGAATCGTGAGAATTGTAAGGATTGCAGGAGAACAAATTGAACCGCGTAGTCAACGACGACGACGAAATAAATATAGTTTTTGAAATTATCCGGGCAAAGTATTGTTTAAACTAAAAACACCTTACAAATATTAGAAATTGAAGAATAGGTACTAAAATATAACCTAATTCATGATTTTTCTTCTCTCGTACAATTCAGTGTGAAATTGTTACCTTTCAGAGCGCTGCAAAAGGACCTCAAACCAGGTAACAAAAGGCTTTTGATCATAGGACAATCGTCCTCTCCTTCGCTACCAGGATGTGCCAACGCGTCCATGAAAACATACTCAACTACTCTCTGTATCGCTGTTATTATCCCCACTTTCTTCGTGTCTATTACACCGGTGTAAAGATCCTTCTGGAAACCCTCCTCGGGTAATTGTTTCGAGACGTTCAATCTAAAAAATGTTTCAACCCTTCTTCGCTACAATACAATTTTTATTGTAGGACTACATTTGATAAAATTGTCACTGAGATTACCTGAACATGTAAATACATATTCCAGTGCAAGACACTTGCCATCCATCGGTCAGAAATAGTTTCTTCTTTCCTGGTTCCTTTGTTTCTTTCTGCTCTTTAGTTTTTGGCGTGGATGAGTTTGGACCTGGTCTGGAAGTCGTGCTTTTCGTTTGTATCTAAGTGACAAAATTCACTTGATGATTTTATTAACCAGGACACCGTTCAATTCGTTAGAAAAGAAGAAATTATAATTAGTAGACTAAGGCTACGCATAATTACGTTCTAAGTAAAACAATCCTATCATACTGTAAACCCTCTCTACAAGATTTAACCACCAAGCATATTCTATTAGACTGCAAGAGCACAGAAAAAAGTAGCTCTAAATACCTAACAGTATTAACCCCTTAACGTTCATGCTCGCGTCTCGCACGTGCACGACTGATCGTCCAGTAAGTGGAACTTTTTAAAATTAGTTTCTTTCACTTTCCATACTGCGTTGTCCATTCTATTGTGGCAGAAAATTTATTTCTATAGCCTAGAAAACGAAATTGATCTTACATGGCGCATCAAGTTGAGAAAAGTGTTAAGGGGTTGAAGTGCATAAAAATGGAAGGTAGGATATTCAAAATTCGTGGTCTAATAGATTGAGTTCGTTATTAATTCTTGTACAGTAACGTGATCCCTCTGATAATTGTAAGTTTAACTCAGAGGAAGTGTAGAATGCTACAGAAGAAAATTAGTAATGTAACTTGAGATTGGATCTTAAAGTATATAAAAATGGAATAGATAAGAGATGAAACGGTATTAGTGTTAAGAGCGTTAAGGGGTTAAAGAAATATTTGAAATAGAGGAAAATCTCAAGAAAGCAGTCCAGCTTATTCATAGAGTAAACATTTAATATGAAATATAGAATAACCGCCAACTATGGACGCTGATAACCAAGATATCGATGCGACCTTAAATTAAATAATAAAAAAAAAAATTCTGCGATCACATTTGGCAAAACTGAATTAAATTTTCATTCTTGCTTGAGAATAGCGATCAACGTGATTTAGTTACAGTTTCCGCAGAACGCAGAGTCGCAGGTTCCTCCACTTCTTGATAATACCAGACAAGGGTGGATCTCATGTGCGGCAAAAACAGTTGATTAATTTCGTCGAGCATGTCCCCCTCGAAAACGTGATCCATGATTTCGTGGCGGGACAACTGCGTCGCATCCATCAACAGCTGGAAGGCGAATTCTAGGCGAGGATCCATCTCCCCTCGCCTCGCCTTTCTCTCGCATTCCTCCCGACGTTTCTACCAAGGGAATCGAGAATATTAATTTTCCCTCTGTCAGGGTTTAGGAGAGGCAGTGGTAATGTCCTGCCACTGATCAGACGTTGCGTTCTTCTTACAAGGGTGTCTATTGGTTGAAAGTGTGGTGCAGTCATTATTTACATTCTTATTCTTTTAATTTTATTATTTTATTTAACATGTTAGTCTTTTTATTGTCATTTTGTATAAAATAGAGAGTGTCTCATGAAAACTGCGAATTTGAAAAATGTTTGAAAATGATCTATGAAGATTTGAATTTTTCTAATTTTCTTCTTTTGAAATTGAGCGAAATTTTGGTTTGCTAATGATCACTTCTTCTTTCTCCTTATTTGTTTAATTTTATCATTTTGTATAAAATAGAGAGTGTATCATGAAAACTGCGAATTGGAAAAATGTTTGAAAATGATCTATGAAGATTTGAATTTTTCTAATTTTCTTCTTTTGAAATGCAGCGAAATTTTGGTTTGCTAATGATCACTTCTTATTTCTCCTTATTTGTTTAATTGTATTATTTTGTATAAAATTGAGAGTGTCTCATGAAAACTGCGAATTTGAAAAATGTTTGAAAATGATCTATGAAGAGTTGAATTTTTCTAATCTTCTTCTTTTGAAATTCAGCGAAATTTTGGTTTGCTAATGATCACTTCTTCTTTCTCCTTATTTGTTTAATTGTATTATTTTGTATAAAGTAGAGAGTGTCTCATGAAAACTGCGAATTTGAAAAATGTTTGAAAATGATCTATGAAAATTTGAATTTTTCTAATTTTCTTCTTTTGAAATTGAGCGAAATTTTGGTTTGCTAATGATCACTTCTTATTTCTCCTTATTCTTTCAATTTAATTATTTTGTTTACTCTGGTCTTTTTACTGTTATTTTGTACAAAGTAGAGAGTGATTTACAAAAATTGTGAATCTGAAAAATTTTTGAACACGACCTAAGAAGATCTGAAGTTTATTAATTTTCTTCTTTCAAAATTAAACCTTTTACTTCACCAATGTATCGTCTTATTTCTCCCCAATTTCAAATTTTAACTACAGAACAAAAATTCCACGAACAATTATTACAACATTCCACCACCGTATAATGAAACAATCACTGGCTGAGCTTCTTTCGATACATCTTACGATAAAAACGAAGAAACATTGAAAATTCGATAAAAAATGGTTAGAAGATAAAAGAACGATCAACCTGAAGAACATCGCCAGAGCCTTCCTCGTCGCTACCCTCCTCCGAATTCTCCGACTTTTGTTGGATCAACAAGGCAGGCGCTTGTACGAACATGATCGAACGAGTTGAAAGGAAGAAACGTCGATGATGGAATGACCCGATAAGCAACTGGTTAACGCGAAGACGAGATTCACCAAGGGTTGCAACGGCGAACTGAGAAGGTTTCTAAGTAGTGCAAGGGGCGAACAGCCAGTGCTACGAGTTCGTGTCTGGTACCGCCCTTTTACCTATCGTTCGTGTCGTGTGGGAATTTCCGCGCGTTTCTACCGACAGCAGTCAATACCTCATCGTGTGTATTCCTCTCTCACTGTGGCAGAGTCATGTTGTAACGACGCAGAGTAGAATAGAGTGTAAGAGTGTCGGGAATAGGTAGAATGGTGAACGTTGTTCGCCTAATCGTCCTGGTAGAATTGTGTTATAATTCTCCTAAGATTCCCTTCTCTTAAGATAATTATCTGAAGGTGTTAATTGATTTGAATTTTTATTATTTTCATTTGAATTTTATATTTGTGAAGATATTTTATTTTACTGTGATTCATTTGAATTTTAGATTTGTGGAGATATTTTACAATATTACAGTGATTGATTTGAATTTTTATTATTTTTATGGAATTTATTATTTTATTTTATATTTGTGAAAATATTTTATTTTACAGTGATTGACATGAATTTTAGATTTGTGAAGATATTTTACAATATTACAGTGATTGATTTGAATTTTTATTATTTTTATGGAATTGATTATTTTACTCTGAATTTTAGATTTGTGAAGATGTTTTATGTTACAGTGACGATCTGAATTTTTATTATTTTTATCGAATTTACTATTTTCATTTGAATTTTATATTTGTGAGGACATTTTACTTTACAGTGATTCATTTTAACTTTAAATTTGTGAAGATATTTTATTTTACAGTGATTGACATGAATTTTAGATTTGTGAAGATATTTTATTTTAAAGTGATTCATATATTTGTGAGAGTGACGATTAATTGTGCATGATTCTCGTTTGAACGAAGAACAAATTACACATAAGTATCTACATTTAAGTTTACTTCCGTAGAACACTGGTTTTCAAATATATAAACAATTCTGCATTCCAGCCAATTCAAAATTGAATCAAATTTTTATCATAATTTGAATACGCAGAGAAGAAAATATGAAACGTTAATTTTATACTAAACATCGAACAAGTAACAAAAGACAAATTACACATAAGTACATTTGTACATTTGTACATAAGTACAAGACAAATTACATTTAAGTTTATTTTCACAAAACACTCTTCTTCAAATATACAAACAATTCTGCAATTCAGTCGATAATAAATTAAATTGAATTTTCATTACAGCTTAAATATGTAAAAAATGTTATTATCAACATTAAACGAGCAACACGAGACTCCAACAAAACATAATCTACTCTGTACGTGTAATACGTAATGCAAACTTCACGTCGCGTGCATGAACGCGTACTTATGGTCGTTACACGCAACAAACGACGGCGAAAAGATAAAAACGTGTTAATTACTCCTATACACTGTTACAAACATCCCTATGCATACTCAGATCTCCGGTGTGAAACGTTGTAAATAATACTAGATCATCGTTCACACACTCTAAAACATAGCAATTAACCCTTCGACTGCTATCGGCGCCTGCAGTTGTTCAATAGTAAACGACCGCACTATCGACACTTTTAAATATTACATTTGTACATTCTCGATTTTACAAATATAAAATGTAAAAGATTGGCCAGAAAAGCAAATTAATTCGTGAACGTGTTTTATACATAACGACTATTAAATGCTATAACTTGATCGCGCTCAGCGACCATTTCACTTCCGAGTGACCAGCAGTCGAAGGGTTAATATTTAACGACGTCGATAATATCTTCAGCTAATCAACATAAATACCTATCTCTATCTTGTACTTCATCCTTATCACACGCCGTAAATACTCCACATTGTGGCTAATTATCAATCGAACATTAGTACCGCGCTCTGTTCTCGATTTACAACGTACAAATCGTTTCGTGTCGTCGAATCCATACGTCAAATTGCTCGCGAATCGACAATCCCGGGAGTAAAACGTGGCTATCCGAGGGACGCATCGATCAAACCGGTAATAAATACGATTCCTATCGAGGGGCCATTACTCAACGGGCACGCGAACACACTCGAGACACGAGAAACGAAGAAAATCCAGCATAAATCGAGCAACTCTTCGATATTCGGATAACGTTCGCGGTTACATCGCGGGCATTTCCTTAGATCTGTTCCAACGGGCATACGAGAACAAGCTTGTACCCCTAGATTTGCATACGAAAGTGGCCGTGGTAACTTTTACACATGCGAGAAACCAACGTCTGTTCCGACGAGCGGCGATACAATCGAAATCGAGTCTCTCGCGTGTGACCACAAACGCGAAAATTTACGAAAGTTACGATATATCGTGTGTGCTCTCTATCTAATCACGAAGATCTAAAGGAACGGTTGGAATCGTTGAATTCGTTCATGCAAAACGGACATTTTCCCCTTATCACGGCTCGAACATCTCCTTAGCAACCTCTACTCGTTATCGCGCTAATCGTTCGGGACTATCAATCGAAAACTTCTATTCACGATTATCTCCTTCTCGGTCTATATTGTCTATTGCTTACTCTGGCTTCTTCACTGGTCTCCGTCATCCCGAGGAATTTCGCTTTCGCGGTTCCACCGCTTTCAAACAGCCCACGTCCTTCTGTGCAGTCCACGTCGTAATGCGACATTAACTCTGTTACTACAGTCCCTTAGCTAACAATCCTTCCCTGTCTCGCTCCTCCGCCACCCCTTTGTCTCCGCCTTCCCTCCCCCGCCACCTCCCGCAGCACTTAGCTTAACGATGCATTATTAATGGGCAAACATCGAGATGCATACGGAATGCATAAGGCTCCGGGATTGTTGGGCGATGTGAAGAGGCGTCGAGGTGTCCTTGTTGTTTCGCGGTACCGAGAGGCGAGAAATCTTCCTTTTCCTTTTTTTTTTCGGGGGAGAAATACGGCGGAGGATTTTACGACGAACCCGCCTTATCGAGCGAGGAGCCATTATCGTGATAACGAGAGGTGCGCTGGCAACGAATAGGCCAGTTCTCGCTGATTGGCCTGGCGGCGAGTCAAAAAGTTTCCCGGCATCGACCGATGGAAGAACAGGTAGAAGTACTAATTGACTTGCACAGAGGTAGTTAGTTGTACCTGGATGACGGCATAGGTAAACAAATTCTCAATTGTTAACCCTGTTTTTTACGCGTGCAAGAGAAATGTTTGAAAAATTTTGAAAATTTAGCGAGTTAACTGGATTAATTTTTTTGTTAACGGAGACATTTTTATTGTTCCTTGACAAATAGAGTTATCGAATTTATGTGAATTTTTAGTGTTGGGAGATTTGCCGCTGAAAAATTAGTTGGTTAAAAATTAATCACCTAGAGTAGTTTTTGTTCCAACAGAGGCTCTGAATCGAGGGTTTTTTAAATATCTTTATTGTTCGTTGACAAATATAGAGTTGTTAAATTTCTGTGAATTTTCAATGTTGAGAGATTTTAGGAAGATTTTGCAGCGAGTGTTTTTTGGGAGCTGAAGAAATTAGTACCGTCTGCCGGTGAGATCTATTTATGAAGCAGACACGTAGGGGATGATAAATGCAGCAGGCCTGCTGTAGCCACAGCACTGATAAACAGCTGCACGAAACTTTTGGAAGGGGTAGAAAATTGTCGATACAATTTATCAAATATATTTTGCTTGAATTACAGAAAATGTCTGGAACACGCTATTAACAATTAATACAAAAATATTTGTTCATTTAAAGAATTGTGTGAGAGAAGCATATTTTGGTGTTGGAGTGTCACAAGTGCAGATATACCACTTTCCCGGTATTAATAGAACCGTTTAGTTTCTCACATTAACCATCTATTATCATGGCCCAAATTTCCCCCGTTCAAACTTTCTGGATATAAGCCATATCCTGGTGACGTTAACGGAATCAGTCGCCAACATTGCAGCTACCTTCAAGCCACAGCATCTCGAGCACCGCGAATTTATCTGCGATACTGGCAGAACCTCAAAAAAAAAAAAAAACATTCCAAGAACGATATTTTACCTAGCTAAAATTACATTTCTTCCAAACTCGTTATCCTCTCTCTCTCTCTCTCTTCGACACAAATACTCCGAGATCAACCTAAAAGAGAGTCCTTGAATTTTCGAACTTCAGTCGCCTCTTTCTCTCGCCCGAAGAAAATGTCGAGAAATAAGAAGCAAAAGGGACAAGGAGAAAATTGCGACAGGTTTGTAATTCGAAAGGAAAACGTAACGGAAAGGGAAGTAGTCGGTGTCGCGCGACGTCGTAGATTTGCACACGCCGGCAATAAAATGGTATCGATTAGCCCATGAGAACAATGGAGGAGGCTGGCAAGAATTCAAAAGTTTGCCAGCAAGTATCGGTCTGTTTCCAGGAAGCCTGTCCCGATGGAAGGGGTTTTCGACCCTATTCCAGCCTAGGCTGAGCGGACCAAGAGGCCCGCGTGTATCGACGTAACGTCGGCGTATTGACTAATGGCGGGTGCGCCGTGCAAGTAGTACCACTCGGTGTCAGAACGGACACACTCGAGGCTCCCCACGGCCATATTTACGAGGCGCGTCCGCCGTGAACCAAAGGGGGGTTAAGG
>NW_017100399.1:251487-257086 GCF_001263275.1 Habropoda laboriosa | reverse complement strand
CCTTCTTCGTCGCGCGACCTACATTTCCTGGCGAATGTCTGGGGAAAAAAGGGGTCATGAACGCGCGGGTGCACGAGTGCGCGTGCACGTCACAGCCGCCTGCGGAAGGACCGTTGTTCGATGACGTTTAAACTTTCATTCGGGGGAAACCGAGTCGGGTAGACCGAGGGACCATGAATTTTTTCTTCGCAGCCCCTGGGCTGCGTCGGGAGCGGAATTTTTTAGGTCCGAGTGGATTCTTCGAATGGAGGTGCTAACTACTGTGCGGAAGCAAGATCTTTTTGGGAAATAGAAGCGACGATGTGATGTGTTATATTCTTTTATTATTTGTATGCTTTCTTTCGGGGAAATTTTAGATGGCAATGTAAGGGACCATGAATTTTTTCTTTTCTACCCTTGGGATGGTTGTGGCGAATTTTTTAAGTTCAAGTGGATTCTTGGATTGGAGTGCAGGGTGTTAATTGTTGTGTGGAAGCAAGATTTTCTGGGAATAGAAGTGATAATGTAACATGTTGTATTAACAAATTTGATATTCTTTTGTTATCTGTACGCTATCTTTAGGGAAAATCTTAATCGACAGAGTAAGGACCGTGAATTTTATCTTTTCTACCCTTAGGTCGGTCGAGGCGAATTTTTTAGTTTCAAGAGTCTTGGAATGAAGTATAGGATGCCTGCAAAATATGTTAAATGTTATGCAGAAGTAACTTTTTTCAAGAAATAGAATATACGATGTTGACAAATTTTGCATTTCTTCTTTGTTTCACAGGCAATCTCTCTGTTATTTCAATTACTTTCTCATACAGGTGTTAATACCTTTTTGAATACCTTGTGTATGTAGGAATACCTACAGAAAAGTGAAATACGAAATTAGAAATTCTTCAAATAAATTTTGGTCCACGTTGAATTTAACGTGCAAGATTATTTTGTGATAATTGATAAAATGTTATTATGAATATTATTTCTGTGAATTGGAATGTACCGATGCTTCGACGAGTGCATAAAAATAATTTCATACTCTAAATATTTTTGCGAATAGAACTTTCTTTTTTTTTTTAGAATTTAATCGCAAAATTGCCCACGTTTCCTTTACCGTCGATCATAATTGTGTAACGGGGTCAATATTTGAACGATTCCTGCGATGTAATTTTTCTAAACGAAAAAGAAGACCATTTATTTTCAGCGCGATTCGTGACAAGAATTGAAATAATCGTGCAATCGAAGCGTGTATTTAGGACATTGGGGTAAATGAATGTACAAAGCCGTCTATCGAGTCGCATATCGAGTGAAATTTGCGATATCTACGATCTCGCCGTTTATTATTGGAATATCATCTTACTATTCTATTGCACTAGGACAATAATCGTTAATATTGTACCGTTATCGTCGAATTCGTATCACGACGTATCTAGTACACCCGTCATTGCGCTCGGACGACCAGAATCGCACCGTAGTCCACCGTGATTCGAGTTCCCTGCGTCTTAATTTGCAGATATTTCTCTGTTTTATCTTTTTAACAATTGCAGGATGAAAGCACGCGATTACACTTACTTAACACAGCACGCGCAATTTTTAGATCATTTTTTGTCACATTTAACGAAAGCGTCGATGGTGCACCGCGTCGAAAAAATCGATTTTTCTCCCTTTTTTTTTTTTTTTTTTAATCTAAGCGTTGCGACATTGCAACAGGAATAACACGTGGGATAAAACGCATGCTTGCATCCTAACAACGATCATCTTACGAGTTAATTCGTGTTTTGATTGCTTGCGCGCGATCGAGCCGTTTCAGCGATCGAACGAGAACCTCTCGAAAATATCTATATCTCCAGGATACACTTCGTGTAATAATAAACGGTTATTAATTAACAAGAATTATTTTTCTTTACTTTGCCTCCGTTTTTTCTTCTCTCTCTCTCTCTCTCTCTCTCTCTTGAAGACGTTTCGTTCGCATCCCTGAAGCGACTCTTTGAAGCACCCTCGACCTTTCAGGTGGAACCTCGAGATACTATTGTACTGTGCACACGTCTGCCCGGCGTGGTAATCACGACGCAATAATATATTTAACAAATTCTCCTACTTCCGTTTCACTCCATTCCAAAAAGAAATTCGAAACCGAAGGTGAAAGAAATTATTTTCATTCGCGAGAAACAAGATACACCGTTTGCAACAGAAATTCTTTTGTACCTCGCTACGTGGAAAAAGGCCACGTTTCAAGGAACTCTCGCGGAAACTCGTTATATCGACCAACAGAGGCCTTTTCCCATCTGTAACGCGAAAAGGGAAAGTTCTCCGTGAAAAGGTAGACGGAATGAAAATAAAATATTTGCTAGGTGTCGTGTTTACCATACAGGCCACGCGAGTTTTAGCGTCGCGACGATCATCGATCGTACAACCACATCATGACACCCAGGCATCCGTGGCTGATCGATCAACCTTCCATTTTAACAACCACTTAAAATATGCAATAACAGCACGTCCGGTGGTGAGGTACGTTACAAAACTAGTACAAAACTAGCAGCTAGGTACAAAAATGTAATTAATCGTTCATAATGAAGGCCGCCCGGAAAGCTGCCAGGGACCGATCGTTTTGTTTTTCTTTTTTTTTTTTTCTTCTCCTGTCCATCACAAACTCTTCCCTAATTCGTCCGGTTTCATCCTTCTGTTCTCATGCGCACGTTGCGTCTATGAGTGAGTTAAGAGGCGAGAAAAAAGGAAGAAAAATAATGAAATTTTGCAAAAGAAGCAACGTTTCGACTTTTTGTTTTCTTCTTCTGTTTAAATGCAAGGTACACCGTTGTTACCTGTTTTCTTTCATCCTCTGCCTTCCTTCGTTCTCATTCCTTCCCATTGAGCGACTTTAAAGTATTTAGAATCACGTTATCGCTGAGGAATTTAATACTGCTCGGTTTGGCGGTTTCGCGGGTGCACGCTGACGTGGGCGGCACGCCCGCTTTGATGAAACACGCCCGGAAACTGGTATTTCGACCGATGTGTTCCCTTTTGATAAATGTTTTAGACGCCCGCCAGCATTGCTCCTTCGCCTTTTGTGTGGCGTGACGGAGTAATTGAATTCTGGTTAGGGAAGGACGCGTTCAAACAACCGCTAAAAGCTCGCGTTTCACGGTGCCACCGTCAAATTTCTTCTCCGCGACGTTTCTTGAGCAACACTTTTATACGTTGGGTTGGAGGTGTGTAACGCTGATTGTGCAATTTTGAAATAATTGTTTTAGTTGGTATAACGGTGCAAATAATGGGGATATGAGAGGTTTTAATTGAGCGATTCTATTCAATATTTTTGTATAACGGAGGAATTATTTTTTGCACGAGTAGTGCTGGACGCAGAAAAATTTTGAGGAATTCTTTTTGGCAGATTTTTAGTGGAGAATGTAGATAATTGTTCTATTTTTTGAAAATTAATTCCAATCGATAGAATATAAACGTTTGTTTAATACAGCACCATTCTTTCAGATTCATAACATAAATAATATTTCGATAATCAAGAAATTAAAGCAACGAATAGAATATAAATTTTCGTTCAAAATTCATGATACAAGAAAAATTTGGAAAATCAACTAATTGGAACTTAATTCCAATGAATGTTTAATATGACACTATTTTTTTCAAAATTAATAGTACAAATAATATTTCGAAAATCAGCTGATTAAAACAACGAATAGAATATCAATTTTTGCTCTAAATTCACAATACAAATAATATTTCGAAAATGAACCAATTGAAACAATTAATTCCAATCGATACAAGATAAACAATTTTTCAAAATTCGTAATATAAATAATATTTGGAAAACCAAGTGGTAAAAGCAATTATTAATTTTTCCCTAATTTTTCAGAGAGCTACTTCACACATTTTCCTCATAAAACAGGCACTGAAGCAACCATTTCATCTCGGAGCATTTTCATCGAACGTTCTCCACGGATAAAAGAATTTCTCCGTTATAGATCCCATTGAGAGCAGCCCGGAGCTCGCGAATTTCTTTCCACCTGACCGTCCTGTCGATACCGAGAAGATGGATGCGGTGGTTGTTGAATGGAAGCAGAAACGTATCACTTCATAACGGATGAAACATTCACGCGGGCCAATTTCCGGTTGGACGCGACCATACCCAGCGTTTCGTGCACCCGAAACTGTTAGAAGTTTGAAGCTTGCAACGACGGATCTGGACGAAAAGAGCCACGTCACCCGCGATCCAATATTTACACAAACACACATCAAAAGAGAGACGTTCGACGAGCAAAATCATAGCGTTTCCTTCGTTCTGCATCTTTTTTTCTTTCCGTCTTTTTCTCCATTTATGCACCACGACGAACCCCGGCTAAAAGAAAGAAGAAGAAGAAGAACTCGTGGAAGAACGGAAAAAAATCGAAAAGAAAACAGACGAGACTGTAGGTGTAAGAGAGATATTTTTCTCAGTGAGCAGAGCTTTGGTGCATTGTTTTTCTTAATCAATTTTATTGGAATTATTAACAATACGACGGGCGACGGTACCCAGTTTCACGATTACCTCCTTGAATCGTTTACGTTTTGCTGCAATTACAGACAAGCGACGAATCCAGCAGCTTGAGATTCGCAGTTCTCGTTATTTACCCATATATTGCTTAGATTTCGCGAGTTGTGCAAAAAGCGTCGTTTGGACGATCGGAAGGTTTTCGTTGTCGCGAGTTAGCAAGCGTTCACACCTCGAATTTTCTCTCCTTTTCCTTTTTTCTTTGTTCGATTTTGCAACAGAGTGGACGTGCGTACTTAGAATAAACGATTCGTCGGTGTTCTCAGTGAGGGATACACGTCGAGTTGCGACGAATATAACATCGATACCGTGACTCGTCGAACTGGCAAACAACTCGCATAACATGCTGCTCCTTCGTGATAAACAATTAACGCGTCACGCGTTGCACAACAATCGTTAAAATCTTTTAAACATTCGTCGAGCATCGAGCCGACAATCAACAAAGAAATCCACGTCGCTTTTGCTTCTTTTTTTTTTTTTTTCTTTTTTTAGCCGGGGTGCTATTTTACATGGCTAATTTCTTTAACTAGTAACATAGTCAAAAATTTCCTTTGATTCGGTTCTATAGTTAAGACATCGTAACACCATAGATCGTCGTCGAATCGTTCCCTCGTTACTTTTGGGGCATTTTCGTTTCGTCCATTGAAAGGTGACCATTTTTTTAAAATTCTGTTTCTCATTCGATCGAGGGAAAGTATCGAGGGAACGATTGAACGGTTCGCGTCTTTTTTTTCTTCAGAGCACCTCCGGGCACCTTAACCCTTTAATTAATGTAGCTTGGTATATCAAAATGGCACGATAAATTACCGTCGCGCATCTAATGGTATTTCGTAGCCCCGAACGGGGCGTTCTCTTACGATTTATCTTTATTAGAAGAGCCTTATAGTTTAGTAAAACACGAAGTCTAGAGTAAAAAATAGAGTAGAAGCTGAGACTTTCTAGACACCGATTTGCGTTATTCTGGATTTCTCTTTTTAAAGGGTTAACGTTCACCATCCAAAGAAATCTCAAGATCTTGCCCACCGGTTTTGCGTGTGAGCATCGCTTTTTTTCGAGCGTAGCGGGAACATTGTTCGC
>NW_017100399.1:240830-251443 GCF_001263275.1 Habropoda laboriosa | reverse complement strand
AAAACGTTCCGATTCCAATCTTGCCAATTGTCACATTTAAATCTAGCCGTTGTACAACAATTTTACAGTTAGAATTGTTTTCGCCACTTTTTTATTTCGATCCGCTCTATCTTTCGTTCGTTTCTTTTTTTTTTTAATAAAATAAGCGTTCAGTTTATACCTTCAATTTCTAGAAAAATAAACGTATCACATCTCTATTCGTCTGTTAAAATTTTTCGTTTTGAAATTTTACAGTTACTCGTAAGAATCTTTCACGTTTCTTTTCCATTGAATTGACGAGAATATTCTTAGCGTTGAAATTAACTCGTTTAACGAAGAGCATAGTGTAAGACCTTTGCACTTCAGTCGATACTACGTCCGCTTCTGAGGATGTTCCAAGCCTTGAGAACAATGTACGCGCGAATCAATAAAAAAAAGGTTCTAACATTCGAGTCACTTTCAATATTCTCTACTACTTGTGTCTTTCTCAAATTTTTCCACAGAAAAATATAACTCTAGTAAATATACTTCCTTCAAAATTAATATCTGCGTTTGAAATGCTTTAAAACCGCGAATTAACCCTTTCAATCGCAACCACAAAATCTTTCGTTTCGGAGTTTCAAAGTTTAAAAACAATTGTAAAATTCGTTATTTTATTAAATTGAGGTGGAAGAGAGCAAAGGCAAAAGTTGAGGATTAAATTAATACGAAAGTGTGCAAAAAGTCGCGAATAAAACGCAACGCGAGAAAATATTCACTCCGCCTATAGGTGGCCAAGGACAGCGCGAGAAAACATTCGAAACGCCTATAGGCGGCCAAGGGCGCAGCGCGACAAAGTTTTCAAAGCTCCTCTGCGAAAGGGTTGAACGTTTACCTTCGAAATTTCGTGAAATCATCGCGAGATACCCTCGAATCTCCTCAATTTACCAGAGAATTCGTTTCATCGGCGATAATCACACGCGTGACATAAATATATCCCCGTGACAGAAACGTCGCGTAAAGTGTCCGTTACATAAAGGCCCGTGGTCGCTGCAACATTCGTAACCGTGGCGAATGGTGAAGTTTATTCGCTATAGAATACGGCCGGTTTATAAATGAACCGCGGGTTTTATTAATAGCCGGCTTCGCTTTCTCTCCACCCACGGAAAACGATTTTCGCCAAGTTGTTTCTTTTTGTTCACCTCTCTTTTCTCTCTCTCTCTCTCTCGCGCGCACGTGCGTTATACGCCGGCCGATTTCCGTTTTGAATAAGAAACCGGGGCGAGTTTTAAATTAGATTCACGCCGCGAGCGGAAATTCACGGAATAATGCGGTACAGCCGCGGTTCAACTTTAACGCGATCCTTCGTCCGAGACAACTCTATAACGAATTTATTTCTTTCTCTTTCACCCCACCTCTCGTGTCACGCCATACTTTTACAGTTTCTTCTACTTCCATTCAATTAGCTCTCCATGCTTTTATTACCTCCGTTCAGGCGACCAGAATTCCGTAACGCGCTACCACGGTGAAAGTTTAATTACCATTTTAATTGAAATTCGATCCCGCGCGACGGAAATGCTCGTGCTCGTTAAATTCGACGCTCCGGCAATCGGAGCGTTCCTTTTTCTCGTCGTGCAAATCGATAAATCGTTTCCTCAGAAGCGGATCTGTGATCGAATTGTGAAACGAGTAAGCTTACGCTGATCGACGGTTCAACAGTTTAATTAGAGTGTACACGTTTCTCGCGACTGTAGGAAGAGGTTTTTCGATGTCTGAGAGAACTGATTTAACCCCTTTCGTTGCCAGTGGTACGCGTGTGTTCCGATCGAGTAGTCGAATAAAAATTCCTACGAATTCAGTATCCGTTGTAGACGATAAATAAGAAATTCTTTGAAAATTAATTTGGTCACGAAAGGGTTGAAGTCAGCTGAGATGCTTGCTTAACCACTTGCCTTGCGATTTTTTATAGCTACACGCGTTTGATTGAGATATTTACAGTTTCGATACCGCGATAAATGAAAATATAATTTGTATTTAGTAGGCTGCAAGCATAATGTTCAAATTTGGACTCGTTATTACGAGAGGTTAAAGGGACACACCGCCCAGATCCTCCAATTTGCAACATTTTCACTTTCCAAAAATCGGAGAAAGAAGCTGAAACTTGCATTTACATCCCAAAAAAAAAAAAAAAAAAAAATGGAAACCTTCCACTTAGTAATTACCTATAAAACAAATTCCCAAAGTTTACCAACGTTTTCGACGTCTCAGGGTGGCGCACCTCTTTGAAGCTTTCAAAAAAGCCGCGCAAATCCCCAGATTCAAACCGAAATACATTTACCCTTTGTTCCTAGGAGCAAGATCAAAAGACACAAAATAACAGCACCCACTTATCAGCAAGCTTGTACGAAACGTGCATACACGCATATGTATATATCTAATACTCCCGAAAAAGGTTTAATTCCGAAGGGAGACACTATCTCGATCTAAATTCGATTAAAAAGAAGAAGAAAGAGAGAGGGGAAGGGGAAGCCGATCGCGTTTGGCCAGTAGAGGAGGAAGCGCGTTAAAAAAGCGTGGAACCATAAGCGATCGGATCTCCCCGTTCGCGAGTTGTTCGTTTATTTCTTTTTTTTTTTACATATGGGCGTTCTACGGGCGCGCAGATCGACGCGGCGTCGCATTCGTAGAGGCATCTCCGTTAATTGACCTAGTGTTCTCTTGTATTTTGTGTTTTCTTTTCTCTTTTTTCTCTCTCTCTCTCTATTTTCGTTCACCTGCTTCGTGTCACATATTTTCTCCCCTTCACACGTCCCTTATCAATCGACTCGTCACCTCCATATATTCATATATATCTATATGTATGTATATGTATAATCGCCGATCGATTCTCGTGATTGCGCGACACATGCACACGATCGCTAAACGAATCGTATCGTCACCGGTTTGTTACATTTTACACGTAATGTTACGCGACTCGCTACGATATTTCTTCTTTTTTTTTTCGTTTTTTATTCTTTTTTTTTTTGAGCGTGATCTTACCACGTAGATATAGGCAACGATTAGTGTTCTGCTGTTTTTGTTGTTGTTGTTGTTGTTCCTTTCCTTCGTTCGTACGGTCTTCTCTGTTAGTTTTCTGGGAACGCTCTCGCGAGACGACGGAGAAGAGAGGAGTGCGCGAGCTCTCCGCGTTTCGCTGATCCTCGAGAGCGTTTTCGCGCGATGGAGAAAGCAAAATGGGGGAAATGGGAGCGTGGCAGAGTAGTTCCAAATCGTGCAAACGCGATGGAAATCGCGGCATTTATCTTGAACAGCTTCATTTCGAGCAAGATTTGTACGTTTCTCATCTTTGCTTCTATCAGCTTTCACGAATGTGAAGGTTTATTGAATTGGAAAATAAAATTCCGAGATTAAGTTTCAGATTGAAGATAAGAGACTAATTTAAGAACCATTGTTACATACCGACGGTAGAAAACTGTCTGTAATTCTTAAAAAGGCGAGTTTGCGTTGGAAATTTTTTCGTGATTTTATTCAGGTTCTGCGTAATACTCTCGTCAGAAATTTATCGTGACCTGGAGTGATATTCGTTTTGAATAAACAATTAAATCGGAGAATATGGTGCAACAGAGGGATTCACAACAGGACAGTATTTAGAGTGCAGAAATGCGTTTTCTCTAATCACTTTTATATGGTACATCATCTAAAAGACACGCTCTTTAATAATTCATCGTTTAATTTGAATCACATAATGAGAAATTATGTTACTTTTATAAGGAAATGTGATTCTTCCGAAACGAGCGTTTTTCCTTATTTCTAAAGCTCAGCCTGAAAAAACTGAGCGACTTAGGATAATCCATATTCGTGCAAAAATTTGATCTACAGAAGAACCTATAATTAAAATTTGATTTCCGATCGCGTTTTTACCATTTGGAACCACTGTGCGTCGTCGCGACTCCGATTGACCGACGATCCGCGTCGAGCGAACCGCCATTTTGGAGCACAGATTCCTCCAGAAAGTTCAATCGCTCACAAGATAATAAAAATGAACTGATAAAATACCCCTTGCCAGAAACATTTGTAATATAAAATTGAAAAATAATCCATTATAGGCAACTAACGATATTATGCAACAAAGTTGAGTGAATAATGTAAAACAAACAGCAACGTTTCGGGAAGAATAGTAAAAAGAAGAGAAACGCGAGTCAACGAATTTAGTTTAAATTACTCCTCGAGAATGCTTCTCGAATCGACGATTCGTTCGCGAGGATCGCGTCTCATTCGAGAATCTTCGTCGCGCGACTAAACGCAGCCCAGGCTGAGCTTCGATTCTTTCTTTCGTCCGTTCACAGTGTTCTTTAACCGACAACGCGATTCCTTTTTCAATAATAGACTCGTGTATATCTCTGTGTGTGTATATGTGTGTATACGTATAATCGATTAAGTTGAAATCGTATAGAAAAAGGAATACCCTTACAATTATAATTACGCGGATCTTTCGGGTGATTCGAATACTTTTTAAAGAAGCGACGACGTGCCTCGATCAGGTACACGCCTCAACTATGTATGTATATTTAGATTTTCCTTCTTTTTTTTCTCTACTTTATCGTCAATTTCTCGTTAGTTTTCAAACGTTTCAACGTGATGCTTTAAACAGACTCTTAATTACACGCGACAAGGTTACGACGGGTGTTTCGAATGAATTCGAACTCGTCTAAAATAGTGTAGGATAAGTTGTATCCGTTGATTATTTCGGAAAAAATCGTTAGTCTTCGAAGTTTCGGTTTATTATCGTGGCGTTCGATTGCTCGTTGATCTTACGAGAGGATTTTATTTTTTCTGTACTTTTATTGTACTCGGCCGATCGGTCTCGCTCGGCTAGGAATTCGTCTCCCGTGGCGGTAACGGAGAAACAGGAAGAAGTCTTCATCGAAGTGCGTTCCCGTGAAACGGTAAATAGATTAATCGAAGATTCCTGGGAACGACCGAAGAGAAATCGACGGTCGAAAAGAATGGATCTTCCCCTCTGAGCCGGGTCGTGGGGCGCTACGCTGATCGTCGGACGTGTTCGTTAACCAAAAATCCATTTTACCTAACCGATCAACCGGTGGAAAACGAAAGAAAATTTCCTTCTCTTCATTTTTCTGCAAATTAAAACAAATTGCCTTCTCTCCTTTTTCTGTAAATTAAAAACACTGTCTTCTCTCTTTTTGCAAATTAAAGAAAGTTGCTCTCCCTTTTTTTGGCAAATTAAAAAAAATTGCCTTCTCCGCTGTTTCGAGTAATTTAATTACACTTATATTTTCTTCAAAGATCACTTCGAGATATAATTATATCTTCTGCAAGCAAGAGAAGAGGATCGAATTTTTATTATCTCTGAATAACGAACCGGTTAAAAGGTTGATCCATGGAAGTTACTTCCGCGTTCTCAGCCGCGATCAATGTTGATCGCGCGTTTGCCGTCGGACGTCGGCGGCAGCGCCATTTTTTTCGGAACAAAGAATCTCAGTCTCAGCCCTCGAAGAAGACTTCGAGAGAACGGCGGCGGGTGCAAGTAACGACCTCGAATACCGAGAAGATGAAAAGCGATGCTCTAGGAATGGGGCGCGCGTTGTAGAACGCTGGCGCGCGCGCGCGCTCGCGCACAAAAAAAAAAGAACAGAGAAAAAAAGGAAAGCGTTTTTCCCCTCTTGTTCTCGTAGGCGTTTGGCGTTTAATCGTCGTCGTCGAGGCCGAGCAGCTCCGGCGGAAGTCGTCTGTGCCGACAGCACAGCGTCAGACAGAGCACGCGAGCCGCCAGCCGAAACTGCGGGCTCAGGGTACCAAGAACCACCGCCTTCCAGAAACTGTTCGTCACCCCCAGCCACACCACCGCGAAATGCAGAAACGGTACCTGCAACGTGACGAAGATAACTGGTGAGTTTTCTTAGCTGTCTCGAGAGATACATATGTTACACTGGTTTGTTTCAATAGTTTCTTCAGGTACGAAGAAAACGGGGCAGACGGTGGAATTAGTCATTAACCCTTCGACAGTGAAATATTTAACTGTTTAACTCAAGAGAGACTCTTGGGAAGAAAGTTAAGAAGTGACGAGATATTATTGTCATAACTATGACGTAGGGTTGTGTATCCCTTGTTTTAAAAAGAATACGTGTGAAATATAAATTTCTTTACCGTAATTCGTCGCTTTATTAGACTGTCAAAGGGTTAACCCTTTAACGCTCATGTCTTACACTTGCACAGCTGATACTTCAAAAAGTGCAATTTTGTTTAATTATTTTGTGTCATTTTTCTTATTGCGTTATTGTTTCTATTCTATTGCAAATAAGTGGGAAACTTGCTTCTACGAGCCTAGGAAATGGTGAAGAAAAAAGGAAATTGATCAGTATTGGCACATTAAGGTGAGAAAGATATGAGCGTCAAGGGGTTAAAGTGTATAAAAATGGAATCGATGAGAGATGGTTATTAATGCTTATACAGTGATAAGATTCCTCTGGTAATTTTAAGTTTAAGTCAGAAACAGTGTAGAGTAATACAGAAGAAAATTGACAATGTAACTTGAGAATGGAAATTAAAGTGTATAAAAATACGAAATGATACAATACGAAAAATTCGTGATCTAATAGATTGAGCTGGTAATTAATTCTTACACAGTGATGAGATTCCTCTGATAATTTTAGGTTTAACTCGGAAAAAGTGTAGAATACTACAAAGTTAAATTTCACATGCTCGCAGCTATTAACTCAACGAAATTATATTCTTCTTCTTCCTCGTATGCTTCCTCGATCAATAAAAAGAAAAAGAAGAAAAGAGGACATATTGGTACTAAAAAAAAGACATCTACGCTGCAAAAGATTGTTCAGTTGTACACGCTACTCTATTCGTCTAAAGAAAGCAACAATTTCAAAGTAGAACGACGGCGGGTATATAGTTTCCCGTATCGACACGTCGAAACTGACCTTTCCCCTATGTGTTGGCGGACAAAGAGCGACATTTAAATTACCTGAGGCGGTCCGTTAACGACAGCGTATATCCGGAGACCGGCATACGGTGCCCAGGACACCCAGAAAACCATCACCAGGACGAAGGACATGATGTGACTCGGATTGCTCAAGTTTTCCGAGAGCGCGGTCGCGTACTCCTTGTCGTGGATCAGTACGCCTGACCTTAGCCTCCTCATCATCGTGAAGATGTAGCTGTAGGTGTAGGCGATGGTGATGACCGATGGGCCTAGCACGAGGATCGACAGTGTGATGGTGTAAGCAGCCATGTTGCCCCAGTCGAGCATGCAGATGAACGCCTCGCGGTCGAATATTGGCTTTTGGAAACCTAGGAGGGGCGGGCAGCACATCATCGCCACGCTGATCCACGTGAAGACCATCCAGCACTGGCATCGGGTCTTCGTCTGCACGGTCTCGTAACGCAATGGTTTCCTGCGAAACGGTATCGTTCGGTTAATTACCGTAAAAGAAATATTTCAACAATTTTTTCGAACGTTCAACTTTGAAATGTGTTTTTGCTGGATAGATTGAAATTCTAACTCATTCTCCCCAGATTTATCTTTAGCCGATTTTCACATTTTTCTACTCACTTGACAATTTTCTTACGCGAAAATTATTTAGGAAACTGGAGGACACCGAAAACGCCTTTCAGCAGTTTCTTTCCCTTAGAGATTTGGGTGTTTGCTCGGAATTATTTTGAAATCGGGCGTTCTTTTTTTAACTCATTCCCAAAATTTATCTCCGGCCAATTTTCACATTTTTCCACTCGCTTGACAATTTTCTTACGCGAAAATTATTTGGGAAGCAGGAGGACACCGAAAACGCCTTTCAGCAGTTTCTTTCCCTTAGAGATTTGGATTTTCACTCGGAATTATTTTGAAATCGGATTTTTATTCGGATGTTATTTTGAATAAAAGTGTATAACTTCGGTGGAGTTGTAATTTTGAAAATTGAAACTTTTAGGAAGATTTGATATATGTTTGATTTGCGATAGTAAAGTGAAGATTTAGCACCGTGTTCTAACTAGTTGTCTAGACTGTTCGTACAAGTGTAATATGGTAAGCAATGTATTGCAGGTTGTCGATTAAAGGAGATACGAACGGAATGAGTCAGAATGGCTTGGCGTAGGTTGTTTAGATTTCAGTTTACCTATAATCTTGACATCGGCCATTGTTCCGGCTTAGAACTGTTATTATTACGTGTAAAGTGTAATACTAGGGATTTATGTGCCGTGTTGCCATACATGTAAATTAAAATTAATTCTAAATTATAATCCATTGATGTATCGTTACATTTTCCTTGTTAACACTAGAAAGACTGACCGGGTCAAAAACGACCCATTAGCTACTTTCCAGTAAAAAGTGAATATTCTATACTGGAAAGTATAATACTATCATTCATAACTTTCTGACTTTGTTTCCTGCATGTATACTTGCATTCGTATCTAACGAATCTAATTTTTTAATTATACTTTAGTTACGTAAAAGTTCACTTTTAGAAGTGAAAAGTTCACAGTTAGAAGTTCTCTAACTGTTTCAATGATCAAGGTATACACGGTGTCGCAAACTCCATCAGTGTGTTATCAAATTTTATGTGAATGTCAATGGTTTAAGACTTCGCTAAAAAGATTAGAAGAAGAAAATAAAGTACGAAGGACACGATTATGAACTTGCTCTCGGGCTACTGCGAGATAAGGAATTTCGTATTGTATCGTAAATTCACTATTTTATCAATATCAATACTTCCATTAGTGGGAGTGGCCGACATTTTGAAATATAGTGTCGGCGGTACGTAACAACGTGTATTGGTCGTAGACGTATTTACCAGAACCTTAGTGTACCTTATACTGTTGTATCGGACGATAAGAACCTTCTATTCCAATTCGAAACAATAACGAGTTCATAATCATCGTCCCCGTATTTTCTTCACAATTTTACGTAACATTTCTTCTCCTTATCTCCATTTACAAAACATACTAACAAAGTTTCACCTGGGATACCGTGTACATAGAAGAGAGAAGCGAAGTAAAAGTTTCATCGTTATCCTGCTTTCAGAATCTCGAACGTTAAACAAGGGGGAAAAATGAGCTACCCGCTGTTTGAAAAATCAGAGATAATAGAAATATAGATATTATTGTAGATAAAATAAAATAGAAGAAAGAGGCTTGTTAACCCCTTAACCTACAACAAGATGTGAGAAAAATAGTTATGTTAGTAAGAAAAATTCATTCTAATCCTAACTTTCGTTTGAATTTGTAAGACCGGGAACTACTAAATGCAAATTAATCCGTAACAGATCAGTTCTCGTTACCTGATACAGTGCTAAAACATTAAATGGCCGACGCTTAGGTGCACAGCCGGAAAAGTAATCATACGTTAAGGGGCTAAGTAGAGTGGGACGTACCTGATGGCTAAATACCGATCCACGGAGATCCACATGAAGGTGTAGACGGATACTGCCCAGAGGGTAACCTCCAAATAGCCAACGAGGCGACACACGATGTCCCCATAGACCCATTTTCTAACCAGCGCCGGATACACCGAGAGTGGAACCACCAGCAGACCACAAAGAAGGTCCGCCGACGCGAGAGACAGCAAGTAGTAGTTTATCACCTCGGAGGGACCTATGCGGTGTGACGCTCATTTGTATTTACCTCGAGTGTGAAGGCACGGATTGTTCACGTTTCACCGAAATGTTACACTTTTTCGACCGTTGCTTTTCAGCTGTTTCTTTTTTTCTGTTTCGTGGTGGTCACCGGGACGGGAAATTAAAGGGAGCCCGCGGGCAATGAAAGAGAGGCTATGAGAGAAATTGTTACAACCACGACAAAGGAATTTCTATAATACACTATTTTTTGTCATTTCAGGGAAACAATCTAGTCGGCTAGTAATAAGTACGATCATTCAGTTAAGTGTGTCGAGTGAATTAGTTTAAGCACATGCAAAAATGGATGCTTTATTGTTGTAATTATCGCATCTGTATAGAACGAAGGTACGGCTGTTTCAATCTGACGTATCAACGAGTCTAAGAACATCGACCATAGGCTTCTGTTACGGGATCGGAACATCTAGTTAGATCCTTGTTTATCTACGTGATATTACTTCCTCTCGTAGGTGTACACAATTTACACAAATAACTACTCTCTCAACAAATTATACTCAATCAGAAAGAAATCAACGAGACTACTACACATCTCTGACTCGAAACTTTCTACCAATAATAAGTGTCTCGTTATCAACAATCATGCATTCACAATTAAACTGTACAGTAAGTAACAAAATTGATCGTATACTTATAAATCGCAAGAACATCCGCTATACTTCTCCGACTCTCCGTGTACAAAAGAGACGCTGTGTACACGAAAAAAACAAACACGCACGGTGTGCAATCCCTTTTTTTTTTCTCTCCTTAAAAAAAAGAAACGAACTCCTACCCCCGAGCGTGTGTCGCGGCAAAAAAAGTTCAGTTTGAATCATTTATTCACGGGTAAAGTCGATCTGAACTGCGTGCCAAGGTACTTACCACGGAAATTAAGGTAGGTGACGATGATGAGGAGATTCGAGAGGATGATGGCGACACCGACCACGAAGATGAGGCCCGCCTGCATGAGAGCCTCCAGCGAGGGCTCCTCCATGCCGCCACCCTTTCGAGCTGCATCCC
>NW_017100399.1:214810-239329 GCF_001263275.1 Habropoda laboriosa | reverse complement strand
CAGCGTCTAAACAGCCAGGTGCCAGGCCCTCCAAGTTAGCTCGCACCTGGTCCACACACCTCCTGGATCTCCTCCTCCTTCTTCCGTCTTCTCCTCGAGATCCGGCCCGCCGGAGGCTGTCAATCCTCCTCCACACCGCCGGTAACCGCCAAACTTCTTCTTTTCTCCTCGGCTGAGATTCGTCTACGCGAACGTACCCTCTCTAACGAGCTCGTCACTTCGACGATCTTGATGGCGGATCGATACAGCTATGTTGCTGCAAGCAAACGGTAGAAATTGCTGACGTCTGCGATTTTATTCATCAGGGACGGTGATCGACGAGAGGAGAGCTGCTCTGGCAATGAGGATCGAGATGGCTAGAGAGAACGAACGACGACGAAGACGATGAAGCTGGGTGATTTTGTGAGATCTGGAGATATGAGGGAAAGGGTGTTTATTTTGATTTTATTGGATCTGGAGATGTGAGGGTGTTAGTTTTCGATAATTGGGAGAAATGTGGCTTTTTTTGTATACTGTGGTTATTAGGGTGATTTGGGTAAGTGTAAAGTTGGAAAGGGAGTTATTTGAACGCATTGTTAATAGTGTCATATTCATCTCTGAAGGTACACACACTGTTGTAACACTGTTAGTAAAAGATAAATTTGCAAAAATCAGGTGGGATAATTAAATGTAGGTTTGGTTAAGTGTAAGATTAGAAAGGTAAGCAGGTAATATGCAAGAGTTGATCACTATTCGATGAGCTATTTGAAGACATTGTTAATAGTGTCATATTCATCTCTAAAGGTACACACACTGTTGTAACACTGTTAGTAAAAGATAGATTTGCAAAAATAAGGTGTGATAATTAAATGTAGGTTTGGTTAAATGTAAGATTGGAAAGGTAAGCAGGTAATATGCAAGAGTTGATGTCTATTCGATGAGCTATTTGAAGACATTGTTAATAGTGTCATATTCAGCTCTTAAACTACACCGACCATGTTGTAACACTGTTGGTAAACAATAGATTTGCAAAAATCAGGTGTGATAATTAAATGTAGGTTTGGTTAAGTGTAAGATTGGAAAGGTAAGCAGGTAATATGCAAGAGTTGATCACTATTCGATGAGCTATTTGAAGACATTGTTAATAGTGTCATATTCAGCTCTTAAACTACACCGACCATGTTGTAACACTGTTGGTAAACAATAGATTTGCAAAAATCAGGTGCAATAATTAAATGTAGATTTGGTGAAGTGTAAGATTGGATAGTTAAGCAGGAAATAGGCAAGAAGAGATGAACATTCGACGAGTTATTTGAAGGCATTGTTAATAGTGTCATATTCAGCTTTTAAGCTACACAGACCATGTTGTAACACTGTTGGCAAAAGGTAGACTTGCAAAAATCGGGTGTAATAATTAAACGTGCATTTGGTTCACAGCGCAAAGCTGTGCATCATTTGCGGCTCTTAAAATACACCGACTGTTACACCACTTCCAGAAAAAACTAGACCCAATGAAAAATTAGAATCAGATATCAAGTTTGATAATTGAATATATTAGAAAGTATTCAATTGACTTGTATTCACTCGTCCATCGAATACACTCCTCGAAATAAAACGAATTGCCGATAAGTACAATCAACGAGGACAAAAATTCCCTCCGATCTCCGATAAACCCTCATCCATATTCCAATAATCCACGATAAACCCACCGGGAAGATTTCTCCGGCAAGAAGCAGAAGAAGAAACACGCTACACGAAACACCGTACACCGTTCTTCGATAGTTCAACACGCACAATGCTCTAAAAATACCACCTTTCACGACGTCCATTCGAAGACACCGGGTAACGGCGACCACTAAAAAACCTTTTCAACGTTACAGCCATTTTCCAGTTATGTGGCCATCGGAGGCTGACGCACGGCGTACAGCTCTCCCCCGACATCGTACTTACGTCGTGGAAATTTCACTCATGATCATATTCTCGCGTGCAAATGTACGTTCGATCTCGATTTCCACGAATGAAATCGGTTTATTTCAAGTACCGCGCGCGAGAATCGAGTCCCGGAGGATAGATCGTTCGGATAACTCTCTGGCTGAGAGAACGATCGCAATTCTAGCCTGGATAGTCGTTTCTTTTTTTTTTTTCTAGCAAGAGGCCACGTAGGCCAGGTGAAACTCGCATAGCCAGCAAGTACACGCGTCCTCCGTCTAGCTATCGACCGCCATTCATAATTCAGCCGAGTCGATCCTGAATGAAGGGCTATGTTATGTAGCGTAGACCGGTCACCATCGTCGAATTAAAGCGGAACTTTTGCGTTCTATTCGAGATACTTTCTGTCACTCGAACGTGTGTCTCGTTGGACCAACGTTCACTGGGAAAATAAAGGGAGGGAATGAAGTTTCTTGGACGACGTAGCGAAATTGTCCGTTGTGGGAAAAAGGGAATAGACCTTGGCTCGGTGAAGTTTGTTTCAAGGTTGCAGGTGTTTTAATTTTGCCGTAGAACTGCCTGTTATCGCGTGACTTATGCTGGGAACGTCTAGTATGCCGATGAGGGTTGGTTATTTGGAAGAACGTTCCGGAGGAACGTGTGAATTTCATTGTTGCTCGGAAAGCCTGTCTAGCGAAATCTGCACGCAAGTAGATTAGAATAGAATCAGGAAACGATTGTTCAGGGTTGCTGGGTATAGAAAAATTTGTCGTTCTTTTTGGACACGTTTTAGTTTGGGTAGAATATGATTTGTTTTCGAGATATTTCTTTTCTTATTTTCTAATGTAATTTCTTTTACAAATATTTTTCTTAGTTGGAGTAATTTACTGTTAGAAATCTTTCTACCTGCGTAACGTGCATAATAGAATGTTCGGATGTTCTCTATTATCTTCTAAACCCTTTCACCTATCTGGGCCAAATTTTGCATAGTTACTCTCTGGGAGCCTGCGGAAAATATGGGCTATCGTGAAACCTGAACACTTCGAGATAATGTAAGTTTAGCGTATTATTATGTAAGCAAGCATTGCGTATTAATTAACGAAGAATAAGCGGGATTTGAAACCGGGTAACGCAAAGTAATTTAAACTGTAAGAGTAATAAATATAACAGAAAAAGTAAACATTCTCCAAGATTTACACGTAGAAAAGTTGAAATTATGAACCATATACGAAGAATAAATATTTTACAATCGGTGATCTCGATATAAACGTCATTGAATGATTCTCAATACTGGAAGATTCCAGTATTCCAACTCACAAACAACCTCCTCAATTAAAACCGTATTCTTTCGTACACTATAGAAAATGATTGGGTCGCGTACACGCGATTTTCAATCTGAAAATAAACGTCGTTAAAAGCAACCTCTCACCACCCGTACTAATGCGATAATCGTTAACCTCGCCTCGTAAACCGCGAATACATACAGTCTGATAGCGAAAACGCGTTCTCGATGGAACAATCAGCCCCTCGAGTGACGTTCCGGAAGACGCGATGTGCTACCAAAGACCCAGTCAATCAAATCGACTCAACGCTTCTCGTTGCATAATGTTTCGTAACGTTCGTGGCCCAATCGTACGAAATCACAATTTTCGGAAACTTTTCTCAGAACGTTTTAATCTTTTTCGAAACTTTTCTCAGGTAGCGTAGCGAAGAAAGCGTCTACAATTAATGGAAGAAAGTAAGCGAAACGTTAAAAATTTGTACAGTGTTATCGTAATCTCTACAAAACCACAATTTGATAAGCGAAAGAAAAGTAAGAAAATAAAGAAAACGATCATGGTATACTAATTGTGGGTAAACATATTTAAAGAGCGAACACTAACAAACTTTCGTACTGTTATCGTGCCACCTCCATAAAAACACCATTTGATAAGCGAGAGAAACGCAAGAAAATAAAGAAAATGATCACTGTAAATTAATTGTGTGTTCAATGAAAAGTGATTCCACGATAGATCCATTTACACGACGTTCCTTCCGCTCGCTAATCGCGCTTTCTATCAGATTAGCTCGTAGATCATGGAAACAGAGGAATTCAATAGCGAACCCTTAAACACATAAATCGTTCGTGTTTTCGTAAGATACAATATACGAGACACTTCTTCGGCGATCTGTTTGAATCGAACAGAATCAAGGAAGTATCTTCGATTGAGGCTCGAGTTAAGTAGACCTTCGTGTACATCGACACGCGACGCACAACGACAGTCAAGACTGTTACATAAAAACGCGGGACTTAATGAAGCCCCGGCCTCGTAACGTTCGGATTTAGAAATTACGTTACAGTCTGCTTTCTTCTGCAGTTTCCCCTGTTGCCTTGTAACTGTCTTATCGTCCGCGGTCTTCGAAGGCACGTGACACGATCGTGAAAGGGTCCTTGCTACTACCCTCGTCTCTGTTGCACACCCTCGAGTAACAGAAATCTCGAAATAAAAATTGGACGACGATTCGTTACGGCGAGATTTTCATCGAATCTTTTCGAGTTTTCTTGTAAGCGATTTAACACTAGAACAACTAGAGTTGAATGTGATAAATTCTTTCCCATATGGTACAAAGAACGTAGAAATTAGAATTATCGATAGAAAACAAATTGACATATCTAATTATTCTTTTATTTCAACTAAACACGCTGTATATTTGAACATGAGCATTTTGATCATTTCTGTAATTTAAAATAAGAAATCTGAAATCCGCCATTTTGACGGATCTGGTAATTCTAGTTTTAAGGTTATGGTAAGTAGGTATTAGAGTGAATCGTATGTTATTACCCTAATTATTCGAAATAATCAATCAAAGATTTGAGGATTTCACGGTCTGGTGATATGCAGTTATTTACTGTTGAGGCTTTTGGGTTTAAGTTGTCTTCTTATGGAAGAAATATACATCTTTTTCGTAAGAAGACGATTTGAACTTTGTCTTTTGCAACCCTTTCTTTGTGCCAAATTACGATTTTTAGGATACTGTGTTACTGTATAGAATACTGCACAAAATAATTGTTAATTATTTTGTAACTACTGAAGCTTCCGTGTAAGCCGCCTCCTTATGGAAGAAACGTTCCTGAAAAAAATGGATATTACTTCCATAAGGAGGCGGCTTACACGGAAGCTTCGACAGTAATGAAATAATTAATAATTATTTCCTGCAGTATTCTATGTAGCATCGCAAAAATCGTAATTAGGCACAGAAAAAAGGGTTGTAAAAGGGAAAGTGTGAGTCGACAGAGACAGAAACGAAGCTCATCGCGGAAACCAGTGAAATATGAGGTCCTCCAACGCCATGTTGGCCACTTTGGAGGAAAGATTCCGAAATAAGGTACGTTTTTCTTGCAGATATAGACAGTGCTACATGAATCGCCTAAGAATTGTAAGATTTATCTGAGTTTTCTTAGGGTTCTGAGAGTGAATTCTCATATCTTACTATGAAAATCGTCATTTTTTTGTAAAGCTTCTTAATAAACTATTGTACGAAGAAAAAATCCTTAACAATTCAATATCCACGGTAAATTTTAATCTTTTAATTTTAAAAAACAATTTTTAATTTCATTTTTAAAAATTCTTAATTTTTACTTGTGTAAAATAAATTTTAGGAAATAAAAGGACGCAATCTGAGCAAAAATTCGCAATTCATTTCTAGCAAAGCTTGCGACAGAGGTATACAGAGGATATTTGAAGAATTCATGAAAACCGTACCCCGAACGAAATGTGTATTTTACGCCGGATAAGGTAGAAACAGAAGGAACTTTTTCTCGTAGCGGGTTCCGCTTTTCAAGAGATTTAAATTTGAAAACTCTGCAAGTACGCGCTTGTTACGAGAAACAGGGAAGCCTGTGCAGCGAAGAATGGTATTCTTCTAACTGAGAATGGTAAAGAAAGTGTACCCAATTAAGGGAGAAAATGGCTGGAACATTTGAAGAGTCAGAAAACTCGGGTGTCAACGCAGGTTTCCTCGCGCGTCTTCAATTCTATAAATGTAAATTTCATATGTAAAAATAGACACCGCGCTTCGTATATATACATATTTTCATCCTCTTCTTTTTTTAAACAACCCGAGTTGCCCGAGATGAATGAAAAAACGAGATTCTGTTCAAGTCCGCGTCGCGATTCTTTAAATCATGCCCTCTTAGACGAGTGCACGTGCACTCAACGCCGTTTCAGGGTAAATTGTGTGGAAAATGAAGTCCTGCATAAAAAAAAAAAAGCAGAAATTATTCTGCCATTTCAGCTCGTTCTTTATGACAAGTTGCTTCGTTTTATATCGCGGTACACGGTTGACGAAATTATTAAACATCCGATCTTCTCTATTTAACGGACACTTTACCTTGAATTTTCCCGAGCTTGACAAATTTTCAACGGCAAATTATATTTATTTGCAGAATTTGTAAACTGTACTGCTTGAAATGTTATTTCTATTCCCGAGATTATTATTATTATTTAGAAGCGTTGTTCCTTCTGTCCCCACTATTAGAATTCAGAAAGGTAAAGGAAAAAGAAGAGGAGGCGCAAAGAATTTTGTACCTTCACTCTTTTACATTTTCAAGACTAACGAGAATCTCAATGTAAATGACACAGAAGGAAAGGCAAGCGAGACTCTGCTGGCAACTTGTTAAGTAGAAAGTTGCCTGTCCCTCTGAAACATTCTTCGCACTGTTAAATACGAAGACGTATGAAAAATTCAATATTTCTGCGAATTTATCCCTTTAATCCTGCTGCCTTTTTTTTATTTGAATATGCACTCTTACGCTCCTCGAGTGAAAACAGATCCAAACACCTTATGGGTCTTTTTAGACCCAAAAATCTTATGGACCTTGTTGGGTCATTTTTGACCCAAAGGCCTCATGGATCTTGCTGGGTCTGTTTTGACCCAAAAAACCTTACGTGTAACAATTTTTGTCACCAGCACGGCATACGAACCTAGACAATAATCTTTTAATATCATGTTAAGGGAGTATAAACTTGATAACAGCAAAATTATTAAAAAAATAAAATTGTCATGGGTCGAAAAAGACCCGAAAAATATACTGCAACGTAGAGTTAAATAACACATATAATAAAAATATTACAACAATTCACGTGAGAACTTGTGTTTCGTCAAATTTATATTAGCAACGGCGAAGGAAATAAAACCGCTCACAATTAGTTCGCCACTTTGAACGGATACGCGTAACAATAACACCGCGATAATTTGCAGCGGGAATTTAGAAATTTCAACGGAAAACATACTACCGCTTGCCACGGAATAGTTTTCAACAAAATCGTTACACCTCGCGTTGCCATGCTTTTTGCGTGCACGGTGTTACGTGGCCGACGTTAATTTCAACACCGCCATACTTCAAGTAATTGCCAAGTGTATTTGCATTGGTTATAAACAATGTAAAATACGCGTTTCGCCGTGTTCTACGCGATTTCGTTAATCGCGTCTCACACATGGAACTCCGTTGTAATTACCTCTAATCAAGCCGTGCACGCGTGTGATTCATGAGCGGCGATTCTGTCGAACCGATCGTCCGCAGATTGCAGGAACCCGAGAAAATTACACATACCATTAGGGCTGGCTTTTATTTTACGGCCGAAGTATATCGACCGAAGAGAAACTTGTGTCATTTACGAGGAAATATTGTACTTTAACTGCATTACTCGTCATGCTTTACCATTCAATCTTTCCGAAAATGGTCCGTTGTGCAACGTGAACTTAGACCTGTCGCATGCACTTTGTCACTCGAATGCAAATGTATCTCGTGACTGTAGTATTTTCAGGGACTGTTTTATGGTCTTTCTATTTCGGAGGGTAGTAAATACTTAATCTTCGAGATTTGACATTTTTCAGAGGCTCGGATCCTTGAAAAAATTTCATACTGTGTTTAATATTGCAAACTTATCAGTTTCCTGATAAAAAATATTTCCGAGTGTAGACCTTTGCTATTTTATTTTTTGTGAATGCAATTTTATCTCGTGATTGTAATATTTTCAGGGACTATTTTATTTCAGAGGGTAATAAATACTCAATTTTCGAAATTTAACATTTTTCAGAGGTTCGGATCCTTGAAAAAATTCGACACTGTATTTAATATTGTAGAGTTATCAGCTTCTTGATAAAAAAATTTCCGAAAATAATCTTTCGCTATTTTGTTACTTGATTGTAACACTTGGAGGGTCTATCTTATTTCATTCGACTTGAAAATGCAATAAATACTCAATTTTTCGAAATTCAAGCATTCGAGCATTTCACTCCGTACTCGATACTGTTGACTCGCTACTCTCCCGATAAGAAAAACTTTCCAAAAATAGTCTGTCTAAAGTATAATTACTTCTCGAACATGAAACGGTTGAAAAATGTATTCAAGGACCTTAGAACAAGCAAGAGTTCGCTTGTGAAACGGAACGCGATCAATCCCGTCGGGCGATTTTGATCGGGCTGAACGCGAATCGTTCCCGTGCACGCGCCGCGCCCGAAAGCGAATTAATCCACGTGGCTGACTTTATTAAACCTTTAAATCACGTTACGGCTACAGGTCCCGCTTCCTCAATTCCGTCCTACATACATACATACATATCTATATACTATATATACATAGGCAAAAGTTATTACGCCCTCTTCGTCGTGGTGCTTTTACACAGTGCTTCAATTAATGAGAAAAGTTCCGGGACCAAAGGGTTCCTCGTCGATATTCTTTGGTCCTGTTTCAACGCATTTTCAACGGCGGTATAATCGAGTGTCGGAAGCCTGGCCGAACGAGAAAATGCTGCAGACGGAATCGGAATTTTTTTTTCTCTCGAACCTGCTGGAAGAAACGTTGAAGCAAGACGAGAGAGAGACAAACAAGAGGAGGGAGAAGTTAAAGGAGGAAGGGGAAAGAAAAATGCGCGGTGGAATTAAAAGTGCGCGCTCGTTATTCGACAAATTGGATCGTTCCTTTGTCGCGTGCCGGCAATTTTATCGTTTCAAATCCAAACTGTCGTTACAGCTCGAGTAAGAGAGAGGGAGAGAAAATACGGGAGAAATACGAGGCAAAAGAAATGATTTCGAGTATACTCTAGATATTTCCGGCTGGAAACACGCGTAAACGGGGGAAGAATCGTTGTTCAATTTCTCTCGTTGATTCGACGAGGGCCGTTTCTCTTTTTTCTTTTTTTTTTTTCAAATCGTCTCGTTAACGCGAACGTTCCCTGTACACACGGTCCTGGTAACAACGGCACACCATCGTGCCAAGCAAAGCACAATGCCATTTTTGTCCACACGGTGACCGATTATTTAATTTCCAATTGAACGCTCGTCCGCGTCCATTCGCCGCGCTCGAACAACGTCAAGTCCACCGTCGCCCGGTTATCGTTCGTTCAGTTTGTTGTCTATATACGTGTGTGTGTATACTGTCGGTTCTATGACACGTACAACATACGCTACGGAGCGGGATAAAACGAGGAAGAAAAACGGAGAGAACGGAATAAAAGGCGAACATGGGAAAAGGAGCAACAAACAACGACGACGACGACGATGAGGGAAAGAAGAAGGAGAAAAAGAAGGGAGAAAGAAACGAGTCGGTGGCTTTTTTCCGGCTAAAGCTCTTCAATTATCGTCGGAGCAAAAACGAGCCTGATGCACGTTCATGAACGAATGAACGAACGTTCAGCAGCGTCGCGATGCTAGATGGGCTGGTCTCTCTCTCTGTAACCAGCCTCGTGTCACACCGCGATATAACCACGGTCGTGTACATGCATAGGTATATATGTATATGTAAATATATATATATATAGGAAGGGGTGGTCTGCCTTGTTTAGTTAACCGAATATTTGCCCAATGATGCGCATGTCGTGATAAGCTGACAGGAGCACACAGATAGGCCCAAGTCAATGTACATCCGGCGCGGTTGTATACGTATCTATGTATTTTCCGCTCTCTCCTCGCCTCGTGACATCAATTTTCGAACGTTCGTGTGCGTGTGCGCGCCCGTCTCTACATAGAAAGTTCTCCGGGTGTGTGTAGATGTGGGAAACGGGAGAACGTGTACGAGGGTATATGTCAAAGAAAGCCGAACGTGGGCCACACTGTGAAAGGGGGATGAAAGGGTTCAGCCGGAGGAAGTGGAGGAAGCGGAGGCCAAAAGAGTGAGATGGTGAAGAGTGAAATGGAAGGAATAAGAGAGAGAGAGAGAGAGAGAGGGTGCGATTGAGAAACGAAGATGAAAGAGCAACAACGAAGAAAGAACGTTCAAAGGAGAGCACGCATTGTGCCCGTGGAATCTCCCTCTCGCAGAGATATCCATTCACGTTTGATTACAGATGAAAGAATGATTCCATTATTCGAACGTTCTCCTTTCTTTCTATCTATCGAATAATGGAGATGGAAGCGTACCTCGGGGGGGCTGAAGTGGTCTTAAATGCAAATGAGACTTAACCTTCTCCGCGTTCCCGCCGTTCGATTCTAGGCGCGGGTTGTCTGCTTCGGGGCACACGTCGCGCCCGACGAAAGCTCACCGAACAACATCGCGGGGACACGATACTGTTGTCGGCGCAAACACGACAGACAACCTGCCTTCGGTATACACTAGGCGATACTACACAAGGGTGAACAGTCGAAGAGTGCGAGTGAGAAGAAAAGCACGCAGCATCCCTATCCGTCGCGAGATCGCGGTAGCGTGACATGGGACCTAGCTACCATTCTACCATATTTGTCATACGGTCTTCTTTCTTATTAAATGAAATACACACACACACATCGCCCTGTTCACACGTACCTCCTCTATTTCATCCTGATCTCGTGCACCAGCTCCGCCAGTGCCTCGGACGCTGCCAGTCTCCGGCTGGGTCTGCCCGTGCTCGCGCCACTTTTACCCCCTCGATCTTGATGGGCCGACAGAGGGACGCACGGCGAGAGAGAAAAAGGAACAGAGTAGACAGAGAGCGAGGCAACAGTCGAAGTGAAACGGACACACACTGAGAGTAACGAAGGATGTTCACTGTACTGCTGACGAAGAAGACAGAAACAGAGAGAGAGAGAGACGTCTCTCCTCGGTACGTTCGTTCCTTCGATTCGTTCCCCCCTTTTTTTTTTTAGTTTACTTCCAGACACATCTCTCTTCGTTCCGTTCCGACGACAACGAGAGGGTTATAACGTTGTTGACCGTGAATGATTCGCGGGTCTCGTGACGATCCTACGATACGTGACGCCTGAGACGAGAGACACCAGCTCGAACGAGACGCGGCTGTCAGCACTGAGAGCGCACATTTGCGCTCGGCCGACCCGAGCTGGGCTTTACTACTACCGCCTGATTCCGCTTCTTTCCCTCGGCCCGGGAGCCGAGGCGTCGATACCACGACGACGCTTGCGCGCCTCCCCCGATCCACCCTTTCCCACCCGGGCATTTTCACAGCGCATTGGCTCGGAGCCTGCCGGCGCGACGCTACGGCGCCCTGCACGAACACCGCCGCTACTCTCCTCTGGCACACACGTCGTACCCGAAATCACCCGAAATCCAGTCGATTTTCGGCAAATTCTCGCGCCTTCGCCATCGCCAATCTTTCCCACTCTAACCTACACCATCTTTCTCCTCCGACTCTCCAACGTTACGAGTATCGCCACTCCGCCGTTTCTCCGTTTCATTCTCTCCCTCTATTACTGAAAACGCTTCTCGACGCCGCGCTCGACACGTGCTCCGCGATGTCGGTCAACGGGGCCGTTTCATCGTTCCCGCCCGCCTTCACACAGCTTTCAATCGCGACAGCCTTCGTGCCGCAGCCTGTGTCACACGCGAGACGCTCTCTCCTCTCTCAACTGGACGACCACGACGTGGAAACGATGTCGAGGGTCGTTCAGGTGCGACGATAAACGCCGGATATTTTCAGGATATTCAGAATGACACCCGGTGTATAGATTGGGATGGTCCAGGGTGGTTGAAGATTGATCGCTGGCTAGAAAGAGTCGACTGTCATCGGAAATTGATCGATCTCCCAGGGAAAATCTTACGTCACCTCTGAACAGAGAAGTTTGCCGCGCTGCTGGAAGTTACGACGGTTCGATCGAAAGTACGATGTATGTATTAGGATCGATGGAAAAGTTCCTTCCTTCGTTTCACTCAATCCAAATATTTATTCAGAGCGAAAGTATGTTACTCGGCTTAATTGAAACACCTCCACATCGGCTCCGTTTACGATCTTTCGCGACTTTTCCGGGTAACAATGGAAAGTTCGCTTATGCTTCGAGGCTGTGAAATTGTCGATTTTTTAATAACGATCGACGATCTGACTTTTTAACGGCAATTCACAATCTGATAGACAGGTTTACCGAAAAAACGACATTTCTGACTTTTTAATTGTAATTGACTATATGACAGACAGGTACGGTGAAAGAAAACACTTCTATATATTTAACAAACAGCGAATGAATGAATTTTTGCACCGGCTTGATATATAGTTACCGTAGTTAGACGCTCGAGTACGATTGGACAGATGAAAATTTATGTTTCCGATCGGACAGGCGTCGAGAAATGGGAGGGGCACGTGATTAATTATTTGCCGGTTTTTTTTCGCGTCAATAAGGTGTCACCTAGCGCGGTCCACGCGGCGTGTCTAGAGATTAAAATCCCATTATGCAAATTGGCCGTGGTAACACACTTCGTTTGCATTGGATCGGCCGGTAAAGGGAACTTCTCCATATATTACTGCCAGATAGCGATACTAATGACGTAATGAGCACGACATTCATCAATTTCGCCAGTGATTGCTTTAAACTGACGATAGGAACGCGATGGAATCGTTAGGATCGATTCCCTTCCGTCGAACGTCATAACGGTGCACGGTAGATAAATTACTCCGTTAAAAAAGAATCTACAACACATTACGCAGTTAAGTCACGATTCACAGTGTACAATCACACTGAAAAATCTAACAAAACTCCTTTTCTCAACGTTTACAAAATTCAATCTGTGATCGTATCAACAAATATACAAATCAATTCAATCTACCCAATTTATCATCGATCCTACGCGATAGAAACATTGCAGACGCTCGTTAATCATCGAGACGCAACGTCGAAGATCAGGATCACGAAGATTGCGATCTAACGTTACGGAAGCAGAGAGTTTGCTCGAAGGTCGACGTAAAATCGAAGGAAATCTATCGTCCGGTGGAAAATGTTCGGCGAATCGCAGGTTATATCGCACGTCTAATTGTTCCGGTTTACCTGTAAAGGGCCAGTGCAATTGATATACCGCGACCTTCCCATTTGAACCTGGCCCTCTTCGGTACCACCACACGGTGCTTCATGACCCGTAAATAACCCTCCATTGACTAGCGTAACATGATGATGATCGTATGGAGAACGCCCCTCTATCCGGAACCCCGAAGGATTTACTACTGCTGCAACTGCAGAACGCAACAATCCCATTTGCACGGTCCGCGGGCTCGTGCACACCTATCCGTAGCTCGTGCAAACGCGATCCGGAGGAAATAGAACGATATATTACTTCGGAGATTCGAAACTGTTATGTCGGATATTTAACCACGTGCCACTGGAGAATCGTCGTTTCCATCGTACGCTTTTGTTGTAACATAACGGTGGTTTGTTGTTGCGTCGACACGTTCAACAGAAATATGCGCACCTGGATGAAATACAGGCTGGATTTCGTATGTACCTAGCTTGCGTAGGTAATAATTCCAATAGGTCGCGATTGAACGTTTCTTTTTTCTCAGTTTCTCGTTTTCGAAATGTTACGCACGGTATTGAATCCCCGCGGATATTTCACGATTCGTTGCACAGTTCAATTTTCCACGATGGTAATTTATTACCGGAGATATGGAAAGCAACGGGGTTTGCGTTCGCTCTTTTTTGCTTTTGTTTTTAATTCGTTTAATAACTCTAACTTGATTTCACGGATATCGGGCTAAAGCGGAGATTTCGCGATTTCTTTTTTTTTTTTTATTTTTATTGTTGGAATGGTGTTCGTTGTCGCGGAAGAGTATTACGACTGCGAAAGTGTCACGGGTATATACGCGAGCGGTTCGTGTAAATTCAATTCTCACGCCGGAGCCATGCCGGCTAGAGTATCTTTTAAACGGTCATTATGCAAATCTAATTGAAAATTCGACGCGCGAAAGCGACCTCGACGAAGGCTCCTCTCCGCTCATCGCCAGACATAAATAACCGATGCGAAACACGCGAGTGAGAGTCGATGATAAAGTGAAACCACTTTGTAAGATGCGCTTCGTCGAGATAACAGGAACGCGAGGAACGTGTACCCAGGGCTAGATATATGCTGATTCAATTATTTCTGTCATGTCGCGAGCCACCCAGGTAGACGAGGTTATTTTCGATGATTTTTTCCTCGCCTCCGCGACACTTCTTTCCTTACCCTATTACCATACTTTTTCCATTACGTTCTACCTCCGTAGTTTGCACGGGTTCCCAAGGTCTACGGAGTTTAGTGGACGAGGTGAACTTTCAGAATTGGTGTATTCGTGTGTCGGTTCGATTAAACATGTGGAGAACGTCGAATTTTTTCTCGTTGGATAATTTCGAATGGAGGACGAATGAGAAATTCATCTTGAGGACAAAGACGATCTTTGTATTATTTTAAAATTCTGATTACAAGGATTTTTAGTAAAACGGGGATATTGGAGTTATCAGAATTGTAGTTTGAGAACATTTAGATCTTTCGATTATACGTTATAATAATTTTATTTGACAAATGCAACTTTTAGTGGAATTTGCATACTGAAAATTTGTTACACGGCAATTTACATATTTGTGAAACACCTTGCACGCTCCTCTTGACAATAATTTTATTTAAAAAGTACAACGTTCGAAAATTTATATTTTTTAATTTTTCAAATTGCTAAAATATTTGGAGAATTTCAACGAAAACGACAATTTACATTGCTCGAATAATTCCACATATTTGTGAAACACCTTATACGCTTCACCCACTCCGCTTTAATTACATTAAACTTGTCGGTACAAAGTGGATAGTAGACGAGCACCGTCGTTATATAAAACAAAGTGTTAAGAAGGAATTACTTTGTGATGAGTCAATATTATTTGGCCGATATAGAGAGTATCCATGACGTGAAATTGGCGATCGCGTAATTCAGTATAGGCAAGGTCTTGCCGGTGACCTTACCGAAGCCCCATCCCAGCGTCGTTCTATTCAAATCAGATAGAGAACCTCCTTTCATCCACTCACGTTAGACAGGCTGATTAAGTCTTCCCCGGGTGAGGAGGAAGAGTTAATTAAAAAACAGGAAATTCACGTGCACGATCCGCGAGAGGCCTTCGGCGATGTAATAAAGCTGGTCCCATTCAAGTGACAAAAAAAAAAAAAAAGATTCTAATCAACACCTACTGGAAGGAATTTCATTATTCAATTCAGTTAGAGCGATCGAGACGGCGAGACACTAGGCTCGTTTGCAAAGAAACGACGTTTTTGTTTCAAGATCGTTGATCTCTGATGATCGATCACGAGACGCTGAGAATGTGTTTCGCAATTTTCCAAGAGAAATGCGTTTACACGATAGAACACTGTGTTGAGGAAAATGCGCATTCTTCTAGGTTTTCGACGACAACGAGTGGAAATCAATCTTTGTCTTGAAGAATTTTCTCTTGCTCGTTGTACGACGAAAGTTGGAAAACAATTGTTAAATATCTTCGTGTAATTTCGAATGACTGTTTTCAAATTCGTTTTTGTACTTTACTCGTCCACGTTTATTTTCGTTTGATTAAAAATAAAGGAAGAAAACAGGGAACATTTTTTATACCGTAGACTCGTGTTATTAGGAGAAATGTAACCCAGAAAATCCTCAGATACAAATATAGGAATATTCAGTTAGAGAAATAATTCGTAATTTGGAATGCCTTTGTCTTTAAATTTACTTTTATACTTTTCATATTTTACTCCTCTACTTTTATTATCGCTTAATTAAAACTAAAGAAAGAAAACAGGAAAAAATTGTTGTATCATAGACTAGTGTTATTAGAGGAAATCTAACCTAGAAAATCCTCAGGTATAGAAATATTTGCTTAACGTTGAAAAATAATTCGGAATGTCTCTGTTTTTAAATTGATTTTTATTGTTTTCATACTTGACTCGTCCACGTTTATTTCGTATTTGATTAAAAATAGAAAAAGGAAACAATTTTTACATCGTAGACCAGTGTTACTAGAAGAAATCTAACCTAGAAAATCCCCAGATACAAATATAAAAACTACATTACCTTTAACCTAAAAAGAATGTCCATGCAGAAGGAGCAATTTCAAATTCTCCCACACTTGGCACGAGCACCCGCGTACACCTGTCGTGCCAATATCGTATTGAACGAAGGGGAAAAAAGTTTATCTCTGTAACTATTCAGCCAGTCCACGTCGAAGTGTACAGCGCCTAAGGAGGGTTGCGCCAGGTGCATCTGCACCACGAATGGAACGCTTTAAATTCGTGTTATCGTTCTATTTTTATAACAGCCTCTGTATAAGTCTACTTCTCCTGGATCACGTTATTGTCTACCCTCAGACATGGCTTCTATTTATAATTTCATCTCCGTCGATCGGGAACGTGGTTAAGGGTCTCGGGTTCCTCGGGAATTCCCCTCCTGAAAGTCAGCGGTTAAGGGTGGGTATCGGGCGAAGGAGAGAGAGCTGCGTGTGACTACTGTGACGCAACAGGGCATTGAATCATTAAATTTGGCACAGTTACGCTTCATTCTGAAACGGACAACGAGCCTGAGAGACAGAGATACGTTCGCTCATTCTGAAACCGTGGCCATTGTGCCGCCTTAAATTGGCACATCTCTGATTAGAAAGTTGCACGCGGCCGTTTCATTGTTCGAGCACGATTGGACTCTGGCGTGTGGCAATGCACGTGTGACGATACAACGGGGGCCGTCTGACGACGATTTAGAGGAAACTTTTCCGCGTAAATCTGATTAGTCGATGGAGGATATTGACCAGTTCCTTCGGTCTGCACCGTGTCTTCTTGCTTCGCTTTTAAAACAGGTGGTTCCTTTCACAGGTAGCGTTCGTCTTAAACTTCCAGATTGGTCACTCTGTTTGTGAGATTGTTAGATCGAGATTTTAATTCGAGGTAAATAGTCGAACTTGGAATTCTGTTAAAAATTTCAGATTTTTTAGGGGAGAAGGAAAATCGTTTTTTAAATTCAAAGAAATGCGCTTAGATTAAGTTTAAGCTGACGCGAAAACATTCAGATAGTCTTAACACTGAAGTAATCGATTTGAGAGTGATTAGAAATCCGACATTTCATATAGCACGACTTAATAGATTTCTTATTACCCCAAAATTCTAGAATTCTATAATATTTCAAATTCGTCATTTCGTAATTTTAGAATTTCTTGGTTATTTGTCGTGATCCATGAATTAACGAAATTTCGTTAAAATTGTACCAAAAATTTAGTTCCCTGGTTACCCTGAATTCCAGAATCCCATTTTAAAACGATCATTCGTTAAATTCCAAAATTCCACGTGTAACGGTTACTTCTCATGATCCACGAATATTAGAATCCTTGTATAAAAAATTGATTCCACGAGTGTAAGCAAACTCTCTTCCGTAGACGTGCAGTCTTGTAAGCTCTCGTGTAACTCTCCGCAGACCCTATAGGCGACCTATAACGGTCAGTCGAGCAGCGAACGGTTGCGCAAGATGCAAACCATATCGCGGTAGAGATATAAGGGATGTCCTAAGCCGTCGAAACGCACCGAACGCTTATTGATCTCCTCACCGCGAGAGGAGAGAAGAGGGACCATGAGTCCGAAACGACGCTGCTCGCGGTCGTCGTGGATCGTAGATACAATGGTGACCCCGGCGAAGGTCTCTGCAAAACGACCTCGACACTCGAAACTGTGACGAGGACATCAGGAAGAAGCAAGAAGACTAATAGTCGTGCTCCTTCCTTTCGATCCTTTGATGTCACTCAAATCGAACGCACCACCCTCCGCCGCTTCGATAAAATCTGCCGTTTCTGATCAACGTGCCGGGGATAGAAATTGTAATTAAAGGAAATGTCACCGGGGAATAAGGTGTTTCACAAAGAGAATTCCACTTTTTTTTCTTTTCCAGACGTCAGACGTACGACTTTTTAATTTGATTTAGTAGGCGATAGAATTACTCTTTTTAGGTATCTTCGTTTGATTGCAAATTCGTAAGAAATGTATCAGAGTCTGAGAGGTACCCGAGTGTTTCTCATTCGTGACAGATTTCTTCTTCCACCTTCTCCTCTCGTCTTCCAGCTGAATTTTACACAACACCTTTGACCAGTTCGCTCGTGAGTCGTTTATAAATGAAACCATCGTGCTATTTGACGTAAATAAACAATAAGACAAACAAGAAAGTAACGTCAGTCTCGCGTAAATTTCTACAAAAATCCACGATCCTCTCACTTGACGTAAGATCGAAGCAGTTTTTAGCGACAGTTATCCATGGAAATGTTTCGAAACACTGCTCCAAACTCACTGTCGCGCTAATTTAATTCGTTTCGCTGTTCCAAACAAGCCGGAAATAAACAATCCTCAAAAGCAGTTTCAGGAGCTGCATCAAACTCATCGTAACGTCAACAGCAGCTACGCGCTGCTGTTATAGCGACTCGAGTGACGCTTGGAAAAAAAAAAACATACACACCGGTGTCCGTTTTTTCGGGCGAAATGACTTTTTATGGCAACAGAGCCCAGGATACGTTTTGTACATGCACACGCGTACTTTCGTGGTGGAACATCGGCTGTCGAAGCAGAGTAGAGCGCGTTGAACACGAGAGTGTAGCCCGGCACGGTCGCAGAAAGGCGTTAAACAATCGTAGAAAATGGAATGGTCGCGTTTCAATGGCTTCCCTGGCCGCTGTTCACTGTCGTGGCGACCTTGTTCGGATATTTCCCGTATATTTTCCCGCTTCTGGTCACTTTGTAATGGATTTGCTGGCTCTGAATAGCGAACGTCGAGCTGGTCACATGTGGCCCGTCGCCGGTGCACAGACGTTTCACTTTTGTCCGGATACCCGCGTGCCTGTGTTTCCGTTGTAATATGTGATTTTCCGGTCTTAATCGATGTTGCTGCTGCTTCTTGAACGTCACCGTGGACGAGCCTTTCGAGGTGGTCAACGGCAGGACGTGACGTTTCTTCAGCAAACGTAACGGTGACACGGCGAGGATCGCTTTGGCGACCTTACGACGACAACGCCAGAGGACGAAGGCTGTGGCGAACCATGCAAACCAGGGGCCGGCTCTTGGTCCCGGGGTTGGCTCCCTCGACCAAAGAAATAGCATCTGGTAGGATGGACAAGGTGGTACTTAGGCGGTTAGAGTGGAAATATTAAGAGCGACGAGCAATTTTTCTTAATGGACCCAAATTAAAAATTCCGTGATTCGTATAGGTCACTGCGACAGTAACCTTAAGACGTTCCTAACTAGTGTCACATATGTGCGACAAGCCAATTTTCATAATAGATTGGTATTACCTAAATGTAATAGGTCATACAAAATGCAGAGTTTGGGTATTTAATACATATTGGGTGTGCATAAGTGATAAAAATATAGTCACTAAGGGTGTAAGTAAAACTAATAGGAAGAACAGGTGGCGGTGTTCTACGAAACCAAGGTGGTGACCATGTTAAAAAAGCTAATTTGTTAATTCAAAAATTTCTCATTTGTACGATGGTATTTTTTATTTTTAACATATGTAGGTGATAATGAATACATTTTAATTTGATTTTATGAAAGTTTACGAGTTGATAATTGATTAGGAATTGGTCTTCTCGAAAATTATTTTCGAAAATTTGTCATTTTCACTAATTGAAATTGATGGCAAAAATTGCTCATCGCTGGTTTAATAGTTTTCTACGTTCTTACCAATACTAACGTAAGTAATCGATGAAAAAAATCATGAAACAAGTAATCAATTACAACAGATTCTCACACAAGTACGAAGATAAAAACGGCGATACGCAAATATCAAAACTTTTAATCCACGGTAGTCGCGAGAAGAATAAAAAGAAGAGAACGTAGAAAGTTTTCCACCTACGCGCAGTACCAGTTTAATATAAATATCAATTTGTCAAGGTTGGATTTTTCCCCGACGCAGTATCCTATCGGTGTCGACTTCATTAACAGGTAGGAAAAAATTGTCCAATTTTCCGGTGCACGTGTACGACAGGTGGAAAATCCACATCGAGGCGGTCGAATTGCGCGAGCAGACCGAGCGGAGGACTGGCGTTCTCCGTGGCGAAAAATCATTTGCCAATTAAGAAGCAAGATTCGGGTCGAGCGTGTGGGCGTACACGGCGTTAATTGAAGTCGCGGGTTTATTCGAGCGATAACGAAGCGAGCTAGAGCCCGGCAGGTCCGTACGCTATGGGAAACATTTGTCGTTGACGTCTCGTAATTTTTCGTTAATCAAATCGCCCGTGCGCCAGAAGGCTGCACAGCAATTAGCAAATAAATTGCAGCCTGAGAGAAGGACGAGCACGGGGAATATTTCACCTCTGCTAGCCACGTTTCTTCGCCGGGTAGAGCCAGCCGGGGTGGTCTAGGAAATTTCCGTGAATTTCAATCAACTCGCGCCCTTCGCTACTCCCATGGGGAAAAAAGAAACGGAACCGATCGGTGTCTGATTGTTAATGGAAACTTCGATGCACGATTCTTGTTACTGTTTCGTAGGAAATGAGAGATTTACGGTGAAAATTGTTTTTATTTCACTGACATTTTTGTACATTTTTACACTAAATTTAAAGTAAAAATTTAGTGTAAAAGATTCATAGAAAGTAGAAGATTTACAGTGAGGACAGTTTTTATTTCACTGATACTTTTATAAATTTTTGTACTAAATTTAAAGTAAAAATTTGCCAATTAAGAAAATTTAATGTAAGAGTTAATAAAAATGTCAGTGAAATAAAAATTCTCTTCACTGTAAATCTCTCATTTCCTATGGAACAGTAACAAATTTGCAATGTTACAAATACTGCTCATCCAAATCCTGCAATTTACTTCCAAAAAGAGCGTCTCGTTATTCCAAAAACAATTTACAAGAGTGAAAAATAGTGCATATCAATTCTTCCCAAGCAACAAGGGAGGAAATTTTATTCAGAAGAGTATGAAGGATAAAAATAGCCCACTCGAAATACTATATCTAATAAAATTTCAAATACCCTCTTCATCCATCTTGCATACATCCTTCAACAACCTTCCGGACACCTCACGTGACACATATACATCGATAGAGATGAAAGGGTTAAAGGTTAACGTGCTTTGTTCTCTCTACCCGGACCACCCTCTCGTTCTCTAAAATACAACTTCCTAGCCGCGATAAAAAAAAAGAAGAAGAAGAGGAGTCGCAGGGAGAGACAGTCGGTGAAGGAGGAGGCAGCAGAGGGTTACACGAGAAGAAGAAGGGCGTAAGTGGGGAAGATCGATTCCCGTGACCGTCGTGCTTTTTCAAGGCTGTCCAGCGTTAAATCCACGATAATTCGTTTAGAGGGAGCCGATATAGATCGCGGGAGTAGGCCGCGGTACTCAGACTTTTATGGCTCCCCGAATGGCGTTGAACATCGTTGTCCTCGTACACTTTTGCCACGTTTTCCCCTACGCGTTACACACTCCCTTTTCCCTCCGTAACACATAAGCGCACAAACTCGTGCAGACTTACACACGGTTGACCCATTTGGCAGAGACCACCGCCACGGAGAATTCCGCATTAACCAGCCGCCGCGTGTTTTTACCGTTAAGACTGACCTTATAGATCCAGTCGCTGGCGCGCTGCCTGAAACTCAGGGGTCGATTGACTGGCCGAAACATAGAATGGCCGTGAACGATGACTGACACTGAACGGTAGTTGAACCTGGTACAGAGAAACGTGTCGATGGTTAGAAATGGTGAATTCGATTGAATTACCTACTGTTCGCAAATATTTCACCGTCTACTCTTCTTTTCCTTCATTCGAGGATTTCATAAATTTAAAAAAAAAATGTGTTTTTTTCAGACAAGGTTTATGGAGAAGGTTGAATACCTTTCTTTGGGAACGGGTTAAATGAAGTTGCTGATTGAAGTGAAGAACGTTGCGAATGAATGGGTGGGGAAGCATGTAGGTTTTGAGCGGTTAAAAGTTGCACATTTAAGTCGGGAATTTTCAAATGTGATATGGGTCGGAAGTAGTAAGAAAGTGTTCTACAGATAAAACAGTTTTATTCAAAATATAGTTGTACGAGGGAATTTGTTAATTACTGGAATTCTTTTTTGAAAATAGGATTTGCCAAGTGGCCAAGTGTTCTTGACAGCGGATATATTCTTGCAATAGGGTCAGAAAATCGAACGGCATCGGTTATGCTTCCTTTTAACTCTGTTACGCGAGATTTGCTGACATAATGATTGTGAAAATGTTATTTCTTCAACAGCAGCTCTTCCAAAATCGCCATTAGGAATTTATATAAATTTTCCTTGTACGTGTTTAATTCGACTAAACCTTGTCAAATTGTTCATACAATTTTTTATAATTGGAAAGTGAAAAAATTATCTGCTCCCTACAGTATCTAATTAAATCTAATAAGAAGAAAACTGGGTATTTTAGACATTTATATTACATTAAATTGAGTTCATTTTAATTAATCAATTATTTCTGTAACAATTAATTATTGTTCAATTTTAATTTTAATTATTGTTGGAATCACCAAAAATGACATACTTCGTGATTACTTTTATCGTAGAATATAGAATGAATTAACAAACTGCACAACGTTACGGTAATTATTCTAATTACTTAGTTACTATTATAATTTTACTCGAGCAAGTTAGCAATTTCAGAATCAAAGAAATCTACAACTCCGCCCGCAACAAGTATCGATCTTTAAAACGAAAAAAGGCGGAAACAAACGCAGCTGATAATTCAAAGCGAAAAAACCCGATCGACTTGCTGGCCTGCAAAAACTCAATTCCACGCGGGGCAAAAATGGGCACGAGAAAACTTCGTTCCACGCTGGGGTGACGCAAACGGCATACCCGATGAAAAACGTACTTCATCGAAACAACCGAAGTCGTTATTCGCAGACGCCACAAAAGAAAGCACAATTGAATGCTGTAAAAAAAAATTCTTACAACTTCAACTGTAATACTTTAAAAAATCACGCAACTTAAAAGAAGACTCTCGTTTAGAGGGTCCAAAAAATGAATCTTCGAATTATTGCGTTTTTCGAATATTTGCAGTCTTCAAAATATTTTCCCCAAATGTTGTGTCGTAATTAAAAAAAAAATATTGTGGACATTGTGATAACAAATTACGATGCTCATATTATGACTTCATATTTAGGTTAAACAATCACCCCATTTAAAAGGAAACGCTCGTTTAGAGGGTCCAAAAAATTAATCTTCGAATTATTGCATTTTTCAGATATTCATAGTCTTCAAAATATTTTCCCCAAATGTTGTGTCGTAATTAAAAAAAAAATATTGTGAATATTGTGATAACAGATTACGATTCCACGTGTACTTTAAAAAATCGCCCCATGTAAAAGGAAACTCTCATTTAGAAGGTCCAGAAAATTAATCTTTGAATTATCGCATTTCTTAAATATTCATACTCTCGAAAATATCTTCCCCGAATATTCTGTCAAAATTTCAAAAAATCCTACGGACGACAAGTCCAAATATCAACGAATTCCGTCACGCATAACTAATTCCAAATCAGCCTTCAGATGTCCAAACAAGATAGAACATTATACTCACAAGCACCAGCACATGCGTTCACACTACTCGAAAGGGTTAAGCAGCACACGAGGTTCGAAGCAGAGGAAACACGCGTTGCAAAAGACTGGAAAGCCTGAAACTGGCCGTTGTGATCGACGAGAGGACAAGAAAGTTAGCAGTCGATAGGAATTAATAATGCGGACCCGGCTAACTGCGACTAGAAACTCCGCGGCTGTTATAGTCAAGTAGATAAGAACAAAGGGGGCGGCGTTGCGAAAGGAAACGGAGGAACGTTAATGGCCTTTCCAACCAGAGGAGAGCTTGACAAATAGTGGTCGACGGCGATGAAAGAGCGGCTGCGTTTCGTTATACGTGGCCACGTAACGAGTTCAGTCTTTCAGGACGGGAAAAGGGCCGGCCATAAAGAACGAAGGCGATGCGGAGGACAGCTCAGGATCGGGAGCTTTTGTGACTACCTGCTGCTGCCTACGTGGGCACGAAGATATATCGCGTGTCCTGAACACACGCTGAGGACGAGACCGTCTAGGGACTCGCGTCGGGGAGAGGGAAATTTTGAAAAACGCGCAAACGTTCGGGATATAAATTAACATACACGAGCACGCGAGATAAAGGAGGCGAACGGTGCAAATGACGGGTTGAATCGGGGCTGCGGGAGCGTCGATGCGTGAAATATATTGTGGTTAGGTTGGAAATGTATGTGGGTAATATGGAAATGGTAGGAAGGAAATTTTAGTCGATTACACTGCCTGAAATTGTGCGGTAAATTAGAGAATATGGGTTTGAAAGTGGAGATATAGAGGTGACGGGGATAATAGGTTAAACTGGTGCCTTTGTGGATATTTCGGTATCGACACGGAGAGGAAATTAGAAGGGACAATTAAAGG
>NW_017100399.1:163045-214799 GCF_001263275.1 Habropoda laboriosa | reverse complement strand
AATAAATTATTGTCAAATTTAAGGCACGATGCGGAATTCGATTTTTCGATTATTCGATGTATTTTTGGTTAATTAAAAGTGAAAAGTAAACGAAGAAGGAGCAGCGAGGGGGAAAAATTCGCCGCCTAATAAATGCGACTTCTCGAGAGACAAAGAATTGTAACAGCGCGGAGGACAACAGTCCGGATCGTGTTCTCTCCTCAGTTTTGTGTTCGCCCGTGTGTAAAACATGTAATGATTAACTGGAAACGACTCCGCGGATGGAATGGGAGCAACGGGAAGAAAAATTCGCGTGCATTAACGTGCGCATGTGTAATTGAGTGTTAAAAATTGCAGCGTGATGGCCGTGTTGCATCTTCTTAACTCCAACATTTCACAGACGTACACACTATTCTCCATTTAACAAAAGTTACAATTATTAGCTTCCAGATTTTTTAGTAGAAATGACACTCCAGATTAAAGCAGAAGGAACGATTTCTCAAAATCTTTCACTATTTCACATTCAAACAATGATAAATTCACTAATACCGTTTGTATCGAGGATGATTAAATTTACCTATAAATTACATATACCTGAAAAATACCCTAAACGTGCAAACCGCTACAAAACAAATTAACAAAAGCTCTCACAGGAGCCTGAAGAAACCGTTCCTTCCTCTTTAATCCAAGCCATCACGGAGCCCAGAAGCCATAAACAGCGAAGACGCGGTCGAAAACGAGGAGGATCCTCGCGAAAAATTCAATTTCTCGAGAGCTCGTAAAAAGCTTCCTATCGCAGAATCAAGCATCTTCTCCTACCAATAGACGTACATACGTATACACAGCCTCCTGTGAAGAACAATCGCGAACGATCCTAGAATAGCGCTGAAAGGAGGGTCCAGAGGGGGCGGCAAAAGAGACGGAAGAAAGGAGTAGTGGTATAAGTCGAAGCTGGACACCTTCCATTGGCCCGGAGGGCGGAAGATTTCGTATCGGATCGTAGGGGAAGAGAGCTGAAAATACAGGGAGGTCAAGTAGCAGCGGGTAAGATACATCGGAGATAACGTCTGGCGGGCCGATGTCAAGGCGACCGTGACACGGTGAGACACGTCTCGATAAGGGACGCGCGGAAAAATACGGTCTGCGGCTGGTAAATTGCGAAGCGAAACGTCCCCAAGAACTTTCCTGATCCGGCTGATATATCGCGACGACGCGACACGAGAGAACGACGACGCGGCTACACGCCGCGGTGATCCTCGATGCCGGCGAGGGGAACACCTTAAATGGCGCACACGCCTCCGGTGTCTTGTCTCGTTTCCACCGCGGAACACACCGATTAATCGGCAATAAATAACGCGCATGAACGCCGCTATCTTATTAAGATACATCAACGTCCAGTGTTTTCCATTATCGTGTCTGCTTTTAACGTTCCGCCGTCGGAAAGGGGGAGCCTGTGTTTGTGCATTCACAGAGCCCAGTTCTGTGTTTTATTAGACGAGAGTTGGTTATGGTATCGTGACACGGGATGCTGAGAGACGTGGATAATGGGAGAAGGGCTACCGAGATTATTTCTGGATACTTGGATCGCTGGAAGAGACGATCGAGAGGAGGATAGAAGTGAGTGCGGAGGTTTGAAGTACTGTTGGATGATCGTGGATGGGGTGAAGTGATCCTCTGGGGAAGTTTCGGAGAGCTTTTTGATTTTGGATGTGTGTTGTTTCTGGTGAAGTGTACGATGTTGGTGGTATTTGGAAATTTGTGGTCTTTGTGAATATGTAAAGGGTTGTGAAGGGTAAAGGGTCGATGTGTAATTTGTTAAAGAAGGTTGGCCGTTTGAGTGCCACGGGTTATTGCACAAATCTGACCGAAAAATTCCGAGCGGTTGCGATCGTGCTTCCTTCATTTGACGTCGAAAAATTCCAAAAATTTTGTTTTCGACATTTTCACTGAATACGACTGTTTGGAGATAACACGAAGCAAAGGCAAAATTGATTGTGTGCAGGGTTTCTGTTCAGTTTTTTTATAAAAAAAATAGACAGATTATAAGAAATGGAAGAAATATACACTTCCTGGCCCAATATGCTGGCACTTTTGTTAATGTAGTCTTACTTTTAGCAATGTTGCTTAAAAATGGAGTAATAATTGTAACATACGTAAATAGTGTAAGAAATGTATTTAATTTTGTTGGAAGGAAAATATGTGGATATTGTTAAATTGTGAGCGACCAAGCAAACGTTCCGCTCGTTTCGATATTCAACCACCCCGCGTCGGGGTGGCACGCGAACGAACCCTTTGCTTTCATCATATTCCTGTAAGTGACATGCATACCCGTAAAGTAACTTTACTACGTGTCCGCTTAAATATTTTGAACCAAGGCCAGTGCTCGATCAAAGCTGCAAAACTGTGTCATGGATGTGCCTTGGCAGCTCGAGCGTTTTCGCTCTTTTTTTCATCTTCATTTCGAAACTTTCTACCCACGGGTATGCCTTTCACGTTTCCTGGGAAACGGTGACGCACAAATTTTCGTCCTTCTTATTCCCTTCAGGCGGTTTGCCTGCATTTTGTTATTTTGAACGTTAACTCCTGTTTAAGGGGGTTGGTTCACTTTGTGCCGGCCTTTGGCGTTGCCAACCCGTTGAAGCGTTCTTAGTTTAAAAAAGAAAAAAGAAATATTGCGAGCATTTTAACGAGAAAAGGTAAGGTCAGATGTTGAAATTGATAAAAAAAATAATTATATCTTCCTGTGTGTTTTATACGTGTTTTCTGTATTTCTTCGCGATTTCCACGAATGAATCTAATTTCCTTCGCTCTCGTGCAATCACAGCCTTCTATAATGCGAAAATAAATAATAGAATCCCCTTTGCGAAACTAGGCAAATCTCCGTAAACTAAACACAGCGTCACGTATTTCCCGAGCTCTTTCTGAATTGCTCGTTATCACGTACTTTTCATCTGTTGCATTCTCTTTTCCTTCTTCTATCTATATCATTTTCCTTCCTTCTATTAATGTCTGTGTTGAGGTTAGATCTAAGGACACATCACATGTTCGCTTAAATATTTAAAGTTTCCAACACCACATGTATCTTCTATATTTAAATCAACAATAAAAATCTTTAAAAATTCACGACACTCTCCAAAGTTACCATTAGGTCCTGCAATACGACAAACACCACCCTTAGATTCCCAACACCAATTTCCCAAGAATTCCACAAACTTGTCGTCAACACGAAGAAGCTCAAAACGTTTCAACCCAATTTGCACACAATTACAAATCCCAAGTTACACAACCCTATGCAATACAATATCGCGGGCAAAGTGGCGTGTTCAAAGAGCCCACAGAACCTCTCCAACCCATTCAAACCGTCTAAAACAGGAAAGCACGTATAAAATATACCTCGACGCGTCTCGACCCTCTCCAAACTTTCCACCTGGTCTCCCGTCTGGATCTCCACCTCGTGGCCTGTTGTCCACTGCCGACGCAGTGGATGTCGTGCACTGCCGTGGTTCTCGTGGCGGGTGGAATCGCGCCGGCAGAGATCCACCAGGGACCGTCTGTACTCTGACGTGGTGGCCTAACCAAGAAGCAGCTCGTGTGACACGTCGCCTGTGACGGAGACGAGGACACGTCCGGCAGCGGCGCGGCGAATTTTCATATCCTTCGACCGTGAATTTCCCTGGACGACGATCGAGCTACGGAGAGACACGCGGCCACACGCTTTTCCACGCGGCACAATCTTCCGGGGGAGAAAAAAAATTGTTACGAGGTGGTGGTTTTAAAAAAAAAAGTGGTTGGGTCAAATGACAGACGAAGGGGTGGGCCGGGGGGTGAAAGGAATTTTAGACAATGGATGGGAGCGAGGTCTGGTGGCTGACGTTCGCCGATTCAACCGAACGATATATCGATCCTCGCGAAACGCTTTTCAACCGGCGATCGAGCCGACCACCGAGCTATAGGAAATATACATATCGGCACGTAACGCGGAGGATCGATCGAGCGCGAGAAAATTTGTCGCTCGTCGAAACGGAAACCGTTTCTGGAATAAAGCGTTATCGGACTTTGTCTCGCGCTTCGGACGAGCAAACGAATTTCCCTTTTTTTTTCTTTACTGTTCGAGCAGTGTACTTGGCACTTCCGGGTGTATATGTATACACAACGGTGGAGCGCTTCGCTTTAGTTGGTTTTTCTCGGCTGAACGACTGTTTTTCTGGTGGGAGATACTCTGGCTGCCGATGTCTTTTAAGGCGTTCGTGGTTCGGTGAGAATTTTCGAGAAATTAGCTTAATTCTTTGTTTATTTGTGTTTGGAATAGTAAGAATAGTTATTATTATTTTTATAAAGCAGTTACGTTATACAACTCATTAACAGTGTATTAAAAATAGCGAAGTGTGGCCAAAAATGGTGTATTTTTCTATACTTTGTTAGAAAAAAATTTGTGCGTTAAGCAACCGTTTTAATGGGAAATGATAAGGTCAGATACAAAAATGTTCAGAAAATATGTGACGGAATATATGAAATTAATAACAAAATAATTGTATCTTCTTCTGTGACCAATTTCTACGTTTTGCGTCTCGTGTTGACGATGAGTGTAATTATCTCGCTGCTCTTCGTCAAACGTTATTGACCAATTTTTTGAAAAATTGCAGAGAAATTATCTTAACCCTTAACGAGAATTATTTCACTTGTCGTTAAAATATATTCAAAACAGCCAAAATAATTCTACAAATTTTCATACAGCAATCTTGTCATTTATTTAGCAATGTAAATAACCAGGTTAAATAGGGTAAATAACAATAAAAATGTCAAGGTACGGCCAAAGATTGTGCATTTTTCTACACTCGAAGTACAATTCTTACAACACAAATATTCTAGATATGCGTGTCGCAAACCGAGCACAGCTCTTCTCCATCGAAGAATGAAGTAGTAACCGAATATTTGTGTTACAAGACCGATCTTTACCCGTCAGTCTGTGAACGTTCGTTTGCGCCGCGTTACACCGCAAAACATGATACGCTACACTAAAATCGACACCAGTAAAAAGTGCAAAAAGGAAGGACGATGCAGATCGACGCAACCTTACAGCCACGAATTATTAGCCAGCAGCAACGAGAACATATTGCTTTACAGTTTCCATACAATGTAAACTTCGTCGATCCTTTTTCTCCTTCTTTTTTTTTCTGTCGAGGCAAGGAAACTTCCATACACCTTCGTGCACACGGTAAACGATCCCCGAGACTAAGGAAGGATGGGTCACAATTTCCAGTCGACTATACTCTTTTCGCTCCTTCCTAAACTCTCGGTGCGCTCCCGTGACGTCACTGGATCGTGTCAGTAGGTCAGAACCTGGATACGTGGTCGGTGTGCGCCGCTGTTTGTTCAATGTACTGGGTGTTCGCAAATTGCATTTCCCCGAGAGTGAAACTTCGCCTGGTTGTATGCAACTGTGTTCGACGCGTTGTTGCTCTTCACGCGTGATGAATTGAGTGGCGATGGTGGTTCGAAGAGAAACACGAAAATGTGTTTCGGTGTGGAAATGAATTCTTTCCGATTTTTGGGTAGGATCGAAGTTTCGTTTAAAGAAGATCGAAATAGATCACTCGTCGAAACAGTTTCCATTGTTGTTGATAATTAGATTGGGGAGCTTTATGCAAATTCGTATTTTTAAATTGGGGAGTTTTATGCAAATTCGTGTATTTGTCAGCCTTCAAATTTTTCGTAAATGCACACAAATCTGCAGTCTATCGATGACCTTTTGCCATTTTTCTGGAAGCTTGGGAAAACCATCGCGACAGAAACTTGATGGGTTTGAATCAATTATGCGAATCCAGTCGGAAAGAATTCGTTTCTGTACCTAATATTATATCTTGGCAACGTTATCGGTGACCGTCACTGAGCTTGATTGTCGTACGATTTTTCTTCTGTCTACGCTGCCACGGTCACCGGTGTGAAGCAGAAAAATAAATATCTTACAAATTCTATTTCAATACGACTAAATACCGTAATTCAATTCAGTATTCTGTTATTCTTTTTAACGCGTAAACGTGTCTTTTCCAAAAACAAACGGATCAGCTAGCTTGTGGGCCCGAAAAAATCGAATTCTCCGGAAAAACCACGTTCACCCTCTCGATAATCAATCGAAATTCTTACATCCACACCCTCGCTTTTTACCGATATTGTATTGAACCTCGAGCACACTCTGGAATCAGAGAAAAACCTGAAACCTCGGACGATTCTTTCGCAATAATCTCGCTCTTGTGTTAATAAAACTAAAGACGATCTTTTATTTATCCAAGTATTCTATTTGTTCCCTTTCTGGATTCGCGACAAAAGTATTAGAATTGATAGAAATTACAAATAAGTACATGATAATTTTCAATTACTTCGTGCACACAATTTCTTTCCAAGGAAAGAGCGAGAACTGTCTTTGTCAACGAAGAAATGCTGAATTAGCGCCAAAGTGTTAATTTATTTGCATAACTTGGAGGAAACGAAGCTATTATTCGGCTCGAATGTTGTCAGATCTTTAACTGGATGGACGAATCAGCGAGAGGAATAATAACAGAAAGGCTTAAATTCGAGGGTGAAGAGAAACTCGGCAGAAGAATCGTCGCGACGCTCGATTCAGTGAAATTTCACCGGAAGCATCGTTGCAACGGTGACATTGTGTCTATACCATTTGACCAAACGCAAAGTGAACGCAAGAACCACGGGAACACGCGAAACGATATTTTGTGCCTGCGATAGTGGTTCGAAGAAAACATGAAAATGTGTTAGAACCTGCTCGTTCGTTTGGGAAAGACCAAAGGAGAAATAGAAATTTTGTGAAAGAAGAAAGTATCGTTTGAATTTAGAGAAATAATAAATACGTGTATGATAATTTTCAATTATTTCGAGCATACAATTGCTTTCCAGGAAGAGAACGAGAATTGCCTTTGTCAACAAGAAAGTGCTAAATTCTGTCCTACAAGGATAGAAAAGATAAACAATATGCACCACCGCTAAAAAGTTGAATAGTTTTCATGAAAATGCAGTGAAACTGAAAGCAACTACAGGGAAAAAATGAATTAGGCGAGAATGATGAACTTCACTGTGGTGAGTCTGATATAAAACCTTGAATTTGATAAACGAAATTGGAATTTTATCGACTGAAATGAAATCAACTGAAATGAATCGAATTACTAACTTTTTAAAATTGTTTGCGCAATTTAGAATGACTAAAATCACGCGATTAGCAGTGTAGTGTATATCAAAAGAGAAGAGAAACAAGAATTTTTAAATAAATCGATTGAAATTTCAATTAATAAATAATAAATGAAAAGGAGTGACGTTCATTTTCCAGTTATCACATAATGCTCCACGAATCTGGAATTGACAATGTGTCATTGTTCCTCGTGACAGCATGTTCTAAGTAAGTTTCACGGTTGCAAGAACAACTGTACTAAGTTTCACATGTTTCCAATCGTCAGTGCCCTATCTCACGAGATAAGAACGTTTTCGATATCAGCTAACGTGATAAGTGCATTTATTTAACGTCAAGCTTGGAGGAACTCGTTCATGGAACGCGTTGCATGTGCTCACAAGAATCACCAAAATTCTATTCATTTATAAATCTAAAAGAACTGTTCAATTCAGACGTTCCAATTCTTGTCGGCAATAGCGACCAGCAATCGACGTTCTAACAGAAGATCTTTCGCAATAACTCCTCCATTTTGTAACATATTTACTTTCTAAAAATTGCAGAGGAAAACTGAAAGTTACACTTCTATCTTCTAAAAAAATTGAAGCTTTTCATTCAGTGGTTACCTACGAAAAGAATTCCCAAACTTTTCCTCTTTTTAGAAGCCTCAGGGTGATGTACGCCCTTAAAGATTGCTTCTTCAAAACAGTCCTAGTAATTTTATTCTTTTCACCATCTTGCCAGTGTTCCCTCATACCTGCCACAAGTTCACATACTTCATCTTGGAAAGAAATACCCTCGATGTGGAAGCAATTTACGAGAGCACCTTCAACCCTCCACAGGCAAACACATTTTTTCACACTCCACAGGCAAACTGAGTCAATTGCGTCCAATCTAATTTTCTTACTGTTTCAAGCTTCAAAAAAGATCAGAAAAAATTCTAGACCACTTACCAAAGTCCCTACCACATTATACAATTGTTCGTTCCATCAAATGTTTCAAACTTTCTCCAATAGAAGTACAAATTCGTTTCGAAGAAGTACCAGAGTGAAGTTTCACTTGTCTCGTCACAGAACCAGATTAAACACGAAATTGGTCAGTGTTGAGCAAGTGCAACGTGTTGATATCCAGATTTAGGATAAACAAGGACAACCCGTCGCTCGAGATTCCGACGTGCATGTTGATATTAAAACGTCGAAGCAGCAACGCGTCCCAAGAGCGACGGTGTTGACGCGTGTCGCTGATGTAATGCGCACGAAAAAAATTATACTCGTCCGATTAACCCCTTTTACGCGTCGCTCTCGCCGAACGCAGGCAACGTTTTCTCCAAGATAAAGGTTAAAGTTTATCGAGTCTTTGCAACCTCGACAATTTACCGCGGTCATTAATTTCTTCCGCAACATTACTCCCTTGTGCGAGACAAATTTTTCTATAGTCCTCGGCGCGTAGTTATATACGCCGATGTGTATCCCGCGCGACGACGTTACCGCGCCTTTGATCACCTGCTATTTCCCTCCTCCCCCCGCCTCACTGCGTAGTAGTATTCTGCGATAAAGTCCACGGTGAAGATCTCAGGGAACAAGTCGCCCCGCTGACAACACAGATTTCCGCGATAATCGTGTGCTCGTTGCATTTTTCAAACGTGGCTCGAGGTGAACAAGATAAGCAACAAATCACACGTGGCCGGGGAATCGGTTGTAAATTATTCGAAATCGAGTTGCACCAAGGGAAGGTCTCGTATTTTTGCGGAATAAGACGGAAATCATCGCTGAGGGATTCCAACTTTCGGAGTAATGCTGGCTCTTTGAATATTTCACGGTGGAATTTTAAGTCACCGATGTCTGTACGCTTTATGAGCATCGTTGATGCGTTCAGTTTGTGATAGAAGATTCAGACGTGATGTGAAAATTATAAAAATTAATATGTTTATTTATTTATCGACTTGAGTTTCATATAGATTGTTTCTCAGTAACGTAGACAGAAAGCTGAAATATTAATAGTTCGAAGTATCGGTAATCCCAAATATTAACCCTTTGTACTCCAATGGCGCTTTTATAGCGACACGCGTAGTTACTTTGGAGAAATGTACAATCCAGACTTTTCTTATATTATTTTATATTATTAAAGTAATGCAAATTAACGCAAGAAATACAGATAAATAAATTCGTAGACGCTAAAAATCCTTTTTGTTCAAGACAAAACTTTGGCTTTCCAGAAGTTTCACTATTGATCTTGTCAAAAAATGCTCGGAGTGCAAAGGGTTAACAGTCGAAAATATTAATAGCTGGAAATATCAATAATCCCGAGTACTGACAGTCGAAAATATTAATAGCTGGAAATATCAATAATCCCAAGTATTGACAGTCGAAAATATCAATAGTCCAAAATAAGGATAGTTACAGATTTACAAATAAAGAGACAGGAAAAATGACGTTATCTCTCGAGACGATTCTACGTTCGAGCATAACGAAACGAATGGTAAAATGTTGAGCAAACATCATTGGGTATCGGTGTTTATGTCTTGATTGAAAATAACGACTGAGCTTTAAGATCACTTTATCAAAAATACGCCCATCGACGTGCAACAAATGTGGATCATTTTTCACGTTGCTCGCGTTACCACCTAACACATTCCCGCGAGAATTTCATTGTATCCGATCGGTGTACGAAACCGGTCAGGCATGAAGAAAATAATCGGCGAAAGAAAATACGTGCAAACGATGATTAATGGTCGAACATTCGATGACACGATAACAAAGCTTATCGTTCGATCTTCGCGCGGACGAAAGAACGGCATGCAAATCGAGAAGTTGGACTTCTGGCCTTGCCGTGTGTTCCTTTAACATCGTCGAATAGTGCAGATTTCATTCGTTTCGCAAGTTCGTTCCAAAGTTAACGACGTTGTTACCTGAAGAGACTAATGTGTTCCACGTGAAAACCGCAAATGTGAGTTTTGTTAGGCGAATGCGTTGTCTTTCTGAGCGAACCACGAATCTTTGAGATTGATTGAAATTTATTGCAGAAGATCAGTTGAAAAGATATTAATTTAGTTCTATTGTGAGTTTATAGTGCGGTTATTTCTAATTTCATGATAATTGTCGTGTCCAAAGATCGAAATCTATTGTAACAAATAGAGAAAAATTAAAAAATATTAATTTTGTCTTATTATGAATTAATAATACAATTATTTCTAACTTCATAATAAGTATTTAGTCCAAAGACCAAAATACATCATGGCAAATAGAGAAGAACTAAAAACTACTAATTTTGTTTCATTACAAATTAACAATAAAATTATGTCTAATTTTGTAATTATTATCGCGTCCAAATACTAAAACGCATCATAACAAAGAAAGAGAAATTAAAAAATATGAATTTCGTCTCGTTATGAATTAGTAATACGATTATTTCTAATTTTACGATAATTATCAAGTTCAAAGACCAAAATGCATCATAACAAATAAAGAAAAATTAAAAAATATTTTAAAAAATTTGTTTGCTTTCGTTACGAATTAATCACCCGATTATTTCTAACCTAACGTCAACAACCGAGTCTACAGACCAAAGTCCATTACGCCAAATAAAGAAGAACTCGTTATGCAAAATCGAAAGTTTAAAGGACCATATCGTAACCCTCGAGATAAAAGAAGCTCGTCGAACAGTAATCAACATCGTCACAGTTCTAGCTGAAACACTTCTCCGGTAATGCCACCACCAGTCTCGAAACCTGCTCCCGCGAGTACCGAGCAGGCATCCACGATCACATCTTCCCAGGAAGTCGATTTGCATTGCAGATCCAGGTGAAAAGGGGTGTTCGAGGGTATAGTCAATACTCACTCGGCACTCCGCAGGAAAGAATCGTCTCGGCCGTCGAAACGACGCTGCTATCCATGGATGAAAACATTAAAGGGAATGGAAATGTCGCACGATGGATTATTATACTGTCACCGTGATTTATCGCTCGTGGCCAGGCTCCTGCGTTTTGTGTCCCGTGCTCGTAATGGCCAATAACGCGACGATGATGCGCGTAATTATCTCGCCGTTTCTTCGCGAGCCGCTTCCGAAGACAAGCTCCTCCGGAGGGGACGAGCAAAAAGACGGGCCCAGACCTCGCTTTGCGGTCGCAGCCACCACTGACCTTGGTCTCGAGCACGTCGCAGCCGATCCGGTGCAGAAATTGCACCGTGGATCCTTTCGCGTGTACACCTTCGGGATCCGAAATGCTTGGTTAAATTGCGCAGCAATCATCGAGACGCTTCTTACGCCGTGGGCGAAATTGACATGCTTCCCGAGGGACGTGCAAGAAGCGAATTACACGCGCGATTTATTACCTTATTAGGAAGTGGTTGCGTTCATTTCTTCGCGTTCCTTCGTGGAGTTTATTGAATTGGAGGAGGAACGGGTTTTCAGTGTGTTTTTAAGAGAATGGAATAATTGATTTGTGAAATTTAGTGTCTATTAAATTGAAGGAGTCTTTTAAATGTGGGCAAAGTAGCGTGACAAGGGTGAGATAATTTGTTGGTTTCTTGAGGAGCAAGGTAAGTTACTCCATAGAGGCATTTAAATGTAAGCAAAGTAGCGTGACAAAGGTGAGATAATTTGTCATTTTTTAGAGGATTAGGTTGAGTTATTCGATAGAGTCATTTAAATGTAAGCAAAGTATCGTAGAAAAGGTAAGATATCTAATTTGTCACTTTTTAGACGATTAAATCAAGTTAAGATATTTAAACGATTGAGTAATTAGATTAAATTAAGTTATTTAAATGTCAGCACTGTATCGTAAAGTAGGTGACATAATTTGCCATTTTTTAAACGATTAAGTTAAGTTAACTTTGTACTCATATTCTTTGGACAACAGACATATTAAGTTCTTCAAAATGTTTCGTCAAATTTTTACTTAAATTCTCTTCTTTTTATTAATAGCAAAGCTTATTAATTTTATTTAAGTAACTGAATCTTCTACTTGGTAGAAATCATAATATGGCGACAACACGGGTTTTAAAGGAACTTAAGGGAATTCTAGCCTCTTGCAGCTTCCTCAACCAAGGCTATTCACATAGGAAATCACACGGAAGTCGTGATATCGTAACAGTTTTAACGACTTTATTTAACCCCTGGACCTACCAATAAGGATAAAACTCGGAGAGCAACTTAAACAAGATTGACTTAATAGGTTTACAATTAAGGAAGTTCCAACTTGTCTGAAAACTTCTTGACCTAATACCTCCAGAAACACATCCGCGAAACGATATTAAAAAGTCTCACTCTATCCACCCACGAACCCTAACCTTTATACCGTTTCAATCAACGCCTAACCTAGCAGGCGACTTATAACGGGGACCTCGATATTATCAACTGGAAAAATGTTTCCACCGGTCTAAATCATTTTTCACGATCAATACCAGACGTCGATTGAACGAAATCGTAAATTTCGTCCTGTCACGATCGCTGAACGCGCCATTTTACTCCGTTAACGATAATGCCACTGTTCTCCTTTTAAATTAATACCTACTCAGAGAACGATATCAACGAGTCGTGAAAACAACGACTCTGTAATCGTCAGACTTTTAATAATTTCACAATGCTTCCTCGTTCAATCATGCAAATTGCAAGAGAACGTTAAAAATCGTGGAATTAGAATTTTTAAAGACATCATACTCTTTCCAATTTTACAAAACTAAAGTGTAACTATTAAGGGACCCACATGATCAATAATTAAAAATATTATTGCTCGTGTGCGGTAAATATTGAAGAAAAAATTCATATTGAGATTGAAGATTGACGAATTTCCAGATATTTCGCGATCCAAGCTTCGACACTCGTTACAGTTCATTCAGAAATAATTAGAATAATAGGTTTCATTGTTTAATGCAATTTCTATCAATAAGTTCACATATGAATATTATTCCTCGTGTGCAGTCGATCTTAAAGAAGAGATTGCTATTTAGATTGAAAATGGCGAATTTCCAGATATTTTGCAATCCAAGTTTCAACCCTCGTTACAGTTTATTTAAAAATAATTAGAATGGTTTCATCATTTAACGCAATTCCTCTGAACAAATTCACACACGAATATTTCTTCCATTTTCAAATCCATTCTTAAATAACAAACACTTTCTCTATCTTCCATACTATTCAAAACAATACTCGATAACTAAAAGACGCTCCAAACACAGCGCAGCAATAATGACAAGAAACTTACGCATCTCGTGTCGTCCCGAAGGTAACAAATCTAAAAATACCGTCAAGAATATCGATCTCGTAAAGTCGGAAAAATTATCGAAGCGGATTGGAAAATATTCCTGTCAATATTATCTCGATCAATATTATCGTGGTTCGCCGTTTCAACGGGCGTATGCGACAGCGGAAATATTATTCGTCACCCCGGAAGGCTGTTATCGTGGTCCGGTGGGCGCGAATTTTCGCCGAGCAACATTCCGATCGTTATACGCGGTCAACGATGCACCGGCATTGAACCAGTGCAATGCTGCAATGCAGGTGGACCAGCCGGTGCAGCTGGAAGATGCGTAGGCAGAGTTGGAGGCTGGAGCCACTGTCTACCGCAAATCTCTCGCGGGCTCCCGCAGATGTTATCTTCGCCGCAAGATCTTCCAGCGGATTCTGCGTCTCCCTTTAAGAGAGCGCGAGCTCGCAAGAAATCATCTTGCTCACACGGAATAGGAGGAGACGAAGAAGAAGAAGAAGAAGAAGGAGCCGTGAGTGGTTGCGGCTGGGCCGTGTGTGTGCCGCTTTGGGACAACAAGGATACAGGAAGGCCTAGGGGATAGGGAGAGACCGGGAGAGAACCGTCGTTTCACAACCCTTTGTTCGCGGATGCCGGATGCCGGGCGTCGGAATATTTTTCTGACGGTGAATAATTCATCGTGACAAATGGAACGGGTGCACGGGCTGTCGGAGCCCGAGCCGTTTTGCTCGCTTTTCTAATCCGCTTTTTGTAACGTATCAATTCGAGCATGATAGCGGGGATCATGGCTGTGAGAACTTCTAGCGGTGGATTTAAGCGCGAGATGAGAAGAGCTGTTTGGGTGGAATTCTTCGATATTGACTCGCGGCAGGTGAGGTGGTTTTAATTTTTATCGAACGATCGGATGATGTTTTAGAAATTATTTTGGTTCACGGCTTTGTTTGGCGTGAGCGCGAGGTGAAAGCATAGATTGCTGTGATTTGCGTCTGTCAATGCAATATTGAAACGATCGTGATTTCAAGGTGTCTTTATTACGTGTGCAAAGTAGAATTGTTGTGTTTTAATTGACTTGTAAGGACGAGGTGTAAACATAGCCTATTACATATGATCTAATCTGTGCTACTTAAAATTAATTACAATATTTTTTCACTCACAGAGCACATCGGCCAAATTAAGTTAAAAAATCTTGGGTCACTGTATAGATCGAGTGTGGATTAAAATTCTCCTGTGCCGATTACTCTTAATTATTATTATCGAACGTTTAACATTTTTTCACTCACAAAATTTATCGAAGGGGTCAGGTTAAAAAATGTTTGGTCACCGAATAAATGGAGTACGAATTACTCATAATTATCGTTACCATCGAACGCCTAACATTTTCTCACCCACAGAACATATTCACGAAGTTATGAAATTGAAATTGATACGAATTGAAATTCTCTCGCGTCGATTACTCTTAATTTGAAGATATTTTACGCGAAAATACCGAGGGTAGGTACACGGTGCACACGTCTGCAAATTAGATTTATACGGATCGGTATACCGCCAGAAAATTCCACGCTGGGGCGGGGTGAAATTGAATTGAGGAGTTCAAGGGTGGTACCGATCCTCCAAGGACGATCATGAATCACAGTGCAGTTCGTCTCTTAAGCCCCATTTCAATTTCGCCGAGAGACAAACTGGTATACAATACCGCGTGGCTTAATTTAAATAGACGTCGCGGGAAAAGTTTGATGGATGAAATAAAAGTTCGATTCGGGGCAATGGTAGTTTCGCGAACGAACGATTTCAACTTCGCTTCCATTCGACAAAACTGTCTCCCGCTGTGTCGCTGATTCGTTGCTCTTTTTTCCCTAAAGAAACTTTAACAACAACAAGAATATCATTGTAACAGATACTTAAGCGAGGAATGCTGAAGTTGTTCCCTTCAAGATCTTCCTCTTTTGGTCGCGGTGATTTCATACTTCCGAGCGGCTGTTTGCAGGAATCTCAATGTCACGTTCTGATATTTTTGTAACATAATAAATCATCGTGTTTTTTTTTTCGCCTCGCGTACCGTTCAGGAAACGAAAATGCATAATTAATTAAAGGGCGATATAAACAGGTTTTTGTAAATGCTAATTTTAAATTCGAATTTCAGACGTGTTCGAACTGTTGGTTTACGAGTTCGTGCAATTACGCCGAATGCATCGGGAGTTCGGCTTTCCAATTAACTAATACACGACTAATTTACGCAACGCACTAAACATCCACGCAAAAACAAACTGCTGTAGATGAAAATCGATTCCATAAGATACTATTCCACCGTAAGAGAAATCATTTTATACTACCTGCTCGTAAAGAGGAATTGCAAAGTTTTAATGGCCGTACACCTCGGGCTGGCCGAGCTCCTTTTACGAACTGTACAAGGAACTTCCTCTTAACTTGATTGTAAGACAATCAAGATAAAGAAATTACTCCTGTACGTAACTCTGATAATCGGAAATCTAACCTAGTTTTTTAAACAATGAAGAAATAAACAACGTTTAAAGACACGTCGTACGAAATAGTACAGTTGGTGGAAGAAATACAGTAGGACCTCGTAGAACGCCATCAAAAAGTTGCAAAATTGAATTTGACACAAAAACCGACGACAGCGAAACTTAATTTATATTATATTTCCCGCGTTATATGAGGTCCTACTGTATAGGAAGATGGTAAATTAACGCATTAAGTAGTAACACTCTACTTTGGGAAGATTTATATTGCAGTTATTTGGTGGAAAGGGGGTTGCTGCGGCTCTTAGTTAAAGGATGACTTAATGCGAGTGAACCAACTCTTTGAACTTAAAGTGAAGACATGTATGACTAAAATGGTTTTGGATACAGCAGCTCGGTCGCGTTTATCGGTGCATGAATCAATAAATTAGTCATCTAACTAGTGCATTCTACTAGCCATCTTCTCTTCTTGCAGTTACGGGGTACAGGCAGTAACTCGAATATTGAAATTCTCCAAAGATATCAGTCGAAGGCAGTACTTAACCTGTGCAACGCCTCTTGGTACGTCCCCAACGACATTACACATCGCGATACAGTCAAAGAAGAGTTAACAAAGTTTAACAAACCGCCCACAAAACAATTATCAGAGCACACGAACTCACTAGTCTCAAGACTAACACAATCTCGTAGCTTAAAAAGATACACGCTGTTAAACCCAGTATCAACACTTAAGAACTAATACTTACAATTAGCCTCGTACTAACGATCGCATATGCAACCAGTAAAGTTGCTTTCACGCCAAAGTCATGTCCCGAAACCTACTTCCCAACGCGAAATCGATTGCAAGGATCTCCAAAATAAAAAAAAAAAAAGAGTCTTCCCTCCTCTGCACAGTACTTTCACACAAAAATCCCATACGCACAAGGAAAGGCATTGAACCTGTGTACCTGTTCGAGCCAATATACACATAATACACAGGTACACGGCCCCAGAAGCAGGTAGAAGCGGCTGACAGGTAAAAGATCGACATACAGACAATGGTCGAGCGTGCCCGACATTAAATCACTAGTAATTACGAGCAGCGCCATGGGCATTGTCTCCTATACGTACGCCACATTATCAGGCATCTATTCATTACCGCGGCGTAATTGCGCGTGTAAACGTGGTGCCGCGAGTGCGCGCGTTACTCGGCCTTTACCTTTCCAGTTCCTTTATTATCCGGATGCAAGATCGATCGGGGCTGACACCGGTTCGAACGGTGCAAAACGCGACCGGATCGCGAGCTTTTCCTCGCCCCATAATTTCTAACGCCGCGGCGCGCACACGGTTCCACGGGAACGCGTGACTCACGACCTACATTCGTCTCGCGGGCAGAGAAACCGTGACACCTTTTGCACGCCCGGGACTAACGTTTATTGCTCGTAAATAGAGAAACTCCTGGGCCGCCGCGTTCCTCGGGATCTCGAACTCGATTGCACCGGGGCAGAAGGCAATATAACGCGCTCCTCGTTGCGAAACCCCGATCGTTCCGCTCTCATCTGCTCTCCATTTTTTTCCCCACACGAGGAATTGGAGTTGGTGGAAATTGTTGATTTATTGGCCGGGTGAAATAACACAGGCGTGCCTCCCCCCCGTACCGATGAGTTCTCGATTCGTTGAGAAACGCTTTTAGGTGCGTTAGAATCGATTGCATGTGGGAGTTCTGTGGGATTCGAACAAAGGAGACAGGCGATGTTTGCCTCGTGAAAGCTTGCTGCGACTCTCCTTCCTCGAGCTTTTTTCTTTAACTAACTTCTACGAGGATGATTTTATTTATTGTTATTTATTAGACGCCTAATGTACACGTGTAATGTAAACATAACGCGTGTAAGACAAATAACGGCGCGGGATTTATGATCAAGTCGGACAACTATGTCGTCACACCACTGTGTACACATGTTTATAGATCCTGAGAAGAATTTAACGCAGTTAATACGTAAGTTAGAGGATACGGCAGAACTGTTTTGTAACGTAAGCAGTAGACTTCTTTTCTTGATATTTTGTAACAGCGTGAAGAATAATATTGCTTAATAGAGATACGTCTGTTATCTAGTTTAAACAGAAAAACGAGGTCCGCTATCTTTCCACGTTTGTTCAATGCTTCTAAATTTAGTGCGTTAAGTAATCGTGTGTAATCGTTATTATCGATGCAGTTTAGAACACCTTGTCTATCTCTCACTTTTAATTACAGCGTTCCGTCCACTTACAATTTCAATCAATCCGATGAATAATTCATGAGATAATAATGCAATATACACAGCAGTAAGAGAAATATTTACATAAAAGAAATCTTAATATTACACGTTTCGAGTGAGAATTATCTGGTTTCTAACCTAAAAAAAAGAAAATCTGCATTTTTCATTTGAAAAAACCGACGAGTTTTCCCCGGCGTCGCGTTTAAAATTTCTCCAAGCTCGCCGTAGAAATTGCCGGGTTTCGCGGTTATCCGAGCAACGCCCGGTATTTTCCAAAGAATACAGCCGCGGAATTAAGACGTGCCATACCGGAGCACAAAGTAGACGCTTCAAGAATTTCGCGTAATCTTCCGCGGCCCGAAAACAACCCAGGCGAAACTCCCGTCCAGGCCAACGAAAACATTTGCATAACATTCTCTCGTCCTTACCAATTCACACGTTCCCAAATAATACTTACTTAACGTACACCCTGTACGTGTCTGACCAATGTTACAACGATCGTCCTCGACTCGGATAAAGGAGAAAACAGAAAAAAAATTGCAACGAAAGAGAGGAGGAAGTAGGGAAAAAATACTATCGCAACAAGCGTACCCTTCGAGTTTCGCAATCGACCCGAGGTCCCTATATAGCGCATCTATCCCCATGGAACAAACGGCACACACATCGTTCCGCCTCTCTATCCTTCTAAACGTTTCTCGTCGAACGCGTGCAAGGATATGTAGGTGGTTAGCCGAGCGGCTGGCGGTGTATCAGGAGAGCAGACAGGTAGAAAGGGAGAACGGGACAAAAGCCGGGGGGAGAACCGGAGAAAGAAAGAACGGTCTGGTCGAGCGAACAAGAGAGGCGAACGAGAAACGATGGTGGAAGAGAGGACGAGGGGCGGGATGTGGCATGGTGAACGAGGAGAAAGAGAGAAAGAAAGAAGAATGGTGGGGTTGGTACGAGCGGCTCAAGCACGTGGGGCCTACTCCGTGTGTCTCGTTCAGTAGTGCTCTCGGTTGCCTTCGAACGATTTCGCACCGGATGTCCAATCGAGACTGTTCGACGTAGCCAGAGACCCGGCACGCCTGTACAAACCTGGAGGGAAATAATCGAGAATGTGATCGTTCGTTGTGTGTCATTTTACCCAAGCTAGGCTAATCGTCACGAAATAGAGAGAGAGAGAGAGAGAGAGAGTGAGAGAGAGTAATCGATCTGTAGGTTGGCCATAGCTATGGCTTCAGCGTTGAAAATTTCTCTCCTGTGTTTTTTCCTCCTTTTCTCCATTGTGATCTTGAAGACTGAACATGTAACCGGTGATCAACACGAGTACGCTAATCATAGGCTACTATGGCCGGTCTGGTTCCACGAGAATCTTGCTCGTGCACGTCACGATCGCGACGGAAGGAGTTTCCAGCAGACGAACGGTTGGAATAGGAACGATTTGTTGGCCGACAGAGGAAGTTCGACGATCGCACCGCAAACCGGCACCGCGTCCAGGCATCACGTGGATCAACGTGTTCACGAACAGAGAACATCGAAACCGGAGAAGTTCAGCGCAGTCGCGGTCGCGGAATACGGAGGCACCAGGGCCATCGCTTATGCCGGTTATCACAACAATCATCGTCACCAGGCCAGGGAAGCCGTCACTCAGACCTACCAGCATCTCACGACTACGCCGTCTACTTATACCAGGCATCATCCTGGGTGAGTCCAGGTTTACACGTATTTTCTCTTCTTCTTCGGTTCTCCTCCTCCTCCGGTTATTTCACTGGGATTTATGAAGATGGATTAGGGTGTAATTGATTATTATTGCCGGTGGGATTACTCGAGTGCGCTGTAAAATGGTAATCATGGGATTACTTAATTGGACTGTTGATGCACTATGTTGCGGGTATGTTGTGCTAAACATTTCTGTATGGACTTCAATGTCGGATGATCTACGTGGAAAAATAAACGAAACGAATCGTAGGTTCTTGCGGTATGAAATAAAGTCTAAATGTGAATTGAAAATATAATTCCTAATTGATCAGTTTTGATAGACAGCAACACTTGATTCTTTTAAATATGTAAGAACTGAACGTTACGTTCGATAAAGTTTAAGGATGCGTTTGAACCATCGATTAAGGAGAAATACGATGTGAGGAGAGATACAAAATTCTTAATCAATCATTCCTGACAGATAGCAAAATTTCACTTGAAAGAATACGTAAAAATTAAACACGATTGAAAGTATCTCTGTGAAGAGTAAGTTTTTCAGCAACGTCTAACATAATGGACTTTCTTCTACGCGGAAGTAGTTAACTCTTTTTGCAGGCCGATGAATAGTCAAAGTAAGAAACAGGGATAATCGCTAGAAGGAATCGACGATTCGTGTTCGATTATTTCGCGCCGTTATCCATTCGATCGTAGCTAATAACAAACGGTTCATCCCTAGAGAAGAGATGCCATTGCTCCTCTCGCGGAACGTAACGATGTTCCGATGATTTACAAGATCGAAAGAACCTCTCTTACAAATCTACACACCGATAACGTTCCCCTTCTACCCGTGCAGCAAATCAAACAAGAACATCTTCAAACAGGAAACCGAAACAAACTCTCTCTAAGAGATGTAACAAGAACACTTTGCTCCTTCAACGAGCAAAGCACATATTCACTATTTACTGTTCACCGTGGTAGTAAAAGGAAGAGACTTCCCCTTTACCTTCCCCCTGCTTCCGTACTAAAACAGGATTAAACTTGAAGAATGCACGGATGCAAATCGAAGACACAACGGTGAGCGTCGAGACCAGCGAATAGCAAACAGATCAGGAAGTACATTTCACCGAATTGCGCAATAAAATGTCCAGCGTTACCAAGCATTGCGTCGGGACGGAACGAATGTCACATGTATAAACAACGAAGCTTAAATTTCCACTCGTAGAAGTCGCTGCGATCGAAGTTGAATTTTCTTCGCCGATCTACGATCGAGAGCTTACATTTTCATTGGTAAAATCGAACCTTCCACACCACTATACGACACCACTATAGTCGTAGGTGGTCAGGTATCGAGAGGCGAGCCGGCGAGTTGAATCGAAACTAAATTCGAGCGGAAAACTTTACGATCTGCCGGACAAAGCGCAACTCACGCGTTTAAATGAGCGGACGCGCGCGGTTAGCCGCACGCGTCATGGAATTACTCCGTGGAACGATAATTTATGGTGCCGGTCCGTAATCTTTCTTAGAGACTTTCAGCCATGGGCCCCGTTAGTGTCGATTCGTGACACCACGTTCTAGACTCTGGTTTCGACTTTTTAATCGCTCTGTCGTTCGGTGTGTAATCGTGATTTTTGTGTTATGCAGTTCAAAAAATATAGATCGCGAACAGAGAAGAAGAAAAAATATTACGATGTGTAGGAATGGTTAATTTTTAATTGTTTGGCGGGACAGTTCATATTTCAAAAGGAAGACGCGGAGATTATTTTTACAGAGCATGCATCTGTTGGAAAGTGAAATACCAGGTGTTTTATCTAGAGTTTCCACCTTAAATATCTCCACCATGATTCACCCAGGAGATTATTTCTTCGAGTTGAAGGTTACGCGGTTTTGAACGCTCACGCGAGAGTGGGCGATTTTTTACTGCGCTTATCTGTTTGGTGGGAGCACCGGGATAACATTCATTTTCCTACTGAAAATATTGCTGCACCGTCCGGCGAATAAATAACTTAGCGAGCGTACGTTTGAAGAAAATACTCCGGGCCGATCTAAAATATTCAACAAACAAGGAACCGTGCTGCACACACACACACACACGCGCGCGAGAATACAGAAATGAAGGTTACTGTGACACGCTGCCGTAGAAAAAATAAATATGGTGAAATATCATCTGCCGTTCCACGTGAAATCTGCTTAAAAGTATATGTATAACGTCCGGTTGAAAAAGCGCCTTTCACGCGGAATATGAATATACGGGAGAACGGGAAATATGACAAATATTTCTCGTACACTGTACCACGCGAATGTATGAAATCATCCGAATTTATAGCCAGCTTTTTATGGAAAGCTGAATTGATGAAGCAAAGTCTGCATTAAAAATCGCCGTCTAATAACGATAATTGACTTCTATGCCGTTATTTATCACTGTAAAAAATTCTAAATACAAAATTTATTGTTACCGTGAACTATTGAAAATTGCATTCCACACGAAATTCCTTCTTACGAATGACAAAACAAAAGATTTAATAACACACACTTCTACGTGTTCCGCGAAACATCAAATAATCCTTCTCCTGTAATTCAAGATAACCTGAATTCGTTCGTTTACCTACGCACTAAATTCACTTTTTAATTTTTACACGAGTAATCAAGATAATAATGCAATTGAAATATAAAAAATCTATTTAAAAAGACACACATATTTAATTCGAGACAGTAAACGTGTAAACAATGTTTCATACCTTTCTCAAGACCTAACCTCACAATTGGGAAGCAGCATCTCCGTAAAAGAAGCGTCTATCGCCAATAGCACACAGAACATTCATACACAGAAACACGTGAATCATCACTTTCATCCAAACATGCAAAATCAATCCGAAAAGAAGGTCGACAAGCGGTATTCACACGATGATAGACGATCTTGCGAGAAGCAAGTATTTCTTCAAAAGGTTCGGCGATCTCGAGCCGCTTAATTAATCGGCCGATTAATTATCTCGCGCGTAACGCGTTCCACTGTCACATGCAATTATTGGGATTGTTGGTGCGCGACGACGACGGTTCCCCTTTCGGCCGGCCTTAAAGGTTTTCACGCGATAATATTGCTGATTTCGTGCAGCTCCGAGCAAAACCGAGGGACGCCAATTAAGTCGCGCGATTGCTCGTGCATAACAACGATACACGCCCGTTGCGAGCGACGATACTCGCCGGTGAAAACTCGCCTGTCGAGCATAGCGAACGCAAGAGGGCCTATTGTCGACGATAATCGATCGATCTCAGCGACTGATCGATCCTACGTTGCGTGGTGGGGAACGAAAGGTTAGCTCGAATGTCGGTAACGCGGTCATTAACGTCATTAACGTTGCGTCAGCGAAGCTACGAGCTTGACTTTTTGGTAAATCAAGGGACGGCTAATGGGGGGAACGCGCGTTGCAGCGGGTGATTTACTGGCCGCGATCTCAATGGTTCTTTTTGAGGTCAGCGCGAAAGTGGTTTAGCGCTCGGTTCGGTTTAGAGGCTGGAACTGGTGCAAATTTGTCGGCTGAATTAGCGATCGAAGCGTCAAGAATGGATTTTCAGTGTTTGCGTAGTAAAACGCTCGTCAGGTGAGCTTTTCGTGTGTTAAATATTTGATATAGTATGAAAAGTTTGTGGTATAAGGAGAATTCTATTGTATCGGATAAAAGTAAGGTTAACATCTACGAAACGTTGATTCGTATGCTTGAAAAGGATAATATGAAAGCGAGGCTTTACGACGGTAAGATTTTTCACTCGTGCTTTTGATAGGTTATGTTTTGAATAATACGCGTATGAAGGTTCTTTTCAACGAAAATAGCGTGGACAATACTTTCGAAAGAACGATTTACAAGTTTACGACCGAAGAGACGTATAATGCTTGAGATTCTTCGTGCAAGATTTCATGGCGGATTATATTATAAGTCGGCATCTTTTTGAAGAAATGACACATTCAAATTGTCAGTTAAGGAGCAGGGGGTTCTTGAAAGTGTTTGATGAGAATTAACCATATTCGGGTGCGTGTAATCATAAAGAGTTTTCTTAAAAATGAGATAAAGGAAATTGCACTTGCTACGGCCTATTAAGTAAATGAGTGACAGTATTCTGCAAAAAATGCAGGTTTTTTTTTTTAAAAAAAAAGAGTACAAAGAACGGGTTTTAAAATGGCCGGTACATTATCGGAATTAATCAAAGGCAGGCTACTTTAAAATGTATAAAGAAGGGTTACTAAAAAATTAATACGAAGGAATATACATTATGGAAGTTCAGAAACCTATTTTCTATATTCTCCGTTCTAGTTATAAATTAACGAGACTTATATCGATCAGGATTATTTATAACAGGGGACGGTTTAATTTCAAGATGTTATACCTATCTACCACGGTTATAAAGCGTGAATTCTTACCATTATTAAAGGTTATGATCTGGAAGAAAGAGATAAAGGTAATGTGAGAACGCGTTCTAATCTTGTGAAACTTAGTCGACTACCATTATTCACAGGCCTTGCACTTATCTTAAATACACCGCAGCTCTTATATCTATGAAACTCAAATATATAAAACTCTAATTTTACATAAATATATAAAAAAACTTTGTCACACTTTTCACTTCTATTACAGCACATGGATAATGTTCTATAGGTAAATAATTATTCACACAAATAAAACTAATTTTCTCAAAGAATTACTTTCAAAGATTTAAAGTTACACTCAGCAACCGACAAATCTTAACCCTAAGCTAGTCTGGTAGATCTATTTTTGCAATTGTAAAAATAACATTAAACGAAAGAGGCTCAATTTATCCTATCTCATCCATTTTAAATTGCGCTTATCCTCAGATCGATCGTGTAAAAATAAGAATTCCAAATTCTCAAGGTGTCATAAAAATTCACTAGACCAACATAGGGTTATTTTTTCATTGCTGTTGGCGCCAATAGGCGTTTCGAAAAATTGCTTCCACCGTACAGTGCACTGCCACCCCAATTTAATTCTTAATTTTATCAAGAGAACGATTTAACGTCTACCGTTTATCACGTGCGTTAAAGGGTTAAACCAATTTTAATATCGATTCCAGTTGAACGAATAACTTCCTTTTCGCACGGACAATTAGTCAAAGTTGGTCCGAGTCAAATTTCTCGTCGGTATATGCAGTCTCTCTTTCACCGTTTCGAGGATAATCTCGCAACAGCGTCCGGATGATCTCGCAGCGTTTCAATGACTGCTCGTCAAGGCGAAGGGCCGCGGGCGTTCGCGATGCATCGGTTGCACGTGAACGCGGCCACCTTTGTGCGCGCGAAACAAAGGTCTCCTTGCACGCACGTGAAAGAAACGGCACGCCGGCGAGATCCCTCGTTACTATTTAGCCTGAATGCGATAATTTAGCGCGCTCCTACTGTTCGCCGCTCCTCCATTCTTTCCCCTTTTGTCCTCGCGTTCCCCTGGGTACCTCTCGATTCTCTCGATCGGGTTACCCAGATATCAGGAGTAAAAAACTCCGCGCAAACCTGTCCGCGAGGTCGTAGAAACGATATTTCATCGACTGTGAAACCAACGGAGACGTTTTCGTTACGGATTCATTGTCGAAAATGTTGTTCGACGAGACATGTCTTTTCTTTTTCCTTTTTTTTTTTATCAACGATAGTAATAACGACAGTTGAAACGTGTGATTCATAGGCGGTGGAGGAAAGTTGAGGCACACGTTGACGGTAGGTAGGTTGATCAAGAATGCAGAAGCGGAATTCGAGGTCGGGCAGATTGATTTGTTGGTCAGCGAGCCGATAGACCCGATTCGATGCTTGCATGGGGCTTCGATAAGTGTGATACATTGTTTTGATGGACTTCTTATTGGATTGACTGTGCTTCGAAGGAAGTCGAAAGGATTAGAATTTTGATGTTAGGGGAATTGACGTGATAATTGGTATGTGTTATCGGGTGGAAAATTGAGACGTTTATTTATCATCTACATTTTCTCTCGCGTAGAATTTTTTCTCCTGTTTTTTTTTTTGTTTTGTTAAATTGACAAATTGTTGAATATCGATGCAAATAGTAATTAATAGATAACTCACCGATTAATGAACTAACTTTTTCCTTGTATAAGAAAATTAATTCTTCACATGAATTTTTCTTTGATTTCTTTTTCTTGTTCAATGTTCTTAAATTAACAGTTTATCCAATATCGGTGTAAACAGTAATTAATAGGTAACCCTCCAATTAATGAGCTCCAGACGTTTATTTGCTCTATGCATTTTCCTTTCTATAAGAAAATTGACTTTTCATATGAATTTTTCTTTGCTCTTTTTTGTTTAGTCTTCTCGTATTGACAAATTGTTGTACATCGATGCAAACAGTATTTAGCAAACATCCTACCAATTAACAAACTCGAAATCTAACCGCTCTAATAAAAATATCCATTGATAAGAGAACGCACATACCGGAGCATCGAGTTAATCATTAATTCAGGATCGAACCTCGTTTTCAAAGGTACATTGGCCCTGTTGAATAATTGATTGGCCGATGGAACACTTTAAACAGCGAGAGAACGCTGCCTGTCAGAACATCCTCCGCAAATGGGCCTACTAATCCTTTATAAAACTATCGTTCGTTGGTGTGGCCATTTTGTTACGGGTGATCGATGGTCGTCGATAAGAAGGAGCATGAATAATGAATATACGAGCAGTTCCAAGTACCTCAGATAATAATCCTGCCGTGTCACATCGAAGGAGAACGCTCGTTCGGTGCGTAGAGCCGTTTACATTGTCTATTATCTATCGTCTTTCGCGTTTGCCATTCGGGTGTACAGATTGATCGATTGACAAATGGGCCGAGCCGCGTGGAAATAGACGCAACTGTTACACTACACGTTCCTCTTGTTAGACGACGGGGCACATTCGTTTTGTCAGTGGAATCGAGACCGTTCTTCTGCATCAACGCAATTACCATTTTCCGATACTGTACACCGTGACGGGGAAAAAACACTGGACACGATTTAACACGTTAAACGCCACTAGGGATCGACGCGAGACTTTTCGTTTACGCTACCACGGTCCATGTGGACCGGCGGTTGATTTTTGCTTTAGGCTGCCGCGCCTTAACTAAGGGTATTAAATTATTGTATTAAATGGAAAATATAATATTCTATTGAAACAATTTAAACACAGATGTGGGTTTCCTTTCCACATGTTACAGTAAGTTACTGCTCTTTTTGTTAAGTTTTTTGCCGATTTTCTGTGAAATTAATTCAGCGGATGTATCACTCTCTGTACCTGACAACATTGTAAATTGTGTGGGCAAAAAAATTTTGAAAATCTCTGGTATGGTCTGCTTAGAAAACGAAACTGTACCATAGACCGGCGTAGCGTAAACGGAAAGTCTCGTGCCGGTCCCTACCGGGGGTTCCTAAAAAGGATCTTCCGGAGTTTTGTGCCAGTGATGAATCACTGCGGATACGGTGACAGAGAGTTTCATCGTGCGCTGGCTGTATCGCGATAAAAAGAAACGTGTTGCCAGCAATCATGGTACTTGAGGATCATTTTTTGGGGGGTAGCACTGGGAGATATGAGAATTCAGGGAATTGGAACGATTTGTAGAAAATTTGTTAGAGAATGTGGAAAGTTTTCTTGCGAACGTTAGGAAATTGGTTAATTTGATAGAAAATTCGCTGGGAAGTATGAAAAATTTTTTCGATAAGTTTTTTGGAAGCGTTGGAAAATATGAAAATTTAGGAAATTGGAAAATTTTTTAGAAAATTTATAAGAGTGTCAGGAAATACGAAAATTTTATAGAAAAATTATTAGAAAATATAGAAAACATTGGAGACAATTTTCTTGGAAACGTTAAGGAATATGAAAATTTAGGGAATTGGAAAATTTGATAGAAAATCTTTAGGATAATTTTTTTTAGATTCCTATATAGAGCATTTTGTTAAATTATGAAAAGTGATGTTGATAAATTGGACAATAGAGTATTCATTAAAATTGGAGAAGAAAAGGATAATACTACAATAATTTCAGACCCGGTACAGGCGTAATAACTATTCAGCGAGATATGTTAGTTACAACTTCAGCTTCGAACTTTGACCAAAGAAACTCAACCATAAAGTTAAACCATGAAATAGAGAGAATCACACGAGCAAATACTAAGCTTGGAACAGCTGTAATTATATTGACAGAAGGCTGGCAGAACATGAAAGAGAGAGAGAGAGAAAAAAAGAAAATCATTCATTTAATCGTGTCCATTTCCACAAGTATTGTAGAGTAGTACCTACTTGAAACGCCATATGCCGTGAATGAGTTTAAAGGGAAAAGAGCAGCTAATGCCAGAGTACAGCGTTAATGGCCGACAGTTCGCATTCGTCACGTATATCCGCGCCTTTTGCAGTTTCATAATCGTTACTGTGCAATCGGCCGCTGCCACATTCCCGCCTCGGATACTTTCGTGGCGAAGAGATTAATAGTTGGCATGGTTATTGAACCGCGGCTAAACAAACAAATATGTGAACGGTGCCAAACCGCCTCGCTATCCACCTTGACACATGTATTCGGCCAGCTGTTCACAGTTTCGTATGCCAATTCTTAATCGGATGCCTTGCATATTAACGGAAATCTATATCAGGTCTTCTCTTCTTCGAGAGTGCAGGACACGCGAAAATTCGCGCTCTTTTATTTTCGACGCGTTAACGAAAATCGAGTCGAAAGGAAGATGTATAGCGAGAGTATAGTGAAGATTTCTTTATTTTTCGGATTCCATATGTTGATGATTTTTGAATACGAAGAGTATTATCTCGTATTCGTTATGGTATTTTAATTAAAGTATGTTGAACTTATTTTCTAATTTTAACAGTAATTTATACAGATAGTATTTCAGGTAATTTCTTTCTATCTTTAATAACTTTTTTAGTTTTATTTTAATTATTTTCAATTTAAAAGTCTTGGATTGTACACCTTTAACCCTCTATAAGGCCATGTGACTTCAAAGTTATCCATTTATCTGTATTTTATTTTATTTTTTTTTTTTTTTGCTATACTACTGCACTATATTGTTTAATTAGTATTATTACCAGCAAATTTTTGTATAATAGTCTCATCAATTTTACTTTCTCACCTGGACATTTGATATTTTTACGAGACACCTTTTAATATTTTCCCCAACAAAAATTAAGAACTTTTACTCTTGCTTCTCTAACCGAAATGTGAAACTGTAATCAACCGTAATTTTTCTTCCCACCGGCGAAATAAGATCTGGTTATAGAGGGTTAACTCGCCTGTGTCGATATAAAGTTGTAGTGACAAATCAATTTCAGTAAAAATCGCAACTCTTATGCATACGACACAGTCACCTGGAAATTGGCTGAAACTTTCCTATTAAAAATGCTTCTTAATTAACCACTTAACGCTTGACCTGCAGATTTCTTCATACCCGTGACAGATTTAAACTACGATATCTTACACGAAAAAATGTCGCCTTTCTAACGCTGTCCCCTCTATATTTAACGAATAAACAATTCAACGTCCTCTTGTCCACTTCTCCAATCTCGAAAGAATTCGTCATTTTTATCGACAAATTTTTATTAAGAAAAAAAGACGTATTCAAATGTATTATACAAAATCGAAGTATCGAAGCAGCAAACTCCACGGAACTCCAGCCTTGGTTTCTCTTCGCGAAGCCGAAGTAGGGATGAAGCGTTTAATTTAGAACCGCGAGTCTGATCGAGATAAGCTTTATGTGACTCGTGCGAGTTGCAAACATCCACATGTGGTCACACTTCTCACATAATTCATATTCGTTTACCAAGCTGTGTTCTGCTAGGTGTCACGTTATGTCCTCGTACAAAAACACCAAGCACGCCTATGTGCGGATGAAAAACCACCTACCGTTCCTCTCTTAGCAGGATCTAAAATATGAAGTATCCCCGGGGCTATTTTCTTTCTTAGTTGACGGAAAAATTTCAACTCCGGGGGGGAAGGGCTCGTTTGGCGAGCCGAGCGAAATGTCAAATACCGCTCCTCCAGCGATTCTGCTTCCAATCTCGAGGAAGTCGCCTGAGCTCTGCGTGGCATTCTGCCCGAGAGCAACAACGTCTTCTTTTAGCACGGCCCATTTGAGAGGGAATTCAAATCAAGGTCAGAGTAAGCAGAGTACATTGTTCTTATCGATTCCGTGCTCTATATTTCGTCACATCTCGCCACAGCTAGCTGACACGATTTTTCTTAATTTCTCCTGTAAATATCGAGGCTAATTCTTTGGGCAATCTACCTGGGCGTGGAAATGACTCGTTGGAGGAACAGTTGTTTCATTGTCAAGTTGCTGTGACGTATTTGTAGGAATGTTAAATGAATTTTAGCTAGCTTTAAAGAGGAAAGATTTACTTTTGCACGACTTGAAGGTGCATAATGAGGATGCAGTTCGAACTGTTATCGGAGAATGTGGATTCACCGGGCTGCGACAGCCAGCTCACCGATTTCTTTTTGTTCAAAAATTGGGAAAAGTAGTTTAGAGGCTAAAGATATGCTAAAAATTTCTGCGGACGAATGTTTTGAAGAGCTGTCGGAGGAAATAGATTTCTGAGAGCAGCTTCAAAAATGTGTGCAAGTGTAGTTATGTAAAAAAATAAAATTTACCACTGTTCTACTTGCTTCTTTCATGGCCAAGTAGATCGTATGATCGATTTTCTCTCAAATTCTTTTCGTGGCTATTTGAACTTTCTATTAAAATTAGAAGATTGAGGAATTGTAAGTTAGAATACAAGATTTTTAGTGTCTGGACATTATGGTGTTCACGATACTACAGAATTAAGGAATTGAAATATAGTTTTCAATATTAGAATTTCGAGGTATCGAAAGCAGAGAGACGAATGAAAGACAAAGATGTCCCGTAACAAGTTTCCAGCCTGACAAATTAAAATCGCTAATAAGGTATCAGGCCAACTTAATGACCTTGTTTCCGTAAAGAACTTCACCGTGAGTTAACCGTTCACCCAAGAGATTTCCAAGTGTCTGTTGGTCTTTCTTGCAAAAAAAGAAAAAAAAAAAAAGAAAAACGGAGAAAAAAAGGGAAAAATCCGCGAGTGATTCAGTCATTCCTCTTAATGGAACATCGCAAGACTCTTAAATGCCTCCAGGGAGGGTTTCGTGTCGCGACTCGCCACAAAACAAGTAGAAAGAAGGAACAACGAACGCGAAATGACATTCCACGGACGCAAATAGAGCACGTCTTTTACACGTACGTTCTGTCGGGGCCTCCTGTTACTTTCTTTTCGTTTCTGTTAGCGCGTACACTGTACAGAGATAAACATAACAGCGCCGGCCATTCAACTCGCGCAACCTACGAAGGAACTCTGACCAGGCTTTGATGTTGCTCGAGTAGTTTAACCATTTTTTTCAAGTGTGCAATTACTCGGTTTTATAACGTTCAAATCGTTCAAACATCCTACATAAACATTGAAAATAAACATAAAGCATAGAAGCATAATATAAACGTTAAATTTTACATTAAATGGTTTCTCATGTAAACAACACATTCGTGACAGAATTATTTCTTTTTCAGAATTTTTTATTTATCCACAAATCAGTACTGTTACAATGGACACGAAATTGAGATAGATTTTCGTTCGTGTCCTCCGCTGGTCACGAAAGGGTTAACCCTAGAAAGTTCAAAAAAGGGAAAAAGAGTTGAAATTATTTTCGTAGAATAATACAGGTGAAGAAAAATCTACTTTTACCGTCAGACGGTAATTCTACTTAATATCTGTAAATAAACGAATTTTAATATTTCAACGAACGAGTATAAAAGTTAAATTTAAATTAAACCTTTGGCAGTTTACGCTTCTTAAGGTTAAAGTACCTGAAAACATCGGATGAAAGGATCAATTATATCTGATAAAAGGAACTCTATTGTTGTTTTAATAAATGAGCGAAATTGTGAAGAAGGGCATTTACACGATTATCGTAATTAGAATTCATTGGTTCAATACCTCTGCGGGCTTTAATGAGCTCACGAGCCTTAAAATTGACACGATAAAATTGTAATCGATGGTTCGAAGGCTCCGCAAAAGGTACACGCTGGCATCGTGAACGGTGCACGATCGCCGATCAAAGGGCAATCGGGAACGTACAATTTCGCGAACGTGCTGGCATTTCGCATCGATTTCTTTCACGATCGTAAAGATCTATCGGAGATCAACGACAGCTGGCGTGTAAGGGAAGAAACGGACGAGGTGTGTGTGCGCGCGGCGGTATCGCGCAATGCATTAGGAGAAAATGAAGAACAATCGAGGTTCTTCGAGTGATAGGCGGAAAATCACGGGTGTTCCCCGAGTGTTCCATTTTCTTGCATCGATCTTCGGGAACCAATTATGCGTCGTGGAGAATTATCGGAGAAATAAACAAGTAGGGGAGAGTAGGGGAATTACAATTCGTTCGTCGTTACCCCGTAAGGTGAAAAAGAAAAACAATAGAGAGAATTTTAGGTTAGAAACATCGAATAAAAAATATACCTGTTTTAAGTTATTCCTCAATTTTTACTGTTTGAGTTTTGAAACATTAGTATTAAGATAATTGTAAATACAAAAGATATAACTTACTTTACTTCCTTTGAAAAATTAGACGAAGACGAGGGAAAATCTTCGTTAGGTTTTACCTCGATCAGTGTGCGTGTCAACTACTTTGCATTGGTGGCCTAGAATTGCAAAAGGAGGAATTCAGATAAAATATATTCTTCCAAGTAAATTATAAAATTGTCCCAATAATCGACTGACTGTTTGGTTCAGCTATGGAAATACCGCTACATGAAACCAGTTGCAAAATTAACATACAGTTTTGTATGTATATCTGGTAGAGAGATAAAACTGTGGATAAAAGTGTAAATGGTTAAAATTAAAGTCGTTTTAAGTGAAAAATACAATTTATTTACCATACGAAATGTAACTCAAATGTACGGTAATATTATTATCGAATAAAATTGTAAAATTCTCTGTTTTATATTTGGAGCCGGTTTTACGTGCGCCACCATAGTATATGGTGTCGAGTTCGAAAATGCTTCCTGTTCGAGTTATAACTATTTATTACAGTTTATACTGTGAATACACGCCAAGTGAACTCTAGTACACCTCGTATTACTATGTCGTGTTTATAATAATTATGCCGCGTGAGGTGCAACATTCTAACGGCAGAGATATGACATTCTCGCGCATAACAAGCATTTCGCGCGTAAATGTGTAATGTATCATGAAGCACAGTGTTCCATCCTGTGATATCAATGAGCTTTAGAACGCACCTTGTGCAACAGCGAATTAACCTACTTGGGACCGTTGGTTCCGTGTGAGAACGTTTCAGTGTTCTTTTAAATTAAATACTTGACATTGTACTTTCTCGACAAAACATAATTTTTCGAAAAAGCAAAACAATATGTTCGTCCCAAAAGAATGAAATTCTCTTCACATTTACAATTCGCTTCACACTTTCATTGGACATTGTGTTTCTATTTTGAAAAAACAAGCAAAATGTAATCTTCCTGAAAGGAACAAAAAATTGGTCCAAAATGAATGAAATTCTCCAAATCACTTAGGTTCGAACTAAAAAATACATATTACTCCTTCATTGGACACTATGTTTCTATTTAAAAAAAAAAAAACCAGCAAAATATAGATTTGTTGAAAGAAACAAAAAGTTGGTCCAAAATGTATGAAATCCCTCCAAATCACTTGCACTCGAACTAAGAAACACGTATTACACCTTCATTGGACATCGTCGCTATTTTGTAAAAAAAACCCAAGCAAAATATACATTTTCTGAAAAGAAACAAACCGAACGAATTTCCCCAAATCACTTATAATCCGCCTAAGAAATATGTTTTACACCCACACCGGACATTACGTCTCTATTTTAACGCTACTTTAAGATCCACTCCACTCTAACATCCTCCTAAAACTCATAAACTACGCTAATAGCGTATCCAGCAAAACCTGACCAAGGGAAACCCCCAGCAGCTCGCGGAGGCAGCGAAAGAATGCGTAAACGATGAGGAAGAGCGATGGCCGGCGCCCCGCTTAAATCCATTAACGGTGACTTTTTTCGCGCGCCGTTGGCAAGGGTGAAGAGGTCAGAACCGCGAGCAAAAGTGTACTGAGCAGAGAGGTGTGCGAGGCAGCAGGTAGAAGCAAGACGAAGGTGTGTTCTTTCGCCCTCGGGTGGTCGAACCGGATGGCCTGCTCATATTCGGCCGTAAATGGTGTTGCAACCAAAAAAAGAAGAGAAAGAAAGAAAGAAGCAGCTTGGGCAGCTCTCGGTGGTGGTGCAGCAAGAATTCGTGGCCCCGTAAAGGTCGCCCTTCCACTGGCGATCTTCTTGAAAATTCCCCGGGTCGGTTTATGGCCGGCATAAATGGACTTATCGTTGCCAAGTGTTCGAGCGATGCGGTATCGATCGCGCGATACCGCGCTATTGCTTCGCGTTCCTGCGATTGCTTGAATAATTCATGGCGATTCCTTTTCTTCCCTTCCTACCGGCCGGCTAGCGTTATTGCGGGGCCCCATTAAATGATAATTCCGCGGCACGCCTGACGATTTGCGCCCTAAGAAATTGATAGCGACGCGGCGTTCTAACGGTGCCCCCTTGGTTCCATTGCTTCGCGAAAGAATCGCGGGAGAAGAGGGAAAGATGATTTGTACAGGTGGCTGAATCGAGAGTATTGGAAATTTTTATACGTCCCTTCCGTTTTATTTTTCGCTGCTTGCGTTTCTGGAGAATAGCAATTTTTACATCTGGCTTTGTCGAATTTCTACATTTTTCTCGCGTGGATTTCTCTGGGGGATAGGAACTTTTAGATCAACTACTTGTCTTGCAATGACGTGTCACGCAAGATGTGACAAAGGAAGAATTTTGCTTCTATCAACCCTAAACAGTGCGTTCTATCTTTCGAATATTACACTTAAGGTCCACGGGTCATTTTTGACCCAGAAATGACCCAAAGACCTTACGCGTAACACCGTATCAATCTGAACAATAAACTTTTAATATACTGTTAAGGTAACATAATCTCGATACCAGCAGTTGTTAAAAAAAATAAAATTGCAATGGGTCAAAAGAGACCCAAAGACCACACTAGAGTTAAATTTCTATTTTTCCTCTAAATTTAGCTTGAATTCAAGACTAACGATTACCAAACAGAAATTCTCCGCAACATTTTAACTTCTCTTTTTATCTAACACTGTATCAGACCAGTATGTGTCGAAGCCAACACACACAACGATAAAAGAAAATGGTAAAGCCAAGGGGTTAATACTGCATTACGGGTATAAGTGACATTAATCGATAGACACGAATTAGCCGTCATTGTTGAAAGCAATAGTGAACGAAATCACGTGGAATAAGATAAATACAGTATTCACCGGCGAGATTTTCCACATTCGCCTTTTGCTACTATAAAATATCGCTCAAGGAAATGGCAACAAATTGAAAGCAAGCGCCGGGGTAAGAGACATGTCGCAACTGTACGCTCCTAACGAACGATAGAGATATTTAGATTTCAGTTGATAACAGTTGAATAGCGATGAAAAATTTGTTACGTTGGTAAAACTCCCGGCGGAAATGTATCTCACACGCGGGGCAAGGTTGCAACGTATTCTACGCGGCGCATGACGGTTCACCGACGATATATCATTGCGGTACCACGAAAGCGCAACACGATAATTCACGGCACACAAGAAAACGGTTACATCATTCGACGTGTGGGTACAGGTTTCACTGGTCACAACCACGATGTATCAATTACGTAATCGGCTTATAGACGAATACGATGTAATTGGAAAAGCCGAACTGTTACGATCTTTCAGGTATTTATAGAAATTCGCGCGAGAATTAATCTCTAACAGATCTAACAGAGTTTCTACGTTGAAATACGGCTCAATTTTTCACTTTGCGCGTTTGTATCTGTCTTCGGGATTGAATTAATTCGCGGATTTCGAAATGTTTAAAAAAGCAGATGTTTGAATTCGTAGGTTTTCTGTCGTTGCAATTGGAAATGTCGAACTGTACGATCTTTCAGGTATTTATAGAAATTCGCGCGAGAATTAATCTCTAACAGATCTAACAGAGTTTCTACGTTGAAATACGGCTCAATTTTTCAGTTTGTGTGTTTCAATCTGTCTTCGGGATTGAATTAGTTCGCGGAGTTCAGAATGTTTAAAAAAGCAAGTGTTTGAGTAATAATTTGCAGATTTTCAACACCTTGTGTGTTTTGAAACACTGCAATTGAGAAAGTCGAACTGTACAGGTATTTAGAGAAATTCACGTGAGAATTAATCTCCAACAAGTCTATTTCTGTGTTGAAATACAGCTCAATTTTTCACTTTGTATATTTACGTCTGTCTTCAAGATGGATTTAATTCGCGGATTTCAGAATGTTTAAAGAAGCAGATGTTTGAATAATAATTCATAAGCTCTCAGTCATTGCAATTGGAAAAGTCGAACTGTACGATCTTTCAAACATTTATAGAAATTCACGTGATAAATTAATCTCCAACAAATCTAACAGAGTCTCTATTCAATTTTTCACTTTGTATGTTTAAATCTACCTTTCAGATTGAATTAATTCCGAAATTTCAGAATGTTTAAAACAGCAGAACAATATTTTCTAAATTTTCAGTACCTTGTGTGTTTTTAAACATTGCAATTGGAGAAGTCAAATTGTACAATACACTTGAAAATGAATCTCCAACAATTCTAACAATTTCTACAGTAGAATACAGCCCAATTTCTCGCTTTGTATATTTAAGTCTGTCTTCGAGATTGAATTAATTCCCAGATTTCAGAATGTTTGACTAACAATTTATAGGTTCTCAATGATTGCAATTGGAAAAGTCGAACTGTACAATTTGTCAAATATTTATAGAAATTCACGTGAGAATTAATCTCGAGCAATTTTAACAATTTCCACGATAGAATGCAGCCCAATTTTTCGCTTTGTATATTTAAGTCCGTCTTCCAGATCGAATTAATTCCCAGATTTCAAAACGTTCGGCTAATAATTTCTAAATTTTCAACACCTCCTGTATTTTCAAAACACCGACGAGTATCTCCGCATGCTGTTTATTTCTCTAACCCAATTTTTTCAGCGTCGAAGAACATTGTTTATAAACTCGTACCTCGCAAAAGTCACTCTTCCAAGCGAACAGTGAAAATAATCGTTGAAGAAAAGAAGCAACGAGAGGTAGGAGCACGTAGACCGAGGATTTTCTATTAGAATGATCCATCATGGTAACGAAGGTGTTGCGGCAAAAAGCAAGAGAGCCGCGACGCGGAAAGATGGAGATGCATCGGGGAAAATAATGAGCAGTAGCCGGGTACTTATTGGCACCGCGTAGGCGCGTAATTACTTCTCCGGGAACCGGTAACCCGTCATCAAGTAATTTTGTAATTTGGAAGCTTGGCAGGTCCGCGGCTACCTGCCCGCGGCTTCCCATCGTCGAGCATTGCGTATTCAGCGTCGAAAACCAACGGCGAAATCGATCGCGAGCAACGACAGCCGACTCCGCGATTAGGATAATTTTACATCGCCGGGGCCTAGAGTTACGGTCGTTTTGTTAGAAACAAGGTAACCCCGATACGATCGAAGTCATTGCTAATTTATGTAAAGCACAGCTCCGTCGGGAGGGTACGAAATACTATCAGATACCTTGTGAAGTTTCGTTTCGTGGGAAACTCGGTATATCGGTCAGTGTACAATTTTACACTCGACTATGGATATTGGAAATTTTTTTTGTGAAAGTCATAAGACGTGATACGGACGTGAAATGGAAAATTTCGCAGTTTTTCGATGCATTGTGTAATAGAGAAACTCCTCGAGCTATGGACAGTGCGTGTTAAGAATTCATTTCTCTCCTCCTTTCTGCGTTGTTGTGTATGCACAAGGTGAGTATAGGGTTTTGTAGCTTTATCAGTGTGTTTTGTGTACAAGTTCTATCAAAAATATTCGGAATATTTTTTGTAGAACAGTTTAGGGAACAGTTTGTTAGTGTGTTTTGTATACAACTTCTTTCAAAAATATTCGGAATACTTTTTATAGAATAGTTTGTAGAAATTTATCAGTGCAAAAATAGTCCAAATATTTTTGAGAGAAGTTGTATACAAAGCACACTGATAAACGACGAAAACCTATCGCCACCTTGTATAATATTAAAATTATTAGGAATAATACGAACGTTAAAAATATTCATTTTCGCCAAGTGTCTGAATATTTACGTAACACAGTAATTGGACATAATTTCGAATAATTTGTATTGCAATGTCACATACGAAAGTGCATTCAGCCAGCAATACGTAATCCTAAAATACAACAAATACTGTTCCATGACGAAAAAAGATCAACTCGATCCTTTCACTGAAAAGACAAGCTTAAACAGTGTCTCAATATTTTCGAGAGTAACTCGAGAGGTGCAGAAATGTTTATAAAATAAAAAGTTCTCCAAGCGTAAGCTATTATACGAGCCGAAGTAAAATTTCACTTATAACATGAAATTATCATCCAAACATTTCAACCGGGAGATTTTATTAATAAACAGTTCCGAGAAAGTCGTTCGCCAAACGATCGCGGATGAATCAAGCGGTGGAACTGTTTGGAAGAGGCTTAAACATTGACGTTTCACAAACTCCTCGTTAATGTACAGGGCGATGCAAAAGTTGTACTGTGCACTTACATTAGTGAAATATTCACCTTTACACGATCTCACAAAATATATTAATACACAAAATAATAAAAAGAATCGATTTATGAAAAAAAAGAATCATATCTACATTAAAGGAAGCTGTAAATGCACCTGACAGGTAGATCGGTGCATCTGCAACGAAAATGGCGTCACAGGAAGTTAGTCTTTATCGATTTTTAACCTTTTCTATCTCACAGCAGAAATAAGCTAATTATTAAAATTTTATGACACACCAAAAAGTATATTATATTTTTTCGCCAATCTGACAAAAAATGGTATACATATCTGACTGATGTACAAAAAAAAAAGTAACATTTTCTCTAGTACTCTTTTTAGCTGACATTAGGTGTGAAAATTTGGTGCCTTTTTTCAAAAAGTCTCGAAGACTTCATCGGCTCAAAATCGCCATGCATTGCCAGGAAGGGAATTCGTCAATTCTCCAAGAAATAAAAAAAAATCATGCAAAACAATGTTCGATTTTCTTCAACTTTCTAAAAAAAGGCACCGAATCAATCTGCACACCAGATATTAACAAATCTCGGCCACACCTGTGAACCTGTCACAGGTGCACCAGTTTGAAAATCAGTGGAATATTTTTCTCTGCGATTTCTTCTCAATCTTCACACGGAAAACAGCAGTATCCCGTTCAAGTTGCCAGAATCACCCTGTATATACAACGGGAGCCGGCCCGTCAGATTGTTTAGCCGTGGACCGGGGGCCGGAGGAAAAGGAAGCGGTTGGCAAAACTCCGTCGCTAACGAGCCGCTCGCTCAATATCCTTAAAACTTGCCCCGGCCGATAAAAAGACTTCTTCGCCTCTTTTCTTCGGCGGCGGAGGCGGGGGGCGACGGCGTTGAAGAGGGACCGGGAAGGAGAGAACCGGCGAGTGACGGGCCGGCACGGTTGAAAAATATTCAACGAGGGGACTGAACCCATTTGTCAGCCTCAAAAATAGCTCCTTCACTTTTATGATAAACCATCGCTATACACCGCGCTGCAGCAACCGTATAGTTAACAGGGAGAAAAAAATATATGGTCGCGAACGGTGGAAGGGCGGGGACGGACTGTGCTTGCAACGAGGAGAGAAAAGAGGCTGTTGAGAATATTTCGGCGCACATGTGCAGCATCCGATGGAAATTATTTTCTGATGACGCGTTCCTCCTCCTCGACACCGCTACTTTCTTGTCGGCTGTTCGCGGTACAAATAGGATGACATTATTACGACCGCTTACCGGGTCGTTAAAAATCGATATTTTTAAGTAACAAGTAAATCTTCGATGCTCAGAATGAGATATAAACGCGTGGTAATGCGTGATAACGTGTATATGTCGAAATTTATTATACGGCTTGTGATGAAAATTTCTGGACTCGGATTGCAAAAAAGGTTGATTTATGAATTGGGAGGTATTTTTGGGGGTAGGCGATCAGGTTGCATCGTCTGTCGGTAGGGTTGCCAATTTATGAAGGCATCGTGATTTCTTTTTTACTGTCTTTTATTTTATCAGAATAAATTAGTGTTAAATTTAAGGTTCGAGGACTTTTGGTTGAAAATGAAAATTGTTGCGCTTTCTTTTCACTGTAATAAATTAATATTAAACTTAGAGTTTGAGAACTTTGGTTGAAAATGATAATTGTTACGCTTTCTCTCTTACTATCCTCCATTTTACTATAATAAATTAATATTGAATTTAGAGTCCCGACATTTTTGGTAAAAAAATAAAAATTACTATGTTTTCTCTTTTACTGTAATGAATTAATATTAAATTTAGAGTCCCAGAATTTTTCGTAAAAAACTAGGAATTACCAAAGGTAGTAATTATTTTGTAAACATTAATTTGAGATGAAATATTATTTGTGAAGGATACCTATTTTATTACGCAAAGACAGCAAGATATATAGCTTAGGCTGTATCTTATTACGCCTACGCTGAAACATAACCTAATTTACATATAGGTATTTAAACATAAATTTCTCTTAATACAAGAGACAATATGGATAAGTGCAGCAACTTCAATTATCTTGACGTATTTGTGGGTTAACGGAGAACATGCTAATGCATTAGAACATGATACGGTAACGTGATCCACTAAGGTATTAGAACATTGATATTGGTATGTGGCTGATAAACTGGTAGACTATTACTATAGAATGTTCAAATATCGGGATACCGGAGTACTGATGCTTAAATATTGAATATAGAATATTGGAACACTAACACGTGAAGATATTCGATTAATATAACAAATAGGACGATATATTTTGTCTTAGAAGTGTTTTTATTTCTATCTATAACTTTGATATCTTCAGGACCGCGTGATCCGTCAGCGGGTCATCGAGTGATGTTACATATTTTCCAACGTGACCCACCGGTGGGTCATTGAGCGATGCTCTTACATATTTTCAAACGTGATCCATCTTTGGGTCATTTCAGTATGGACGACAAAAAAGATCGAATAGACAGCGTGATGACAATTTATTCCAGCATTGATGACAGAAAAGATTGCATAAACTGTGTGACCCACCGGTGGGTCATTGAGCGATGCTCTTACATATTTTCAAACGTGATCCATCTTTGGGTCATTTCAGTATGGACGACAAAAAAGATCGAACAGACAGCGTGATGACTAGACTGCGGATTTTTATGCATTTACAGGAAATTTAATGGTACAAAATTACACACAATGCACGTAATATGAAAAAATATACAAAATACCCAAATTATAGTGCTTTTTATAATACCTGCTAGGTGAAATAATTTTTTACCAAAATTCTACTTTCTTTGCTATATTCTCAAAAATATAAATTTGCATAAAAAACCGCAGTCTAGCGATGACAAATCATTCCACCATTAATGACAAAAAAGATTGTACAAACTTTGTGACCCACCGGTGGGCCACTACGAAAAGGCACTTATATTTGACAGGTGGAAAAATTAGAAGCTGAAAAATGAAGTATTAACGATAACAAAACACTTCGATAAAATCGAACCTTCAGATCACAAGCCAGCGTTTCGTGAATTTCACCGTCATCTTGAGCATGTTAACAAGTACATTTCACACCAACAAGAAGTATCTCTATTGCACATCGAGTATAATACCCACCGCTATCTTCAAACCTCACCTGTATCCTTAAGTAGAGCATCGTAAACTCGCCGTTGTTAAAAACAAGAATAGCAAAAGTGCAAAGGTAACAGCAGCCAGGTAATTGCGATTTATTAATCAACGGGCGCGGATCTACAGCAATCAGGGGTTAATTCAAGAAGTCGTGTGTGCGTGAACCGTCGTCGAGAAACCGCAAATCGTAACGCGAGTAGTCGTAACATTACTCGTCGTTTGCCAGCCGAGCCCCCTTTTCGAATCTCTCTCTCTCTCTCTCTCTGTCGCGATTCATTTCTCGCGCGATGTTAATTGACGCCACGGAATTACATCGCATTTGCATGCCGGACACGACGCGCTCCTACTCTCCTGGTTGCTTTATTTTTCACGCACGCCGCGCGTGTTCCAACGCTGCGTCTCTGCTCGCTATGACGCGAACGGAACGTTCAGAATTATTGCATCGCGCGCGCGATTAACCACCCAAGTGTTAAGGGACCGCGTGGATTTCTGAGAAATCGACCGTTTGATTGAGACGAATCGACGGTAACGTGAAGCTTTTTTGAAATCAACTGGGAGTAAATGTTTTACATGGAGCAAACGTGCAATCGAAACGCGTCGGATTGTGTTATTTATCTAGATCACTGCTGAGTAGCTTATGAATTGACCGGAATTAAAGGTGATTTTGATTGAAGGTTACTAAATTTGCGTTGATAACAGTCTTATCGATTATAGTCTTTTTTTATGCAGTAGATGCGTTCCATAGAAAATTGCATATAACAAAATCGCGCAACAAAAGACATAGCTTAGCCAGTTCATAGAGTAGCTCAATACTCAGTGTTTTTTCTCCACCTCGTATCATTTATTATAATATCGCCTTTGCAGCATTAATTTGTTGTGAGCGCAACGACATTCCTCGCGTTTGAATTAAATTCATTCGAGTCGCGAGTTTAAGTTAAACCCCGAATTTGCATGAAATATGTGCACAGCATATCTTCAAAACCGCATTAAAAAGGCACACATTCGCAAATTTAGGCAGAACACATGATGTCAGGCAAAGGCTTGTAACGAATTACTTTTCTTGGAAAAGGGTTAACTATGTAACAGTAGGTGTCTTGAATATTAACCCTTTCATGACCAGTGGGGCTCACGTATCCCACTTGAATACTGGAATAAACATTGATCTCAATTTAGCATCCATCATCGACTCGATGATCAATAAATAAATAGCAAATTCTTGAAAAAAATAATTCGGTCACGAAAGGTTAAGCTACGATATTCAACATTAATTTGTTCACAAATTAGTGTCAAATAGGAAATATAACGCGAGTTATCTTAAGTATCACTCCGTCATCTCTTCTCTACTGTTTCTAGCTCTCCCGAGAAATTTCCCGTTTCTGCGTCACCTTTAGGGGTTGTTCAAGTTGTGCAAAGTTAAGTGTACCACCCTGTCGATGAAGTAGTCGCCGGGTTACTCATTAAATCACGATAATGACAACTCTTTGCGCCGTCAGGGAGCTTTCGAGAGTGGATTTCTTCGTGATTAATTGACTCCGCGACATCGGAGGCTTCATTAGACACCGTGAATGGCGTTTTCAAGCGGCGACGAAAAATGAGGTGTCGCGAACCTCGTGGCTGTGCTTGATCAATCATCGTGCCACGAAAACGGTAGCCAATGACCGCGGTCAGAGCCGCTTGGAAAACTTTCGAACCAGCAAATTGTGGTGTCGGCCGAGGCAGTGAAGTACCACTTCACTTCGTCCGGCTATTTCTTTGTTCTTCCGTGTGAACGTCTCGACGACGTCTCTCGACGTGTTCTGTCTGTTTTGCGGACGAGGGCTTCTGATTGCACGTGAAACTGACCTTTTCGTTTTTATCTGATTGTACACGTGATCACCGCTCCGCCTGGTTTAATTAGGTGCTTTAACGTTAGAAGGTCCGCCTGGGTCACAAATGACCCGTTAGCAATTTTTCGACGGTGAATTTTTGTATAAAAATATAGAACGATTAAACAATTGGTTTCATATCGATAAAAGTATGCAGAAAATTACAAACGATAATATTTTCCAGTATCGAACGCTCAATTTTTTTTTTTTTTTTTTTTTTAGGAAGTTGCTAATGGGTCATTTTTGACCCGATCGATGCTTCTAGTGTTAAATGATTTTTTAGTTGTACAAACTAAGAAGTAGAGATATTGAATTGGAAATTCTTGGAGATCTCACTTTAGAGTAATTCGAAGTGATGGATCTACTTCAATTATCCATCAAAATCTCTACCCCATTTTGCGTTCATAACCTCTATCCATATATCGAAATTCAGTTCTTTTTATCAGATAACAAATGTTGGATTTTTAATCATTTACAAATGTGATTACTTGAATGATTGAAGGTTTGGATTTCTATCGTGTTAACTTGAAATTCGTACAATTCTTAGTAAGTCACTTTTGGAAAATCTAAGAGAAATATTTGAATAAATAAAAAATTTTCATTTCTACCTGAGAAATTCGACATTTCATATTACACGTCCTAATAAAATATACGAATTCTGGGAGAATATTTTTGTTATTATTTCATTTGCTTCTTTGAACAATTTAATTTTTCCCTAAGCAATCTTTTCCATACATTTCCAAACAGCAAAAATGCTCAGCTATTTCGTATGAATGAAATTTAAAAAACCACCCTATCGACAATCTTTATGGAGCAATTAAAATACACTTGTCCTTGACGAATCCCCGATCCCACAAGAACTTTTCACAATAACTGATTAATTGGAATGCGCGTTAATTACGCCGGGAGCTCGTTAAGGACGTTGATTTACGATCGTTCGACTCGTTGAAAGCCGAAAAGCGGTAATAAGCGAGGCTTTTTCTCCTGTGCTACTGTCGTCATCGAACGAGGTAAGAAGAAGAAAGAAGAAGGAGAAGAAGAAGAAGCGGCGGGTGTGTAGTAAGGTTCACGAGATCGGACAATAAAGAGTCGGTGTTTATTACTTGCGGCGACACAGCAAACGAGCGTGCAAAGCGTGTTGTTACGATCGCGACAACGCGCGACGACGGTTTACCGGCATGCGGCGATAACGTACGGCTTCTTCGGCTGAAAATTCGCCTCGTGTATCTGTGATTACGCGCGCTCTTTACGAGTATTACCGGGGGAAAGTGAGCCTGAATATTTATGGTTCAATTAGAAATCGATTGAGAATGCGAGATTAATTGATACCAGCCTAGCGAGGATGTATAGACTTTGCTGAGGATAATGTAACTACACGATGTGTTATTCCCATCTGCCTTTTTTCTCTCTCTCTCTCTCTCTCTCTTTTTTAATCTTCACGATTCCGACGAAGTCGATGTATCAACTGGTTCGGTGATCTCGTTTGTTCTACACTGCAGTGTACACGTTGCATCTACACTGTCTCTGTAGCCGCCCTTACGAGGATGCGGCGTGTCGGATAATTGCTCGATACTTCTTTGTCATGTTTATCGCAACTTAACTTTCGTATCTTGTACGAAAAGTTTATCGTTGAGGTTGCAAAAATTATTAATCGGAGAGTTAGTGTGCGTGTGCGGTGGAAAGTGTGGGTAATTGGTGTTGGAAGAATTCGAATACTTACTCGATATTTTTCTTTTGTATTTAATACTGGTTAACATTCGTGTATTAAGTACGAAAATTTATTGTTGAGATTGCAAAAATTATTGATCGAAGAATTAGTGTGTGTGTATAATGGAAAGTGTGGATAATGGACATATTTTTCTTTTATATTTAATACCGTTTAACATTCGTGTATTAAGTACGAAAATTTATTGTTGAGATTGCAAAAATTATTGACCGAAGAGTTAGTGTGTGTGTACAACGGAAAGTGTGGATAATTTACATATGAAGAATTGGGATAATTAGTGGATATTTTAAAAAAATTTTTAATATCGCTTAATGTTCGTACCTTGAGTATGAAAAATTTAGCGTTAAGATAGCAAAGATTATACGTCGAAGAGTTAGTGTCTGCATAAGGTATAACGTAAGATGATCACATTAGGCGGTTCACCCTCTATGCGCAAATAAAACGAGTAGAAATGAGTATTTCCAGCATTCATTGGTCCAAACTAATTTTCAGAATAACAAATATAATTTTCATTTCTTTAATTATTAACCATTTCACTGCTATTCGCGCCTATTTGGTAGCATTACGCTTTTGGCGCACTTCCGCATTAATTTAAGCCTTAATGTTATCCTCTGCACTCTTTCACGTTAATTGAATAAAAAATTAAATAAAATGGTACAAAAATTGAACAAAATTTTAAAACGGTGCAGCCAAAAGAAGAAAATTTTGCAACCGTTATGGAACATCTGAATTTCTCACGCGCGTCACGTACTAAAACTTGCCGCAGCGAAAGGGTTAAATAACGAATACAATGGTATTATCTGAGATTCTGAAAATTTCGCACTTAGCTACAACGTTGCAACCTAAGTGACCAGAAAATAATTTAAATTCCCTCTCCTTTCAACACAATTTTTTCCACTTGTTCGAGGCACGTGCATGTGACCCGGAGAAAGTTGGATTTCGCGAAACGTCGTTCAGGTATCGTCGTGAAAATCCCGCCGCTGAGAGCAACAGATAGTCAACGGGGCACGGGTAATAACGAATGGCCACGATAACTCGACGCTGCATTCGCCCGTGGCGCGGCTAGAAGTGGAAAACATGCGAGATCACCGTTAAGGTTTCGGAAGTACCTTCTAAGAGAGTCGCGGACACGCGAACGTTCGATGTGGTAATTCATTGAAAATTTATCACCTCGAAGAAGCTTGCGAGCGGTATCACGCGACGGCGCCTTCACCCGCTCCACATCGCTAATCGACGTTAATTTTATTACACGCGACTTCTTCGTATATTTCCCGGCCTTTTTTTCCTCTCTCTATCCACGGGCCGGTTCTTCGCTAACGGAGAAAGTTCCTAGAACGCGTTAGAACTACTGGCTCTCTTGGTAAAGTTAAGGCCGGTGTGATGAAAAGTAAAGTGCTTCGAGATTATGATACTTTTTTGAAGGTTTTCCTTATCACACGGGGAAATTTTGTCAAATATTTTACACAATTCGAACAAGAAATTATTCAACATATTGCAATTTTGTAGAATATTAGAAAGTATAACATTTCGTAACGTAAAAAGTTTATTGGTAATTTATATAAAATTTTTGTGAATTAAACCTGTCTTTGAACTTTATTTTAAACATCTTGCAATTTGTTGTGATTTTTCAATTAAATTTTACACCGCGTTTGGAAAGTATTACAGTTTTTATTTCATTTAGTTGTAATAACAGTATTAGTACCTATTATTCTAAACAAATAGAATAACTGTGCAATCCAGTATACAAAAATAGAAAATTTTGCATTCCGCAGAAAGCTCAGAAAGGTAAGAAAAATGTAAAAAAACGTGTGAAAATAGGCAATTCCATATGTCGCATGAATTACAACGTTCCTCAAAGTCAACGGCACAGTAAGAGTCTCTTTACCAGAAGGAAATCGGTGTAATCTGTAAACTACATTTGTTACACGCGTATATTTTCAGAAATCGTTCGCGAAAGTACGTCCAGCCTCTTCGTTTCTCTCGTTCAATGTCGTGCATCGAGCATGTTGGACGTTATCAGTGCGCAACGTTCAGTATGGCCACCACCAAAGCACCCGAACCAGTATTCCCACGCGAATGTCCTCTGAACAGTATCTGAACCTCCGTCGCAACGTGTTCCGCCGACATTTTTCTCCGCGCAGAATATGCTCTGGGAGCGGATTTGATGCGTGCTCGTCCCGACAGCGGAGAAAAAAAAAAACAGACACCGTCGATTTTTCCGAATTACAATGATCCCCGATGTCGCGAATACGACGTGATCGTCAAATCGTTGCTTGGAAAGTTATCGCCTGGTCTAAAGTTAAACACAGTATTATTCACGTGGGCGTACCAAGGCATCCATAATATATTAGCTGTGCAAGATCTCGGAATATCGAGTGGTTGGAGATGTTGAAAAAGGAAAGGAAAAAAGAAAACCTTTTATATCGCCATGGAAATGTCTATTTCTTATTTCCTTGTGTTTCTCTTATGCAAATCGTAGCCGAGGAATTTACATATCAATGCCGGAATCCATTGTTTCGCACCGTTGGATAGAAGGGTTGATTTCAAGTCAACGCGGAAACAATATGCACGATCACGGTGGAAGATTGAAGTCACCTCTGCGCCCTGTGAAACAGGCTGAAAGGCGAATGAGGTAACGTCAGACGCACTACCTGTCTGGCGGAACCCACACGATTCACTAACCTGGATCACCTGCCGTGCTAATCCCTTTGATCCTTTCTGGCACAGATAATCCATAGGCAAATATGAGACTCGTTCTTAACAGGCAGATTTCACGAGCATCCTTCACGTTGTTTAAAGCCCCTCGTTTTCTTCCCTGCACCTGCTTCGTCTGAGAAAATCTCGGAGAAGCAGGCTCCTTTTCTCTTGGGAAACGTGACTTTGGGTTGGGCTATTCGAGAAGCTTTGATTTTTGCGGAGAATAATTTGGAAATAAATGTACTTTAACCCTTATGTCGGTAACCAGAATTTACGTCTACTTTATCGTCCAATTTTAGTAGTTTTCTGATAACAAAATTCTAAACTTGAGGCAAACACGGTTAGGAAATGTGTCAAATAACAACTATCTGGCCGGATATTTAAATCTTTTGCCTGGAAGATGAAATATTTTAAGTGAGAATTATGCAAAAGGGTACCCGGTTATTGGCATAAGGGTTAAGAAACATATGGGAAAATTTGAAGAATCCTTTTGCTGGAAATTTTGGGGTTTTATAAAATTTTCTTTGTGCTAGAACTGTTGACGGTTCACAAAGGTAGAAATTGTGAATTGATTTTAATTTGTCTCGTATTAATTAGAGAAGAATTGTTTTAAATTTATTTAACTTGTTTGGTTAAGTTTTGACAGAATTGTAGAAACGATGGTTTCTTATTTCCACGTTTAACCTACTGAAAATTACATTGGCCTTCAATTCTGGAAAAAGTGTTTTACTCATTTATAAGATAAATTTCATTCGATCCATCTTATATACTCTTTAAAACCGTGCAACTTTTGTTTGACCCACTTTTCTGCAGACGATGTTGACGTAAATCAAGGCAATCGTTTCAAGTCCGAACAATTTCCCACCCTGTGCATCAGAGTGCCACTTTCCACGGACTTCCACGACTTCTACAAATTCATTTTCTACAACATCGTCACGGAACATCGTTTCCTCGTTACTTTAAACGATTAGCGTACTTTACCTCGAATCCAGGTATATACCTATAATTCGCTCTATAGAGATTGCATTTCCTATCCGATATAAAAAGGTAATTTAAAACTAATAATTAATTTACCGAACTTAGAAATAATAATTAAATCGTCGAACTTAAAAATAATTTAAGAATTCGAATTTAAAAGTAACAATATTGGACTTGGACGATAAAATCGACAATAACAATGTCAATTTCTACATCCACATCCACTTGCACCGTACGCGAAATACGAGGAAAAATGTTCGTTCACATTCTCGCAAAGTTTCAACGAGTCCACCATTTCCAGATATGTAGCACGCAACGTCTCAGAAATGTCCATTTTACGTCCACTTTCGGTGTGAACGTCTCACGACACGATCTATGGACGTCTTGAAGACGTACGAATCGATACGTTCTAACAATTTATTAGATTGGCTTTCACTTGACGCCTTTAACCCTTTCGTTACACATATGTCCCACTTGAGTGGTCGAACAAAAATTGCTCTGAATTTAGTATCAATTACATTTAGTAGACGCGATGATCGACGGATAAATAAGAAATTCAGAAAAAAGATAACTCGGTCACGAAAGGGTTAAGACGTTCTCAAGACGTCTATGTGCTATCTGGGTTATACCTTTTTACCAAAGATATGAACCAGTCGTTCAAGCTGCATTGGTAGCGGCTCTAACCAGGGCCGCGTTTACCATCGGGCAAAACAGGCACGTGCCTAGGGCCTGAATAGAAGTGTTTGTCATTGTCAAATTCGCTGGCTTGGAGAACTCTAAACGTAACTGAACCTTTGACAGTCCAATAGAATTACGAATTACGGTAAAAAAAAATTTCGATTTTACACGTATCTTTTAACCCTCATCCGTCCCTCAGTTTCGCATCTTAATAGGTCCCTCGGTGTCAATCTGACACAATGGTAAAAAATCAATTATTAAATATAGAAAATAAAGAAAAAAATTTTTTCTACAAATAGCCGAATACAATTTTTCACCGGAAAAGTGTGTCAAATTGACACGAGGGACGGATGAGGGTTAAATAGTTACGCCGTGTGTGATCATCAATCCTACGTCATAGCCGTGACAATAATATCTCGTCCCTTTCTAACTTTCTTCCTAAGAGTCTCTCTTGAGTTAAACAGTTGGATATTTGACGCTCTGCCCGAGTCTCACGCGGGATAAACTGTCGAAGGGTTAAAAAGTTTGCGACAATAATAATACTTTCATTGCAACGCCATATTGGAACGGTATTGTGGGATCTTGTTGATTACTATTTATTCGATAAAAAGTAAAGGACCCCACGCGTCGCCGATGCTGTTCGCTAATATTATATTTATTTGTCACAAGAAAATGTAATTCGCTCTCTTAATGTTCACGGTTCGATGCTTCTCGTTCGCTGGTCAATCACACACACCTCTATACTCTTCTTCTTTTTTCTCGAACGCACGCATCCACACACACACTCACACACGCCGCGATCAGCTTGACAACCCATGTTATTGTCTAAACATAAACAAACGCGCCACGCACGATGGTCTTTCATTCGTTCTTCCTTTCCAGGCCATTCACACCAACTCTCTCCATTTCCCCATCTCTCCCCGCATTCGCTCTTTCATACCAAAAACCCCACGGTATCGTTCGTGATACTTTGGTGCAAGAGGAAACCTACTCGATAGCACTTTGTGCAATCTCAAACTATGGCAATAGAAATTACCGCAGCTTCAAAAATTGTCTCTTCTTTTTTTTTTTTTTGAAAACAAGCATCACTTTCATTCTTTTCATTTTTCATTTGCACGCCCAAGGCCCGAACAGTTCTACACGCGGTCCTGGCTTCGACTGTTAATAAACAATCACTCTACTCGTTTCTCGCTTCGGGGTAGCATTTCAATCACCCAGTGAGACAGTTTTAATCGTCCGGCCTCTTTGTTCAGCTCGTTCTTGCACGTCTCCGTGGTAAGAGAGTATCTTGGAGCGGGCGAGAAGCAAAATGGCGTGTGCGTGGCAAGAAAAGCCCGACGTCTCGCGATCCGAGGCACGCGTGGTGGTGGTTGTTGCGACAGTAAACGTCGTGTCGCGTTTCAACGAACATGACAGCGACAAGGCGAGATGCAATTTTCTCGCGGGACGACGATGACGAAGTGGTTCCGCCGCGCCGGATCGCCTCTCGTCGCCCAATTATGCGCGATCCTTGCGCGTCCGTGCGCGCGCTCAATCCGCCGCGTCCTCTCTCGTTTGTGTAATTTCTCGCGCGATACACCGCTAGGCCAAGGGAGAAAGCAACGATTTCTGCCGTGCAGGATCATAACTGTCGGACGGTATCCCCTTTTCTCCACGATTCCGCGTCCCCTCCAAACGACGGTGTAGAACGCCTCGAACCGTGATAGAAGGGTCGAACGTACGAATTATAGTAGCGGGGAAAATGTAATTAAAGAAGTTAGCGCTGTCAGAGAGTTCCGAGTAATTATGGATGTTCCGGGAAAGTCTTAATTGGTTGCGATACCCGGGTGATTATGCAAGGTGCAACGTTGTACTTCGCTGCGGCTGTGTAATTACGGCGTGATAACGAGAGAATTCTTGTCGTCTGTCTAGTTCGAAAAATTGGAGACGAACTCAGAAGCCAAAATGAGTGACTCCATTAAGCTATACTAAATTTTTTTTATTTATGAAGATTTAAGCACCCAGCATGTGCTTTGATACTGAAATTTGGAGAATGTCGAAAAGTGGAGTTGATCGTTTTCGCTTCCGAGTGGCTCGTATGTAGGATTTAACTCTTTACAGCCTGATTTTTCTTCGTTCGTGAGAAGAAATATTGCTGTTGATTTGTTTTTTTTTTTACATTTTGATGGGAGAAGCGAGAATAAATGTAAAAAATAATTATTATAAAGTAATGTAGTAATTATAAATTTTCCCTGAAACCTCCTTGA
>NW_017100399.1:133233-162986 GCF_001263275.1 Habropoda laboriosa | reverse complement strand
GAAACCTCCTTGAAGAAACCTCCTATAAGAAATTTTCCTTGAAGACCTTATATGGGTCTTTTTTGACCCAAAGACCTCAAGTTATAGTCGAACAGAAAAAAGCACTAAACAGGGTTAAACATGCACAATAATATGACTTAAAATTATCTTAGACTTTAAAATTGAAAACTTCCTTTCATTTTTTGTCATTTTTTCCTTAAAAAAAAAAAAAAAATTGTCTTCCATCTTATTCACCCTTCGAAACCATTTAAATAACGTGTATTTAAACATACGTTACCACCATAGCAAGAGAAGATAATTAGGCGGCCTGTTTCATATGGTCCACCCTGTGTAATAAAGTTTCTCAGGAAAATATGAGAAAATCAGATATTCTTTATCAGGCGATGAGTTGGATATAGGAAATTACTGCTGTTATTTCTTCTTGTTAATTTCTTCTTACACCGGACTATTTTATCCCCTAGATGTGGCGAGATGATGGAAGAGAGTGAAAATGAAAATAGGAAAATTAAACGGTTCTTAGGCGAGAGCGTTTCATGGGCTAAGTTATTGGAGTTAATGCTCCCCGAGGCTTTCAAGTGTAAATGATACTCTGGGAAAGTCTCGGTGCTCAATTATGTATGATCCTCTCGCGTTTATGTAAACCGAACTGTCTTCCCTCATTTATGTAACTTGTACGCGAGATTCTCAAGCGGCGAGAGAAAGGAGCGACTTCAACTACCCACAGATCATAGCTGCCATCGTAATGTTATCTTTTCATACCACTCTAGCGTCGATTTCATCGAGAAAATAAATTCCTCGATCCGTTTTTTCCGCGGTGAAATAGAAAATTTCTACGATTCGACTGTGTTTTCACAGCAGATACTCTACCGTACCTTTCAAATGCAAATTATTTTGTGTTTTTTTTTTTTTTCTTTTTTTAGAAAAGCTTGTCCATCAACCAGTCATTCGAGAATCCAGCGATTTTCAAATAGCGCATTCCGGTGAAAAGAGCGTGATTTGCATGAGAAAGCATTGGATTTTTAATTAAAAAAAAAAAACGTTCGATTCACTCGATACGGCTGAACGAGATAAAAAAAAAAAATGTTCAGTGAATACTTTCAAATGAATTGTTCCGGTGTGTGTACGTGTGTACGTCGATCTATCAGCTGTGGACCGATTCAATAACAATAAAATCGATGGAATTACAATGGAAGTTAATAAAAGCTATGAAAGAAAATCAGTTGCAATAAAGGCTGGAGGATAATCCCTTACGACTTGATAATAATCCCAGCGAGCATTTTCACCACAAAGCAATAGCACCGCTTTCGAGGCCTGTTACATGCGTATTTATCGAATCGAGGCTTAAACGCGCTCGTCGAAATTGTCCTCCCCGTACTTAACGATTTCCATTTCCATATCGACTCGGCGGGATGCAAATGAAGGCGTGTACCGTGTCGGATCGGCCGCCGATCGCTATCAAAACAATCGATTCATTAATTTAATTTCATCTTGTCACCGCTTGACAATGGGCGCGTAGAAATGGCATAAATCTCAATAACAAATGTAAAGCCGAGGGCATTCGTGTGCTCGAAATTGTATATCGAGGAGAGAGAGAGAGGAGCTGGGATGATAAGCGTTGCATAAAATATCGTTTTTATTTTACATGTAAATTTTATCGAAGCTTTTTGAATTAAAAATTATTTGTTTCTTTTTTTTCTCTCTCTGTTGCATCTCAGGAGGCGAGTTTGCAGCAGATCGGTGCCCAATTCTGTCAGTCATCACCATCGAAATGGGCAGTTTAGGTAAAAATGGAGATTTTCTTTAAAGGACGAGGAATTTACGAAGTTTCGGGAGAGATTGGTATTGCTTTGAGGAACGAAGTAACGTTTTTCAGGTACCTTAATATCTTTAATATTAAGACCGACACGCCTTCCCTTTTTTTGTGCTGCCCTGGGTGGACGCAGGCGACTCATTTGAGCTTCGGGTGCAATAAACGTGAGTAAAAAATAATTGGGACAATTGTACTTCTTATTGCATGAAGGAATTGAAAGCTAAACTTTTCTACTCTTCATTCATAATTTATAAGAGGTAATATTAAATTGCGAAAGAAAATTATTTTACAGATTACACCATTTTTTTTTATTAAAGAAAACAAACTTGACAAAGTTACACTTTGCCATTTCTTACTTTTTTCATGTAGTATGAAGAAAAAACAGGAATAATTTGTAACAGAATGATTTATGGATTATAGAAATTTTTTATTAAAGAAAACAAATTTAAACAACGTTAAACTTTCCCATTTTTTATTTTCTTCGCGTAGTATGAAAAGAAAATAGAAATAATTTCTAAAAGAATATTAAATGAAAAAAGAATTATTTTATAGATTACACAATTGTTTTATTTAATAATAAAACAAGCTTGAATAAAGTTAAACTTTTCGATATTTAATTTTTTTGTTCTTGCAAGTATGAGAAAAGGACAGAAAGGATTTGCAATGATTTTATAATTCAGCGCAAGATATGGATTACATTTATCGGATTGGAGAATAACATTGTACGCCGCGTAATGTGTAACTTAATTTAATTGCCTTTCAGCTGCCTGCCCTTCCCCATGCTTAAACGGAGGGATATGCACCTCCCCTGGCAGGTGCACGTGTCCCAAAGGATTTACAGGCAACCAGTGCCAGACAGGTAATGTCTAACACGAATGCAAATCGGCTCTAAATTATCATTTCGAATACTAATCAACGCTACGCGTGTAACACCTTTCCTATTTTACATTCTATTACCGACTTCACTTCATTAACTTTCCTAACAGACACCTCTTATTAAACTTTGCTTAATAAACCACGACTCGAGAAGAATCTCGTACGTGTAAGTAACAGCTCATTCACAACCAGTTATTATCAATGTACACTAAGCTCTCGTTGCTAATTTTGCCAAGTCAATCGAAGACTTTGGGTGCAATTAGTCTGTCATCTCGAAAAATGAAGATTTTTTTGAGGAAAAAAGAAAACTTCTTCATAAATCAATTTACAGGAAGTAGAATTTTTTTTCTTCTGTTTCTTCGTTCCGAAATAAAGAACTCTCTTCTTTATGGTAATTATACTAATGGTGTCATTTGAAGGAATTGAGATGACCGGTTTCTGCACTAATGTCTTCAATCCCCCCCCGGATCAGTTCCCAATTCTGCTAGCTATCACTATCGTAATGGGCAATTTAGGTAAAATGGAGTTTTTAAAGGATGACGAACTTATGAATTATTCAAATTTCGAAATACAGGGTTTAGAGTGATACGAGAGAGATTAGTATTTCCCAGTGAAATAAATTCTTTAGGTATCTTAACCCTTTCGTTGCTGTCGACGTCTATAGACGCTTTCAAAAATTTCCTTGCACTGTGCTTTTGACGCCTGTAGGCGTTTTGAAAATTTACTCGCGCTCTGATTTTGGCGCTTACATCCATTTTGAATATTTTCTCGCGCTGTATTCTTGGTACCTTTTGGCACACTTTCGTCTTAATTTTCGCCTTTTGCATATTTCCATTTTCATTTAGTAAAAGAAATTTAAAACCGACAAATTTCAAACTTTAGCTTTAAAATTTAAAAGCACCGAAATGAAAATCGCGCTCTGATCTTGGTGCTTGCATCCATTTTGAATATTTTCTCGCGCTGCACCATTGGTGCCTTTTGGCACACTTTCGTCTTAATTTCCGCCTTTTGCATATTTCCATTTTCATTTAGTAAAAGAAATTTAAAACCGATAAGTTTCAAATGTTACCTTTAAAATTTTTCAAAATTTAAAAACATCAAAACGGAAGATTTTGCGGTCCTAATTGACCATCTATCGCCTCACGCGCGTTGCGTACCAAAATCTGCCGCAGCGAAAGGGTTGATATCTTCGAATGTCTCATTATTCCAATTCAATTCTGTTCCTTCAAATGTCGCATTATCAAAAATTCCAACAGAGAGAAATGAATATTTCCGTTCAAAAAATGCAAAACTGTTCAAATTCTTTCACAGTGCAAGCGCATTTGAAACGCTTCGACTGTTGCAACTGTAGCTCCGAATTACACGGTTGCGTTCACCGCTCCTCGTCGTCGTCGGGGAGTTCCCCCGAGTGGCAGAGAAGTAAACGAACCTCCGCGAAGCTAACGATGCAAACAACGGGCGCCGTTAAATCGTAAAACATCGACGATCGATACTCAGGGTAGGAGCACGTCCTCGTAGCCCCGGGATCGTTAGACGTAATTAAATTGACGCAGACCGATACGCGGAGTCGATAGCATTGCGCGAATACCGAGCCGGTCTCGAACGTATTGTGGTGTCCAGCAGAGAGCCAGGCTGCTGCTTTCGATAGATTTACGAGCGATTTCATTAAGCTATGCGGACGTTCTAATTACCGAGGCGGGGTGAGCCTTGTTGGCGTGCCGCTCTCGATTCGATAGAAAAATCCTTTACGAGGGGGCTTTCGACACTCCTCCTCTACTGCCAGATATCCTTGACGCTTTCACGGTCTGAATTCTTACAATGCGTATTGTCCGAGAATTTTACGCGTGTCCAAAGCTACATCGAGGAAGTAATTTATCTGTAACGTTATTTTACTCGTTTGTTTAATTACGCGACTGAGTAACCCTTTGGTGTACGAAGATAAACAAGCGTTTCCGGTTTAAAGCGTGGATGATGGATCTTCTAAAATTGTGTAGAATTGACGAAAGAGTTAACAGAGTGAGAAAATATGTTTGACATCGTACAAAGGCGGTTGATACAAATAAAATTACTCTGACAAATATTCGGACACTGTACAGGGTGTCCAATTTTAAACCATAAATGCGAATTACTCGAAAAATGGTTCAGAGAGGAATTGAACGATTTCGAGAAGGGCATAATTTAGCGTAATTAGTTTTCCTGCAGATGGGTCTTTCGTCATTGTATTGGATGATTGCAAAAGTTCGTGCAGAAGCAGATTTCATTTGAAACTGAAATTGAATGAAATGAAACGCTAAAAGAAACATCTGTGCCGAAGTCGGTAAGGTTCTCGCCATCTCTGAAAATCGGGCACGAACATTCGCAATCATCTGATACCAATATTACATTAGCGATAGATCATCAGAAGGACTGTAATTCAAAAGTCTCGAGAAATATTAATTTTATAGAAGATGAAATATTAATTTTACTGAAAAGGCACTTCGATTATTAGGTAATACTATTATGCAACTTCATTGATGGTTTAAGAATGTAGAAATGCATTCGTGCAATAATAACGAACACTCGATCCAAGGACGACATAAGTAAAACAAGGCTCGAATGTAATTATTAATATCTCATAAATGGTTAGGTTGCTTGCTGCTAGAAGGAAGTACACATTGGCATTTACATACCTACGAGCTTGACATCTTCTACGAATTAGTAAAGATTTATCCTTACATTTTTATTTCAACATTGCATCTACGTAGTTTACTCGACAAATGTGAAGGCTGCACCGCTTTCGACATTCAAGGAATAACAGAATATCGATATCGATAAATTCTCCGACCAGAAATTTACGATCTCAAGCTTATCCTTGGATATAAAACACTGATTCGCGCTACCGTCGCAATTCACACTGTCTTTATACCGCTGATGAAAGTAGTTGGAACAGTGGTGAAACGTCGAAAATACTTTCCCAAGGGTTTTGATTTACAACCGGAAGCGTCGAATAAATTCCTGTGAAAGTTCATTTCCTCAACTCCAGTTTACGTTTACGACTGATGCGGTTAGAATGTGTTTGTACATTTAGCGGGCATGTTTATTGCTATTTCGATGCTCGGAGTCATCTATTACCTATTCCACCCGTTCCCTATGCGGCACGTGATACATCGATACGTGGCGGTTGCAGTGAAAGTGTTGATAAATTATACATGACGTATTGTAAATGAACTATTAAATATGTATGGAAATTATTTATTACTGCAACACCGTATATACCGTTTCGGCGATTCTGCTTAACGAAACAGCGCGGATAATGTTACTTCATTTTCTACAGAATACTCTGTCGAAAATTGCAGTGCATAAATACACTGCAAATTACAGAGAAGATTAAAAATATATATATATTCATCGTTATCTCTAATTTATTAGGGAAAAATTTTTTTACAAAAATATTCGTCTCATTTTCTGTGGAATTCCGTAAAAATTGCAATGGGTAAAATAATTTATTACAGAGAAAATATTTTTTTTTAACAAAAAATATTAAACGTTGAAGTTTAAGTCTTTCGATTTTCTTTATACTCGGCTCATTTTCTCGTGTCAATCAATGAACAAGTTACTTTAAATGGCACCACTCGCCCCCGCCTTTCCCCGCCGCTCGCCCCACGATCATTCGCTGACTTGGCCAATTTAAATTGCCGGTAATTTATTCATTAAAATCCTCGAGCCGATTTCGAGAAATTCACCGGGATTTTGAACGAGAGACCCAGGGTATATTGCATTGCGACGAATTTGCGCAACGTCCAGCGTCCGGAAACCGAAGGACTTCGCGATGGATCAGCCGGTGGCGTGCAGCTGTCACGTTTATGCAATTAATTTTTCCACGAATTAGCATAACTTGTCCACCAACGTTACAGACATCGACGAGTGCGTGACAGAGAAGCCCTGCGATCAGCTCTGCAGAAACCTACCCGGAACGTACGAGTGCCACTGCAAGCCTGGTTTCCAACTGCAGAAAGACGGCCAGTCCTGTCGAAAGAACGGTGAGTAATCGTCGAAGAGAGAGAGAGAGAGAGAGAGAAAGAAAAAGAGCTATTCCCTCGAAAGGACGGAATCTGTTTTCGAGAATTTCTCGACAGTGACTAAGTAACAGTCCTCTATCGTTTTTCGACGAAATGCTGCTCACGAAACGTCCGCGACGGTTCGACAACAAGTTTTTCAATGGCTTCCAGTTGACAACAGTTCGGTGTTCGTTTCTCGACTTTCAGGATAGACGAATAGTCGCTAATGTTATTTTCGTCGTTTTCGTTGATCTTGAACTTCGTCGCTATTTAGAAATGAGGTTCGCTGGTGCGAGAGATAAAATGGCTGACGGTGTTCAAGTTTAAGATCAGCCAATTTTGGCCGAGGTTTGAGAAACTGAATGGGATGTAGCAGGTTGACCTGGATTTTGAGCTTGAATGATTTCTCGTTTGTAATGTAATTAAGGTGTTGTTTCCTTGAAGGAGAGATACGAATTTGAGAAATTTTTGTAATATGGAAAATTTTTGATATTAATAAAGACAAATATAGTAATTTCTTTGAGTCTTTCAGTCCTCTAACCTGATTTTTCTTCGTTCGTCAGAAGAAAAATTACGGTCGATTACAATTTTTGGGGGAAGCAAGAATAAACATAAAAAATGTAATAATTGTAAATTGTAATTATTATAGAAAAATTGTTAACGACAAGTTAATTTTTCTCTAAATATCAACTGCAACCATTCACCTCAATCTCACCGTTGCTAAAACAACAAAAGATCGCGTAGTTCCAACTGTAAGTAAGTTCCACTTGTAAAGTAAAATCAGGATTGAAATAAAGACCGGGGATAAACACAGACACAGAGATAGACAATCGCCGAATAATAAATTTACTTAACGTGTAAAACTAAACACGTTTTAACCGCGACGCGTGTGTAACAATTTATTGCATAATAATTCGAAAGGAATTGCCACGGTGTACTGCATCGAAGTCGCACGTTGCATTCTCCATATCAATATTTCGCAGAGTCGTGCAGAAACCGGAAACGGCGATCCTTGTCCAAGGCTCGAGGATCTGCGATCGTATCGGATTCCTTCCACTTTGATCACGCGTATATTTCTTTCAGACACCGAAGACACAGCGTTCGAGGCTCGAGACCTGGAGGATGACTTCCACGAAGTGACAACGACGAGACGTCCGTCGATCACGCCACACGGTGTGTAATCGCGAATCTCCTCTCCTCGTTTCCCATTGGGATTCCCGCGAATATTCCTTGTTCGAACGGCGATATCAAAGGGTGTTCTGTTTGCAGATACGGAGAACGAGGTGGCTGATGGTGACCTCGATCAAGACTACGAGATTATCCTGAAAAGGCTCACAAAGCTCGAAAAGGTACGCTGGACAATGGCACGCGGTGTGTTATTTGACTTGTAAAGGAGAGATACGATGGAAAGAGCGGATACACAGGGCTGAGGAACTTCCTTTTTATATGGAAGTTTCATTCCGATCGCATCGGGCATGCAGAATTTATGTAGATACTCGAGGAATAGTTTAGTTCTATCTTTGCTGATGTGTAAACGGGAATTGGGTTGTCTCGGGTTATTTAATACTTTGATAGAGATTTTCACAGTGGTCGATTGTAAATATACCTTGGATTTTGTTTTGAGATTTGAAGGAATGAATAAGTAACGATGGAGTATGTGTTTCGTGTTTTTCAGCAATTTGCTAAAGGAAAGAAGAGAGACACAGACACAACAGATATGACCGTGAAGGTTCAATCTGTTGTCGAAAGTATTAACGAAATGAGAAGGGCCGTCGAAAATGTGGTGTGTACATCGGATGAAGTACGTGAGTATGTGTGTATTATGAATTGAATGTTTACCTTTTTTCGTAGCAACTCATGCAACAAGAAATATACGAAATGAGAAGCAAATTGAGGGAATACGAGTTGGAGGCGAGAAAAATGCAGCATTTGTCGAACAGAGTGGTGGAACTGGAGAATCGTCTCAGATTACGGTGTAGATCGGTCATGCCAATAAAGAGTGGCACGTTGAATTTCTAACGTCGTTTTGGCGAGGAAGAAGAGTGTCAAATATATCGGGCATTGCCCCGTAGATGTAATATTTATATAAGGAAATTTATAGAAAAAATCATACTATCACTGCCATCCTCTTAGCTTTTATGATACCTTAGAGCTGTAGTAGAATTGTAACTTAAATAATCTTCGTGATTATTTGTATTCAGCTTTATAATAAAATGGAAAAGAAATCTGGACAATTCTTTTTGATTTACTTAAGAGTATGAGTGTAGTGTTTTATTACAACGGGATTTATTTTTATACTGTTAATACAAACTCAAGAGATAAAGGAAGCATTAGTTATCGCTAGTAGTTTTAACTTCACTTTTGTTTCGCTGTTTTTTCTGTTTTCTAGTTAACCTTTTCTGTGGCCTTGTTGTTCCCTTTCGTGACTTCGCTCTACCCTTTTTATGTTTGGCAATACTACGTTTGCTCATCCATATTGGATAGTTTCCATACTGATCCCTCATTGTCCTCTTGTTGTAAACTCGTTTTACACCACTATCAACTTCCATTGTGTCTGTACCCTGTGCTTCAGTATTTTCATTTGTCTTTGCACTCTCCTTTATTGTTTCAGCATCGACAACTTTAAATAAATAAAAAATAAGTTAAAATTGCTACAAAAATAATAATATTTCGCATAGTAGTGTGTTTTACCTGTGGCAATTTTTGATATTTCTGTCATTTCAACTTCTTGTGTTCCCTTTTCATCGATACCCAGTGTCTTCTTTAACCTCTCCAATTCTTTTGCTCCATACCTTATCCTTTTAAATGCTCTACACTTTCTCTTCCATTTACTACGAATGGATTTTGCCATTTTGTGTTTTTATGTCTATAACTATTAAAATATAAATTATTTTTAAGAGCTCCATTTGAGTAACAAAAATGCATGATTATAATTAAAGATACAGTATAGATTCTTTTAAATCAAAAATGTAATAATAATACGCTTGAAAAACAGAGGAGGCATTGTTCATTTGTTAATCTAAATAATAAATAAAATTTACAGTACTGTTCAATGCTAACATAACCTCAATGCAAACACTTTAAGGATCAGAATTAATTACGTTATTAAAATCAGTATAAAATCAGTTAAAGTTTCTCGGTTGAATTATATTTATTCTAAATTGACACTCTTTTTAAATATTTTTGCAAAATACTTTACCACGTTATAAAAAACGTAAACACGTGTTGTAAACGGGATATTACTGACAATGAAAAACATAACCTCAAAAGCATTTACACCGTCTATAACGTGTTAAGTGGCGTTCTCTACAGACAAAATACCTAAAAAGAATATTCACATGTCGATATTACAGTATGAAATTATATAAAATTAAATTGGGTAAATTTCAAAATTCGTACACAACAATCACGTGACAACAGATATTCTGTTCATATTCTACTCGTATTTTATTAAATATTACTATCGTGATCATGAATATTACAATACCATATAACATAATCGCAATTTCTTTAACGTTTCATTTCTAACGTGAAAGAAAAAGTTTTATCTTATGAAATTTGTAGCACAATCAGCTTTCTAATTATAACAAGTTATTTTCTAGCAATTAATCCGACACAGAGAATTAAATTATATACTCGTAAAAACACACTTCTTTTCGATACTACGCAATGAAAGTGCGCATAAAATCGTGTGATTCTTTCTATGAACACCGGCAAAATTCCGAAAGTGCATCGTAAATAAAAAAAATTTCAGTAAACTAGAACATTCCTTCATCTGTGTCAAGCTCCAGTTTCACTTCATCTCGGCATGAAAATGCGTTGGCGTTTTCATTATCGTTATCAGCTTTTCGGTGGCAAATGTTATCCGTTCGATCACAATAAGTGCATGTTCGAGATGCACGCTCGTCGATAGGTCGATTTATCAATCGTGCTCCTGCACAAACACAGCAGCATGATAAACCAGTTTTGTCGAGAGCACCGTGTAAACGGAAACGTCGGTCAATTTCGCGATTAACACTTTCTAAGTCGCAACGTACGTCCATCGCTAGTATTTAGACGTTCTGATCCACTTTTCACTCAACTCGTAACATATTTACGCGCGTGCAGTTTCACGTGGTGACGCCTCGGACGCCGCGCGTACTCATTCCGATTACCGTTTCGCGCGTTCACGTTGTAGTCAAGTTTTAATTTATAGCGCGTTGTGGCGTTTGCCAGTGATCCCCATGGATTAAATTCACGATGCTGTTCGTAGAGAAATTGTCCAGCAAGGTAAGTTATTAAACGTGAAAGATCATTTTTCAGCCTGGGCTGATTCAAGGTGGAAGACAAAACCGCCCTTTTCAGGTTTCGTCACTTTGAGGTTATCTTAGGGACTGTCGTAGTTACGGAAAATATTTTACAATTTTACGCATGAATTGACATGTAGTGAGAAAAGTCATTGTGCTTGAAAGGTGTTTTGAATAAACATCTTCATTAACAATGTTATATAAAATAACATATGTATGAAGCATGAAATGAAATCGTCTAACCCTTTGACAGTGTATTAAAAGTGATAAAATGCGGTGTAAAGTGCATTCTGTATTTTCTATCACATTCAGAATTTGCAGTAATTATTACGAAGATACATATTTTACACGTATTTTATCGTTTTATGTTATCTTTCGTATAATAAGTAGTCCATGCATGGTATATTCTAATACATCGAACATACGTTATGTACACAACGTTTTCTTTCAAACGTTCGATTCAGGAAAGATCCTACACCTTCACAGTATCTGTTCCAATATGCTCTAACGTGAACTACGTAGAAATTATTCGAAGATAAAATGTGTTTGCAGCGTGTTAGAAAAAATGACCGGCGTGGTATAAAAGCCTACTATCGCGAGGCGGTCTCTTATCAGGGAGTGTCGGTGCTGTATAAACGTACGTAGAAGTGACTCGTTAATGCAGTAATAGCCCAAAGCGAGGCTCGAGTGTCTCGTGTATGTGCTACGTGGGCCGCGAGAGAGACCACTCTGTTTTTTCGCATTGTCAACGCAAGTAGTTTGTTAACGGTGGACGTCGGCGATGTCATCCTCAGGCTTTAACGAGGAGTAAGTAATACTTACGATCTCTCTAAGCGGCTCGCCCCGAATGACTTCCGCGCAACAAATTGCTGGAAGTTTCGCGAGCCACGAGCAACACGATCTCCCTTTCGTGATATGTATGTCCTCTTTGTCGATCGTTGACGCGCGGGCTCGTTAAATCGGTTTATGATTTGGCGCAGTAGAAAGTCGCCATTGAAGACTTTCATCGCGATGCATATAAACCTTTGATTATCGAAAATTCTCAGTGCAAACGTAACCACTATCTCGCTATACCGAATAAAATTGAAAAAAAAAAAATAATAACATTTAAGAGCAAGTGTGTATTTTGAAATAAAAGTGATTTTTATAGTTTTCACGTAGTTTCAGCTTGAATATCGTGTATCGCTGTTCGAAAAAATGTAAATTTTTATCTTTTTTGTATAAATAGACTTCATTTCTAGCTTCATTAGTTTCGCATCGGTGAACAGATCAGGTTATGTAATCGGTACCTAACTATTAATTAAATGCAAATTTTAAATTGCTTTTCCTGTAATTATTGATTTTTTTTAATTATGCCACTGCCAATGCCAAGTAGCGATACGAAGATTTTTGAATTTCTAGTCGATTGTAAATTAATTATGAGACAAATTCTACGGGCTGCAAATAGTTAACAGATACTTTAGATAGCAATAGCATGAAATGAACTCAGCTTGTAGCTGCATCAGAGAATTCGTATTATTGACATAGATAACGAGTTCTCGTTTAAAACGTCATTCTACAATTAGGTCACCCGAAAGGTTTAACTATCGGTTTATCAATTAGGGTATCATCGACGTGTACAATTCACTTGGTTGCGTAAATATTACGTTTCATTACCGTGTCGACGTAAAATATGATTAAACGTCTGTAGCTTGGTACCTGACGGGCCGAAGTAAAGTATGATTGCAAGATTCAGTCCGCCATCCATCATGTCGCAAATTAAGGGGATCGTTTATAAAATTACGCGGAAAGAGTTCAGGTTGCTAGTCGTACCGCAAACGAGCAATTAGTAATTAGAAATGAGTGCTAGGTGTGGATTGTATTTTGAATAAATAGCTGGGGAATTACGTGTTACTCAATTTTGGGGCGCCAAGCAGAGGTTTCTTATCGCTAGCACCACATTTTTTGCTGTTTTGTAAATTTTCTCTGTGAAGCTTCCTCCAATTTTCATTTATTAACCTTTCAAAGAATTTCTTTAAAAATTCTATTTTCTACTATTTTATAAAATTTCTTATATTATTCTCTGTGAATCTTCCTTCAATTTTCATTTATTAACCTTTCTAAGAATTTCTTTAAAAATTCTATTTTCTACTATTTTATAAAATTTCTTATATTATTCTCTGTGAATCTTCCTTCAATTTTCATTTATTAACCTTTCTAAGAATTTCTTTAAAAATTCTATTTTCTACTATTTTATAAAATTTCTTATATTATTCTCTGTGAATCTTCCTTCAATTTTCATTTATTAACCTTTCTAAGAATTTCTTTAAAAATTCTATTTTCTACTATTTTATAAAATTTCTTATATTATTCTCTGTGAATCTTCCTTCAATTTTCATTTATTAACCTTTCTAAGAATTTCTTTAAAAATTCTATTTTCTACTATTTTATAAAATTTCTTATATTATTCTCTGTGAATCTTCCTTCAATTTTCATTTATTAACCTTTCTAAGAATTTCTTTAAAAATTCTATTTTCTACTATTTTATAAAATTTCTTATATTATTCTCTGTGAATCTTCCTTCAATTTTCATTTATTAACCTTTCTAAGAATTTCTTTAAAAATTCTATTTTCTACTATTTTATAAAATTTCTTATATTATTCTCTGTGAATCTTCCTTCAATTTTCATTTATTAACCTTTCTAAGAATTTCTTTAAAAATTCTATTTTCTACTATTTTATAAAATTTCTTATATTATTCTCTGTGAATCTTCCTTCAATTTTCATTTATTAACCTTTCTAAGAATTTCTTTAAAAATTCTATTTTCTACTATTTTATAAAATTTCTTATATTATTCTCCGCGAATCTTCCCCCAAACTTCTTCACAAACTCTACACTCCTCGTTTCACAAAATTTCCCCAAATTACTCCCAGCGTATCATCTCCACGAATTTCTTTCTAAACTCCACTTTCCCGCGAGTCTCGCCCATCGAAATCCTATTTTCCAAGAATTTCCATTCAACTCTCCCATTTCCTCCCAATCTTATCCTCCCCGACTTTCTACCTCTTATTCTCGTTTCTCCCAACTCGTAATACCTCTCAGCCAAGAGAGACTTCCTTGCCACGCTGATTTTCATTCGTCGAAAAATCGTCCATCGTGGGTCGTCGAACCGCGAATAACGACAGGCTCGATGCACTTGAGTGCAACGGCCTTTTGTCGTAACCGTGAATGCACTCTCTCCGTACAGTTCGTAGTGACTGGTGACGGTGGCCCCTTTTTTCTCGCGGAATCGCCAATCGTATCGCCGTTCTATCACTTTCGGCGTGTGTCTCGATAACAAGAGAGAGATCCTCCAAAAGAGGTGACAAAACGCGAAGATCTTCGCTAGAAGCGTTGCGAGCACGGACCTGGTTTCGTTTCTCTAGCTTGTTGGTGCTTTCGTTTCAATCGACTCTACTCTACGAGAACGTGAGCCACGATATGGCACAAGGACATTATGCTACACTGACCTCGTCTACGTGTGACCCGAGCCTAGTGGCTCGTAGCACCGACGTAATATATTCATACGAGAAACTGACCGATGAAACTTGCTCGTTCTCGGATATGATTAATTAACTCGTTCGCCGGGCTTTCGGTTGTGTTCGTGCGTTAGGGAGGAAGTTCTTGTGAATCGCGGCGTAGCGATTATGACGGAGGCATTGTGACGTAATGAATGATAAATGAAATTGAATGTTAAACGTTAGCCGGGTGTCCGGGAAATTGTAGGACAACCGAGCAGCGGCAGGTGATTTCTTATGGAACAATGAGTAAAAAATGTAGGATAATTGATTGCTCGCCTAGTTTCTGAGAAAAGTTCGTTTGAATAGGAAATTATAGTGGTTTCAGTTAAATGCAATGTTTAACGATCTTGAGATCGTTTTGTGAAATAGCGTGGAGGAATTGGTTTTAGTAATGAATAAAATTTGTAAAAATTATTAGGCATATTGCTAAGATATTCCTTTTCTCACTGGGTTCGAATTACACCTTTTATACAAAATTTCTTGTGTTCATTACTGTCATTCGCAACATTTATCGATTTCTATACTAATATCAGCATTGATAACGTTATGTACTATAATTGAAAATAACTTTGGTAGGTAGTTTCATATTCAAAACCATTTTTTTCTCTCGGAAACTACGCAATCAATCGAAAAATATTATTCTACATTTTTCACTTATTTTTCTTTTTTTTTTACTAAGAATCACTTTTCTGTCGGTTGTACTATAATTTATCAGACACCCTGTATAGTAGTATGGTATACGTCAGCAGAAAACTTTAAATATAACTGTAGATTGAATTTAAGTTCACGTTGAAAACCATATTTATACTTTTTTCAGCGGTATTTTTAGTAAAAGTGTTTCCAAAGGTTTCAACGATGTCGCTGAAGAGTTAGGCGCCATTCACAGATCGAACGTGTTAAATGTCTGCCAATTTAAAATTAATTCGTTTCAATTGGGAAATGTAAATTGCTTCTGAAGAACCGATTGAAGTAGATGTACACTGTTCATTCATATTTTTAAAAAATATCCCGAGTTTCCTCAATTTTAAACGCTCAATTCACGTCATGACAACTTTCAACGCATATGCTACCCGTTCACATATTTTATTTAATTAATATTTTAAAAAATATCCCGAGTTTCCTCAATTCTAATCGCTTAATTCACGCCGCGGCAACTTTCAATGTATATCCTACCCATTCGCATATTTCTTTTAATTAACATTTTCGAAAAATATCGCGAGTTTCCCTAATTTCAGTCGCTCAATTCACGCCGTGGCAACTTTCATGAGCACCGCGTTATTTTTATCTCTGATACTCGAAGAATGCAGCTTTCGCGTGAACCCTTTCATTAGTTCATCCTCTCGAAAAACAATACGAGCGCCAATTAAACTCGTTTAAGCTGTAGACATGTATTATGTAAGAGCCAGAGCGAAGGGTGGCCGCTGTCATATTTCACGAATAAGCAGTCAGTCTGCCATGGCGATGAGCCATTTTTACGGCGCCGTGTCATTGTCTCAGATAAATGCAACGCGTCTGAAGCATTGAAAATGGCGATGAGCCATTTTTACGGCGCCGTGTCATTGTCTCAGATAAATGCAACGCGTCTGAAGCGTTGATGTGTTCATTACTGTCATTCGCAACATTTATCGATTTCTATACTAATATCAGCATTGATAACGTAATGTACTATAATTGAAAATAACTTTGGTAGGTAGTTTCATATTCAAAACCATTTTTTTTCTCTCGGAAACTACGCAATCAATCGAAAAATATTATTCTACATTTTTCACTTATTTTTTAAACTATAAACTTTTATTGGACACAAGGAAGGTTCGCTTTTCTACTCGATGGTAAGAGCACTGTCTACAGACTGAGAATGCTCCTACTAATATTGTCTACGACCCCGCTCGGGACCGAAGGTCCTTTTGTCACGTATCATAAACATTTAGATCTTCACTAAACAGAGGTGGTAAAGCTAAACAGATTTCTCCGAACGTATACAAAAGTAATATATACTTCCTAGTAAGGCGTTTAGATTAATTTTTGTTATATCTAACTGACTGATAAATCTAACAGAAAGAATGTCACACGAATGCTACACACACGAGCGAATTTAATTAAAGATGAAACATCTCCGATTAGAATGTTAATTCCTTTTTTTTCGTATTTTCAATTTTGCAGAAAGAATGCGAAAGCGTTTTTGGAAGACACGTTGAGTGATTGTTCGAGTGACAGTTTGGACTATATCTGGAAAGATGTAGAAGAACTTCGTTTAGAGTGAGTACCTTATAAGTCTGTTTATTTTCACTTGTTGCAATGATTTGCCACGTTCGTTCGATACGTTAACCATGAATCGAAAAGATTTCGATAAGATAAGGATGTATTTATAACGAGAGAACGTATCTAACTTACGCGAACACTGATTTTAATGAAGCTTAGGAAGTCTATGGGAGATAATTATCGGGGAAATATTTAACAGGTGTTTTTGTTTTAAGAAATGTTATTTGTATCGTGTAATACTTTTTGTATCAACGTAATAGGCTTAATATGAAATATAGACTTTGTCTAAAATATAGACTTCGTCTGCGTTAGATACCGTGTATTAGACTTTGTCTAAAATATAGACTTTCTCTACGTTAGATACTGTATAACTAAACTTCGTCTAAAATATAGGCTTTGTCTGTGTTAGTGCCCGTGATTGTTTGTACTTGCACGTGGTGTGCCAACTTTAATTCAAAACCTTCTCGAAGGACCACCCAGTTATACTGGGACTAGTGAGGTCGTTACAATTTCAGCTGGTTGCTTCTTGGTGTTTGTTGGACGAATGCAAATCTCGACGTCGTCCCTCGGACGTCCGTGGGAGAGTTTTTCGTTAGAGCACGCTGATTGGTTAAATAGTTAACCATTACATTCACCAATCAGGGTGTCTAATAGCGTCTTCACCGCCCTTCCAGTGCGCCCTTAGCGCGCTGTCACCTTGGAAGGGTGGGAGACTCGTCGGCAAGCGTACCGTTACAGGTAGATGTGCCGTTCGGAAATTCTTAGGCTCGGGTGACTCATCGGCAAGCGTACCGTTACAGGTAGATGTGCCGTTCGGAAATTCTTAGGCTATTGAGCGCGAGGGACAGAAATTACTGAAAATCCAACAAGCAATTCTAGTGATCCTCGCCAGGTTGTAATTAGACACGTACAAGCAGTAAACGAAATCCTGAACTGAAAAATAACCGTTGCCGTTCGATCGTGCCATAAACCGTGCCTGTGAAGACCGAACAGTCTGTGTTAAATACCGTATATTAGACTTTGTCTAAAATATAGATTTTCTCTAAAATAGAGTCTTTGTCAAAAATATAGAGTTTGCCTGCATTGGATACTATACATATATTAAATTTTATCTAAAATATTGACTTTACCGCAAGAATCTTTAAAAGCAAACGAAAAAAATGTTTTCACGCAAATTTACAAAAATTTCGCAAATTATGCGTAAGTATACCATGTTTACAAAAGCAGCGAGCAACTCTCCTCGATCACCAGGTATTCCTAAAGCGCCTCCGCTGACGCGTTACACCGTTCGCATACCTATTTATATTGTGCAACTTTCACTGATAACGAGAGCAACATTCCAGAAGCGGCGTCTTCTGAATATTTAGAGGGTACACGGTACTCTGGTCGCGGCAGTCTCGTATCCAGCCGGTTACACGTGCGGATCGTCCTGCGGACGAGCGTGCAAACGCCTCGGTTTCCTTCTCGTTTTTCTCGACCGGTGTCAGCTTTACCGCTGACATGCACAATTTTAACGACTCCTTTTGACACGAGGCCTGTCGCGCGCGTGACCGAGCGCCGCGAATAATTAAGCGAACTGTGCTGCTGACGCCACTGGCCTGTTCCTCTGTTGAAATATACGCGGCTGTCTCGGCAAAGAAAGAAGCCAAATCGTAATAGGATATTGTCCTCACCAGGTGCAGTAAGTTTCTCTATTTTTCTCTCTCTCTCTCTTCTTTAGTTTTTTTTTTACCTCCATTGTGGTCGTGCATGTTAATGAACAGTTTTTGTGCGTTCATAGTGGACAATTTATCGGTGAAAAGAATAATCTTTTTAGCGCGACTGGATGTTCCTTTCTTAGAATAGAATGGGGAACGTTGTTATTCTTCGCGGAGGTTTTAACCCTTTACAGTGCCACGTGACTTGCAAGTTACTGTGTCTGGATTTTGTAAATCTCGTTTTATTTGCTTATTGTTGTATTGCACTGGTGTACTGTTACATTACTACCAGCTAAGTTCTTTCTTCGATAATATTTAATTGTCTGACATCGAAGAATTAACAATTGTCAATTTTTCCTTTTACCATGAAAACGTAGAATTTTCATTCCTTACTTTTCTTACGAACGAAGAGAAATTGAGTTGCACAGAAAAATTCGTACGACACAAAGTTTTCACGTTTTAACCCTTTGTAACACTAGCCAATTGTTTTCGCAGTAATTATTTATTTCCGCTTCTGTCGTAAAAAATGTAAAATTGTAATCAACTGTAACTTTTGTTCCTATAAACGAAGAAAAGTATCACTGAACGTTCTTTCTTCTTCAAATTGACGATTACGACTGAAAATGTGAAAGAAAGTGAGAAAAAAGAACGTCTGGAGGGACGAAAATGATCGTTTCTAATCCACCGCAATGAAACGACAATTAGCAATTCTATTGGATAACTTTTCTAACTTCTATTTCTGAACCAATGAACCATCGCGAGGCAGGGAACGCAACGATTATCGATAAGGATTGTTGGTAACAGGATAACCGTAATTGTAGACTTCCCGTCAATATCGTTAAGGCGTCGATAACACCATTCGAAATGAGGCGAAATAAACCAGTGCAAATTGTTTCCTAACATTATCGCACTTATTTTTCCATCGAGCTTAAGAAAAACTTCCTCTTATCCGATGACAATCTTCGAACCACTTAATTCCTTCAATTATACCACACTATTGATGTTTTCTCGTAGATTCTCCTTCGTTTTGTCTACATTTTCAAACAGATTCTTTCGACGAAATTCAGTCGATCGATAAATACCGAGAGATAGCTATCAGCGTTCTAAATTATATTTAACACCGTCTCTCTCTCTCTCTCTCTCTCTGCACGAGTCTATCAATGTCAAGCAAGATATACATTTGGAACGGATTGCAGTTCGCGTTTCAGCTGCACGCCGCGAGTCTATTAGAGCAAAGTGCAATGCTCCAGCACGTACGTGTTAACCCGGTTTCAGTGTCATCAGTGTCATCGACGTGACAACTAGGCCGCCGTGAGCTCGAGTTCCGTTCGTTATCATCAGTCTCCTTAAATATCCTCTCCTTCCAGGAAATTACAGTTACTCGTACGCACCTTTCCATGGTTTTTCCTCCTGTGCACGCTAGAATCGTTAATTAAACGGACGGGAGAGAAATGTAATTTGTAAATTGGTCGAGATGTTAGGTGAACACGTGTCTTAACCCTTTAACGCTAATGCACGTGGTCTTACACAGTGCACAACTGTGATCCAATATGTGCAGTTTCGTTTAGCACGTTCCCTAGCAATCGTTACATTAGTGGGACGCGCTAATTCGCGCGATAGAACGGTATTATTTACAGTAATACGTTATACGAAATGCACACTTTGAGTATTTAACCCTTTCGCTGCGGCAGATTTTGGTAATTAAGGCGCACGGCAGATTGAGATGTTCTGCAACGTTCGCAAAATCTTTATTAAATTAAGGTGGAAGAGTACGGAGGATTAAATTATATAAAGCTTGAATTAATATGGAAGTGCGCCGAGAGGCTCCAATAGCACAGTGCGAATAAATTTTCAAAGCGAATATATGCCCCAATAGCAGCGAATAAATATTTATTGATAAATTGTTAAGCACTTCTTCTTATCGAGTCGTCCCTTCTCCGAATCTTCTAAAATTTGAAGAAGGGACGCGAAGGGAGGTTCTTAAAATTACTAAGTGACCAACCCCGTATCACCCCCTTCCATTGGGTCACGTCCTTGGAGCGGGGGTGACGAAGCTGGTCCTTGCTGGATGGAAATTTGACAACAAGGGGGGAAAACCTGGCCAGGTCAACTCTGACTCTCCGACTCGTTCCGAAGGTCAGGTACCGAGAGGCCTCGGTAATTGCATCAGTTCCGGAGACCCTTTGGGGGTGACTTTATGATACCTTGCCTTACCGACTGAACAGTAGCCTATTCTTTAATATTTGAGAAATTCTACGTGCCGCATGTTGGCTGCAGACCGGTCTGCCAAATTAAAAATAACGGTTTGCTGAACTAGAAATCACGTATCATAAAATCGTCCCCTTGCTGTCCTAACATAAATATTAGGTGTGTCTAACGGCAGGCATCCGTCGTATTATGTAAAACTGATAAAAATACAGATAGTAACCCTTTCGCCGCGGCAAATTTTAGTAAACACGCGTTGCAGATTCAGATGTTCTACAACCGCCGCAAAATTTTGTCCTTTGTTCGTGTCATTTTAGAATTTGTTTCATTGAATTAACGTGGAAGAGTGCAGAGGATCAAATTAAGGGTTAAATTAGTATGGAAGTGCGCCAAGAGGCTCCAATAGCACAGAGCAAATTTTCAAAGCGCCTATAGGCGCCAATAGCAGTGAAAGGGTTAGAATGTAAATGAAAATAGGAGACGATGCGTTAATTAGTTTCTTTCACTTTTCGTATCGCGTTGCCTTTTCTATTATGACAGAAACGTGAGTTGCAATACTGTAAATAATGGGAAACTTAATTCTACACGTCTGGAAGAATATGAAATTGATTATCTGTGGTGCACAGAGTTGAGAAAAATGTGAGCGTTAAAGGGTTAATCTTGAAAATGAACGAATAGATAGAAACACCGAAAGATGAGTGTACAGATCTGGCCAGTGTGAACTTGGCGTTAGAGATGACTTTGGAGCGATTATTTTCATTCTTTTCATTCTTGTATATAATTTTATACTCTTTTTCCCACAAACTTTCCTCTCGTTAATATTATATTGTCACAGTATCTACACTTCGGCTATCGTACTTAAAACGCGGAATAAAGACACTCTGAACAAGTGGCAAGGTGTCGAATGCATTATATCTGTGAGAAAGTTCTGTCACGTAATTCTGGATTTTCTTCTAACTAAGGTGGATCTTTTACATCGGTCCAGAGACTTTTCCGGTTTATTGTAGGAACGTAGATCTAGCAGATAACGTGATTGAGGAAGGATTTAAATAATTCTACAAGCAAAATCAACCTATGAATCTATTCACAGGATACACTCTTCCGGTTCCGTGTATTCTAATATAATAAGATTATATCTATCAATTATTTGAACAATATCCTTTTCCCCCTTAATGAAAGTTTCACTTCCGCAGACTGTTCTGCTAAATTGTCAAAATTCATAATTTATACATGAAATTTTTCTTCAGTATTTATTTCAACTCACGATTCACACCAATCTCGCGATGCAATTCAATTCATTTCGTTCAAGTTGGTAAAATTTCAGTTCCGTTTACCAAATTCAAAATTTTACATCGAACTCAACACAGCGAAGTTGATCGTTCTCGCCTAATTTATTTGTTTTCCTACAATTACTCCCATTCTTACCGCATTTCAACGGATCAGATTAAACTTTTCGAGTTTGCGCGTGTATTTCTATATACATCGCTCGTTTAGCGATGATTTGTCGAGAGATCGAGTTATTTCTTGGTTGTCAAGTGTTTCGAGCGACCGTGTCTGCTTCGATCTCATTCAATCCGCCCAGCAGGGCATCGCTCGATTACCTCAATGAAGCGAAAACGCCGGAACGAAGCGGCCTACGCTCTGTGCTCGATCGATTGTCACGCTACTTTCGCAGACGTTGTTTCCCAGGACTGAAATTCGTTCGTATCTTGTTGGGTCTTTGAACCGACGATGACTGTTCTAACGGACGATGATACTTGTTCCTTCCCTGTGAATGAGCGTGAAAAAAAGAAGGCTGTACAGTTGCGCGTGGAGAAGAATTACCGAGATCGATACGCAGGATGGAAAGTCACAGAGTTATTCGTGAATACTTCGATTGTTCATGAATTTGTGTTTAATTGTAAAGAATTGAAATTGTCAAAAACAAGCAAAATAATAATAATCTTTATATTGTTAATTATGGTGGTAGGAGAAAATTTTTGTGTGCAATTTAAATGGTTTCAAAGGATGAATAGGATGGAAGAAATAGCAAAATATGAGAGGAAATTTTACACTTGATTCAAAATTAAGTAAGATGGGAGAAGAATTTTTTCGATGGAAGAAATGGCAGAAACTGAGAAGAAGTTTCGAGTCCAACAATGAGTTATTTTAAGGCGCATATTTAACCCTAAATAGTGCGTCCTTCCGTACACTTAAGATCTTCGGGTCAAAAAAGACCCAAATAGAAAAAAAATATGCACCCACGTAAAACGGAAACAGAAAAAGATAGCATTATAAAAAAATTTGTCTTCCGTCTTATTCACTCTTTGAAACTATTCAAATTACGTCTAAAAATGTTCTCACACCACCATAGCTAGGCAAACAAGTTAAGTCAGCCTGTTTCACTTGGCCCACCATGTACATCTAACACAATTTCGACAAACAGAGACATTTCTCGAAAGTTCCCGACGATCGCCGTGAAACGCAACAAGTACACATACTTCAGATTCCCCAAAGAAAAGTGTCCTCAGGTATCCGATACTTACGAAACAGTTCCGTCACGCACCGTGACAATTTATATTTATCCAACTGCCCGCGATTCTTCGTCCTTTACGCAACTCCGGAATCTGGTTACAAGTAACCAATTCCCGAAGAAAAATAAAACGAACAAATTCATAGAAGTGTCTGCGAAACAAGAGACTCCTCTGGTACAACCTGTTCTTCACGTGCGTCCAGAAAAACAATCTCGTCTTCCTCTTTCTTTTCCACCGTGTTCAATCGCCTCTTCCACCTTTATCGACACTCTTCTCCTTCTGCAAACGCAGCCTCTTCACGGTGGCGGCGATAAACTCACAGATCACGTAGATCCAGCTGAACGCACAAACGCGTCGTTTCGATAAATTTCCATCGATCCATTCGTATCACGGCCGATAAACGCTTGTACACGAGGTGTACATTAGCGGTATCGATCATACGTCACCGTAGCCGGGGCAGGAACGAGGAAGCAAGTGGTCCACGAACTGTGTTCCACGTTTGAAACGACAAGAGAAGAAAAACGCGGAACGGTGGCTTTTGCAGGTTGAATTTCGTCGTGGGAACCTGTAGCGTAACAGGTCGAACGACAGAATCGCTGGAAAGGCAGCCGGTGTTTTCACGGAAAATCGGGATCGAGCGACGAGACGAGCACAAGAACGTTTCGAGCAGCTCGGTAACCGGTTTCTCTCGAGAGGCCTCTGGGATTCCAGGGAAAAGCAACGACACGGAGGGACCGGTGATCGATTTCCCAAACACGGTCGTGTGCTCCGCGAGGACTTTTTCGCGAAAGTGAAACTTATCCGCGAGCGACGACAGGTTCTCGTCTCCCTGTTCCACCGTGGCCGCCGATTTCACGCCCGTGAAAACACGTTTCGCGCCACTGGGGGCACCGTAATGGCGTCGTCCGACGACCGGCAAGGTGTTCACGTGGACGAGAATGATTATGATATCGAAACGTCTTGTTTTTAGCGTGTTTTTCACGGAACGATGGAAACCGAGAGCTGTTTTTCGCCTGTTCGAGTTACTCTTGCTTGCTCTTTATGTAATTGAGTATCGGGTGTTGCCGATCTTCTGGTTTTCTTGAAATGCGCCGTTCTGAAATTAGTTCGATCCTCGAGGATCGAGTTATTGTTTACTTCGGATGACTCGTTTGTCATATTCCGTCTTTTTTCAACGTTGCAGGTGATTCGTTCGCGGATGAAGTTTCTTACTTGTTTGCTTTTTTCAAGTGCAGATGAGTAATCGTTCGAGTTCCACGCAGCACAATCATGCTGCTACAATTTTATACACTACCGGACAAAATTCGTGCGGTTATTTTATCAACGATGACTCAAACCGAATCTTCTATAGTATTATACTTCCTAAATTTAGAAGGTTTTATCTGTTTAGTTGGTCACTGAAGTCCGTCTCAGAATCGTCAAAATTCGCCTAACACTTGTCAACAGAGGAAGGATGACACTCGAACCGAATTTCTTATATTACTTCGTAAATTTATCGCGTAAGGTTGGAATCAGCGGAAGGTTTCATCTATTTGGTCACTGAAGGACATTTAGAAATCGTAAAAATTGACACTTATCGACAGGAAGGACGCTTAAATTTGACACTGGTTTCACCGATAAAGGAACGCGTAGCGTCTCGTTTTCAATGCGTTCGAAAGGAGAATTCACTGTAAATAATTTACAAGGCAAAAGTAGAGATTAAATTGGTTTGTCAACAGATGGATATCTCGATGGTAATTACCGGTATTAGATATTAATTACAGGGTATAAGTTGACGATGATAAAAGTATTTAAGACAAATTACGATCGTTTATCGAGGAAAGCTACAGTAACCATTAGAAAACTGGGTAATAGCGTTGTTATTAATACTTTTATCGTTGTAATTGCTGGAAACAGATCGAGAAACTTCGGAGAGTCTAGCTTATTAAAGTCAATTAATAATGTTGATATAATTCGATCGAAATCGAGACGTGAAACTTTCTTTATTTAGTAGCGTTACGTGGAACCTTCACGTTGGATAGATTCAATAAAAGATCCTAATTCTTTAGAGATTGTGATTACAGTTTTGTTCACAAATCGGGAAAATTAAATACAAATGCAGATGCTTTGTCACGAAATCCAGTCGTTCAAGAAGAAATAATTTCACTTGACTTCATTTCATAATTTACTTTATCCGATATACATACATCCAGTGAAGAAACCTAATCGCAGTTATATACCGAACCTCGAAATTTACGCCGAATTACAAGATCTGCGAGTAAAAGTGATCAAACATCCTTAGAATTAGCAACTGAAAATCTCGAAAACAAACAGCTGATAAACCAATGTTAGGGAGGCCTAAAGGTTCCAAAAATAAATCAACGTCGTTAACTGTAGATCCAACTGCAAAATTATGTCAGAATTTCAAAGGCATTCAAATCACCGAAAAAATACCTCCAGATGTACCGTTTAATTCATTTCAGAATACACACGATTCGTATAAAAAGGTACACCTAATGGCATTCTTTTCGCGAGAGAATTTAGCTTATCGGTAGATACGCGTAAATCGATGGTTTTTATTCGATGTATCGGTAATACGATCGATAAAACGAAACCATAATAACGTATCTGTCGTAATGCGATTTGCAAATGCTGGTTGTCAGATGGGAAATTATACTGTTTCTAGCATGTCGATTAAGCATTTATTCTTATCCCGTATGGAAACCCTAGCGGAAATCCGGAATAATTCAATTTGCATAATAAGCATCGTGTAGAAGTAGAATGGACTATGATCGACTTTTCTGTTTGCTCTTCTCGCTGCTAACCCTTTAAATTCGCGATAAACAGCTGAATCTCGCTGGTTTAATTGGGTCAAATTGAACGAAAGGAGAAGAAAAAACAAACGTGGTTAACGGTCAGTAGATCTTTTCAGCTGTTAGCTTTCTAAAGGTTTAAAAAAAAAAAGGAAAAACAATAAGGTAAATAGTTTAACGGCGCCACGAATCGTCTGAAGAATTTAATCTCGGATCGAATCTGTTCTAATCTTTCTAACTCACGAAGATCCTATTCCGAGATTAAAGGGTTCTCGAATCAGATTTCGAGATTACATGGAGAATTTTCACGATACGAATTGTTTTAATTAGAGAAACTCTTGCTTCCTTCGGTTAAATGATAAATGTTTCATTAAAGTGTGCTTCTATTTTCATCTTCAATTTCTGTAATGTAAGAAATATGTGCCAGAGTTACAATGTTTGAAATTATGTGAATCGATTTGTTCCAGAGATACATTGGTTTGAATCTTTCATGAATTTTTCTTACGGGAGTAGCCATTTTTGCTGTGTACTACTCGGTCTATAAATCGTCGAAGATTAGTTTAAATTATTATTTCCCTGTGTTACGTTAATTTAGTTAAAATTATAATTTCGCGTAAAAATATTCAATATAAAGCGAACTAGGGATGAAGCTATTATAATACTCAATGCAACGACTCTAGTATTTACTAAAATTCAAAAATTCTCGCATAAATTCCGAAAATAGATTATTAATAACGGTAAACTACTGAGACGGTTTAATTTAGGGTGGGCATAGTGCACTCGTTCCAAATCAGCTCACAATATACAATAATAAATCAACTAACTACTTAACATGCAATTCATGCAAATTCGTTGGATGGTAAATTATTAGTAAACAAAATTCAATATCAGAGAAAATATATGAAAAATACTGAAAGAAAAATTTCAAATTAATTTCAATTGCTGGAAGTCATTTCAATATCCTATTCGACAAGTCTGAAGAACAACGATGACTAAAATTCAAATGTTTATTTCCCTAAACCTTCAAAATAATTTCGAAATATTTTATTCGAAGCGGAGTATTCCAAGTCAGTATCGATAATTGAAGAAATTATTTGATTGTATTTAAAAGAACCGAAAGGAGAATATTTAAAGTCTGATATTAAATGTCTAGCAAGTACCAGTAATTGGTAAAATGATTTATATTTGTTTTAAAAGCTGGTAGTGTATTATTTTTGTTTTAATTGTGCTGGGATTTGTTGGTTTGTTAAGGGAGGATAATAGCGAATAACGTGTGAAATTTGAAAATGAGAGTAAATAGGAACGATTGGATAACGAAATTGGGAGAGTTAGAGAGAATGTGTGAACAGACGAGAAGAAGAGAGGTAAATGATCCAACATGAGAATGTAAGTGTATATTTTTCGGTAATTACTTTATAATTGCTTTATAATTACTTTATAATTACCGATTAGTGGAGAATATTGTTTACATGCAATGGAAGTTTACTGGTGATGTTTATAATTTCGAAAATTCAGGTAGAATTGTAAATATACTGTATCGTAATTCGAATTTAAGTAAATTAGGTTGAACTGCAGTACACAGACGTTACTTTAGCTTGAAATAAATTCGAAACATAGAATTCACAGAGAAAACACTGCGAAACAGCAAAACGTAAACGTTACAATTGTTATAACATGTAAGCAAAAATTTCAGAATTAATTATACGAGTATTTCTCATAAGATTACCGTTACAAGAATATTTCACGTTTATTAATAATTTTATAAGAATTAGGAATATTAATTCACTTTGTTAAAATGCAAAAACTAATAATTTTACAGCAAGTGTTAAGAATTAGGAGCAGCATTCGTTACAAGTTCCACAAGGATACTGAAAGAAAAATTTCAAATTAATTTCAATTGCTATTACGAAAAAGCAACCTCTCAAAGTAATTTCAATATCCTATTCGACAAGTCTGAAGAACAACGATGACTAAAATTCAAATGTTTATTTCCCTAAACCTTCAAAATAATTTCGAAATATTTTATTCGAAGCGGAGTATTCCAAGTCAGTATCGATAATTGAAGAAATTATTTGATTGTATTTAAAAGAACCGAAAGGAGAATATTTAAAGTCTGATATTAAATGTCTAGCAAGTACCAGTAATTGGTAAAATGATTTATATTTGTTTTAAAAGGAAAATTTCTAATAGGTATTAGTTAAAATGAATTGTTATTCAGTCTATTGTATTGAAATTCTAATTGATTCTAATGTATACAAGTGTTACAAGAAGGCTGAGTGTGTACAGGGTGGACACTGACTCTAGTATTTACTAAAATTCAAAAATTCTCGTATAAATTCCGAAAATAGATTATTAATTACGGTAAACTACTGAGACGGTTTAATTAAGGGTGGGCATGGTGCTGCTTTAGTTTGAAATGATTTATAAACACATAATTAACAGAGGAAAAACCGTGAAACGGCAAAACGTCTACATTCTAATTGTTATAACATGTAAACAGAACTTTAAATTTAGTGTAAACAGAAAAAATATATAATACAATTTATTTCACGGTATTGCAACAAATAAACGTTGAATCAATATTTAATTCGTATAAAAACAATTATTTAACGTAATAATTTTACCTTCACTATGGCTATTTTTAATCTACGACCACAGGTCAACCTGATTTCTAATCCTTACGAACTTTAAATTCAGTCTAAACTGAGAAAATATATAATACAATTTATTTCACGGTATTGCAACAAACAAACGTTGAATAGATTCTTAATTCGTATAGAAACATTTATTTAAAATAATAATTTCACCTTCACTATGGCTATTTTAAATTTACGACCAAGGGTCAACCTGATTTTTAATCCTCCGAACTTGATTTCACAACGAGAAAGTAATAAGATCGTTGAAACGTACTTATTTGTCAAAGAAACTTGCAAAAATGTATAAATAATAATATGTAATGTTTTAACAAATTTTTGGAAGTATAAATTAATAATAAAATTGTGAAAATTAATAAATTATACGTTATTATAACATTAATAGAATTATGACTAAACCGAAGTTCGAAGTCGAGTATTTAAAGTCTGATATTACGTGCCTAGCGAGTGCCGGTAATTGTTAAAATTTGTTTAATAATTAGTAATAGAAATTCTAATTGATTCTAATGTATACAAGTGTTACAAGAAGGCTGAGTGTGTACAGGGTGGACATAGACTAGCTAGTAGCCCCCGACCACTCTATTCACATCTCAGAACCTTCAGGTCAAAATACGCCGCGAAGTGTCTAGGGCCCAGTATAAAGGGTAAATGATTTCGCGGGACATCGGCGGGTCCTTATATACCTGCGGTACCCTCTCCCCAAAGTCATTAGCAAAATCGTCGGTTAGGTCAGGCGGGAAATTTTCGCGGGAGATTTTCGCGGGAGATTTCCGATATCGTAACACGGTATAATTTATCAATTTTCACAATTTTATTAAAAATTTATACTTCCGACAATTTGTTATAACATTGCATATAACAATTTATACGTTTTTACAATATTCTTCAATGGAAACATAGGTTTTAGCGTTCTCGTTACTTACTCGTGGTTAAATTAATTTCGTAGGGATTAAAAATCAGGTTGACCTGTGGTCGTAGATTAAAAATAACCATAGTACAGCTAAATTTATCGTGTTAAATAATTCTTCTTACACGAATGAAAAATGTATTCAACGTTTGCTTGTTACAATACCATGAAATAAAT
>NW_017100399.1:129865-131819 GCF_001263275.1 Habropoda laboriosa | reverse complement strand
GCTTGGTTGCCTCGACTCACGTTTCATGCTTATCTTTTATTCGCTGTCCTTGTCTACGTACAAAGGCGGTCGCGAGGCTCGAAAACGTAGTCCCTGACTCTACGAGTGTCAGGTTTATCTTCCTTGCGGTCTGACACTTGTGGAGAATATTCTGTATATTGTGGTCTTCCGAACGTCAGCACCTCTGTCTGTCGGCCAAATGTGACTAAGTGGCTTATTACTATAATCCGCCGAACCTAGACTTCGTTGCATCCTCATCAGGTCGCAACAATTATAATTCCTCTATGTTGCAATTCCTCTGTGTTACATCAATTTCAAATTATAATTCCCCTGTGTTACATTAATTTGGTTAATATTACAATTTTCTGTGTCACACGAACTTCTTCGATAATATTTTCTGACTTGGAGCGCCGCAGAAAATTTCATCCACAGGAGCTCGTTCTACTTCTATTAAAAATTCACACTTATTCCATCAAGATACACTCGTGAAATCATTCACTTGCACAGCCACTCTAACTATACTCAACGATCACCTGGTACCGATACACCTCGTTCAAACAAATCATCGTGTTGTTCATTCATTAAACATTTACCACCCATGAACACTTCCCGTAAAATCGAACAATTAGCTTCGCTGAAAGTCTCACACGACTGTCTAGAATTTCAATTAAAATTCCCACGTACAAATACGTCGATTAAACGAACACGGTGCAAAAATCGTTAAATCACTCACGTATCTCACAGTCAATGCACCTTGGATGCAACGTGTCGCGTTATGCATTCGCGAATCATCGCCCACGTGCTTCTCCATTGTAACCTCCACTTCCGATCTGTGTTTCACGCAGCGTGTACGGCGCCGCTATTGACACCGATTTTCCTATCGACGGTAAATCAGGTCATTGTCTTTACCACCGTGGAATATCAATGTGTCCGCGCGTGTGTGTGTGTGCACGTGTGTTGCATGCGGTTTGATCCTTTTGGCTCGCCGTTGAAACCTGTGTGTGCAGCCGTCGACGACGATGCTGGAGAATCGTGGCGAGGAACGTTCGCGGAGGAAATTGAATTAAGCGCGGTCTCACCTGCACCGTGTAAGTTCAATCGTTTCCCTCGCGTTTCACTTCATCAGGTCAAGTTTCCAAGGTCGCGTGAAAGTGCGACCATCGCGACCTGTTAGCGATCGATTGCACTTTGCCTGCGATCCTTTGTCGCTGTTCGAAAGAAATTCGACGATTCTGCTGCAATTAATCCCTTTCACAGTGTCGAATAGTTTTCTTTGGAACATCTTCTCAAGGAAAGTTTTCGTATTTGTTCGAATTTTTTGTCAATTTTATTAATGAAAATTAGGTTAGGTTAATGGGATTAATTAGTTAGGTTAGACTTAAGTTAGATTTAATTAATACCGGGGGACCATAATGGCGTCTTACTTGTGTAGATTTCTTTGACAAATTTTCTGAAAGAGACAGTTTCGATGTTTGTTATAGTTTTGTTACAGTTTTATTAATAAAAATTAGGTTAGATTAAGACAGGTTTAATTTAAGGTTAATAGGATTAATTAGTTAGGTTAGATTTAAGTTAGACTTAATTGATGTTCGTTCGAGCTACCAGGGGACCACAATGGCGTCCTACTTCTGCAGGTTTTTTTGGAAAATTTTCTAAAAGAAACAGTTTTGATAATTGCTATAGTTTTTTCATCAGTTTTATTAATAAAAATTACATTAGGTTAGGTTAGGTTTAATTTAAGGTTAATTGGTCTAATTAGTTCAGATAGATTTAATTGCTGATAGTCCGAGCCATCAGGGGACCATAATGGCGTCTTACTTCTGCAGGATCTTTATTCTTAACCCTTTGAGTGTTAAGTTGATTTCATTGAACAATTTTCTAAAGCAAACAGTTTCGACATTTGTTACAGTCTTTCATAAGTTTTATTAATAAAAATTATGTTAGATTAGTTTAG
>NW_017100399.1:124001-129634 GCF_001263275.1 Habropoda laboriosa | reverse complement strand
AAAATACCATTAAAAACCCTAAGAAACTTCCCCTCGGCAGATTTTCCTTTCCGTTAACGCGCCACAGGATGCGCAAGGCGTTCTCACAAGCAGCGTCTTTTATCTCTCGCAACCACCCACGCGAAAGCAATGAAAAAGAAAGCGAAAGACGAAGCAACACGTTGAACCGTTTTCCACTGCGCGGTACTTTGCCGCGTGGTTGCAGACGGATTCAAAGCGCTCGTTAATTCAGCTCCCCGCCGCGATTTCCGCCGGTGCCCGGGGATTCCTCCAGCGAACGATCCTATCGGCGTAACACGCCCACGCGCTACGTGCACCGGCGTTCCTTTGTAATTAAGCTTATCGTCGATCGTGTGTACTAATAATTAATAGGATTCCATTTGAACTCGTTTATCGGTACCGCGGTGTTTTTGCCGGCGATCGACGATCTATCCCGTTCACCGGACTTCTTTCGTTTCTTATGCTCGCCGGCGAGCCGTCTGTTCACCGTGAAATTGGCCATGCAAAAGGGGAAAACCGCGATAGTGAGACGCAGACGTTTAACGACACCGCGCACGAACTCGCTAATTGCGGCGCAGCCAGCCATGGGATCGCTCGCGATTAATAAGCGGCCTGGAAAGCGGAAGATTTTAAGCGGAATCCCCAACGTACCTTGAAATATCGTTAAAAAAGAAAAACCCACCGAGCGAAATTTTTCCCCTCACACCTCTGCGGTGGGTAAATTGAAAATCGAAACTCGGATTCGTTGAATTCTCATCGCGGGCTCTGAGGTCGCTGAGATATTAATATGCAACGCCTTACGTGACGCGCGGGTCGAACGTGAGCGGATTTCGTCCTCGGAAGGAAATTGCGTTGGGAAAAATGTATATTGCATCGCGAGAAATTTTTTTCATATTTTTTACAGACGAATTCATGAGATTTTTTGTTATGTGTGAAGTAATTTTCAATATTTTGATAAGATTTCGGAGAGAAATGGAAAATTTCTTTTGCCCTTTGAGCTAGAGTTTTCACAATTTGTTGAAATATCTTTAAGAGTGAAATAATTTTGCTGTTTCGATCAAATTTTGGAGAGAAATAGAAATTTTTGTTCATCCTTTGAGCTACAGTTTTCACGAATAGTTAAAATATTTTTGGTAGTAGTATTGATGTGAGTTTTCAAGGAGTGAAATAATTTTGTTGCCGTTGGAATTATTATAGGAAAGTTATCCTTCGCCACACGCTTTCAGAAAATTCATAGAATCTGGGACAGAGTCCAATTTGTTTCACCGTGCCATAAATTGCCTAGAGATTAATGTTACGTCAATGCCAGGAGAAAGAGGCAAGAGGAGGAAACTCCATCGTTGCACGTACTGCGGTTTTCCATGGTGCAATGTAGTGCAATGTTCAAAGACAATTATTCAAAAGAACGTCTTCTATAACTATAGCTCGTCGTTAGGGTCTTCAAATGCAATTACAGTTGAGAAAAGTACAGAGTAACAAATCGACGTAAGTGTGACAAAAAGAGTAGTATCTTGAAAGCGTTTTAAATGAAAAATTAATTAAATACATCTTATAAAATACTTCATCATGGTACAATTTAAAAAAATGAACGATGAAAAAAGTAAAAACTTTCATACCTTTCATTCAATTACATTTACAATCTATCTCTTGTATCTACATAGTTAGTCATGCAATTTGCACCTAATGAGAAAAGCATACTAATGTTTTCAATTACAATTGAAATTTCTTCCTATAATCGAGAAAAATGCAGAATAACAAATCGACAGCAGTATGACAGAACAAGTATTGTTTTAAAAGAATTTCAGATTGAAAAACGATTGAACATGGTAAAATACCTTACTATAGTACAATTTTCAAATAATTCAAATCACATTAATACTTTCAGATTGCAAATCCCCACCCAATAAATTCTAATAATAAATATAATAAAATACTTCGCCACAGTATAATTTTCAATCGGTATAAATAATTTTCAAATAAACGAAATCAAATTATTACCTTTAGACTGAAAATCCTCACCCAATAAATTCTAATAAATGCAATCAAATATTTCGCCATAGTACAATTTTCAGTTGAAATAAAAAAATTTCCAAACAAACGAAATCACATTGTTACATCTTCCATTTCGTTAAATTCGCGATCTAGATACCGAGCAGAGTATAATTTTCCCGAGATATCCATCAGATTTGGTGTGTACGATGACTCGTGAACGAGACTGGTTTCAGCTCGAACTCGGTTAATATCGTTGCGCTTCCGATCTGTTAATCCCGGAAGGGCGAAATTCTAGTAGTTGGTGTGGTGATGGTGAATAAGAGGTTTCTCTTCGTAGGAATATTTTTGAACTCTGTTTATTTGTGATGGTGCGTGGGTATATATTAGGTCGGTGTATGTTGTGATTGATTGGACGTTGAAGGCGGTGGAAAAGAAGGTCTCGAAAAATGCGGAGGTGTGATTGGACATTAGGAAACTAGTGGAAGGAGAACGTGAGGGTGAAGGTGGTGTGCAAAAGTTGAAATAATTTGGGGAAAGGGATAGGAAACATGACCAGGGTGCGACTTGAACTGTTTTATGATAGGGAAGGAATTTGTTAAGGGCTAGGAAGACGGCTGGAAAGGACTGTTTATTAATTTATGATGTGTTACTGGCCGGTGGGCTGCGCGACCGGACATGGTGTTCTCTTTAAACGAACGATTTGTTGGGGCGATACGCGGGCAAAAACGGCGAGGAAGAGAAAAAGCGTCTCCGCAGATGCACACCGTTCACAAATCGGCCGTGGTGCGTCCACAGGTAATTGCAGAAACTTGGTTGCGTCGTTCGCGGGGAACTTTCAACGATATGTAGCGCTGTTAATCGTTTCTGCCAGATGAAGATACTTTCTCCGCCGCTTCAGGGATTTCTCGAAGAAAACAAAAAAAAAAATAAAAAGCTTCTTTCTCTTCCCTGCCACAAGCATTCGTTGACGGAGTGCATAAAACATTACGCCCGGCCTTACTTAACTCCGCTCGAATGCAAATAAATTAAACGTAGATAAAAATCTGACGATCTTTTCATCGTTGGTAGTACCGACCGTTTCTCAATTGTACAGCGTGAAATTTACATTTTGAAAGTTCCATTAGCGATGTTCTTCGCGTTCGGAACTTTACGATGCATTATTTCGACGACCGTTTAACCAACGAGTAAACAGATTGAAACGAAGAAAAAAATCGAGAATGAAATTTCATCGAAATTTTCGAATGTGCATTAACGAATTGATAAGAGTTTCACCGTGACGTAAAGTTACTTACTTTGCCTGCTTGCTTGCTTACACGCGATGCCTGGGGAATCGATTCTGGCACAGTTGTTTCCGCTTGTCCGCTCATTAAGTTCACAAGATCTCGCTGGGAATGGGACCTTAACGAGTAGATTCTCCCGTGGAAGTAAAACCTCTGCACGCTGCTTCAGCGCGTGGATCCGCGCGAAATTATATAGGTATGATTACCGTAATAATGCGCGTACACGGCGATTTTGTAAGCCTGATCGTCGGAAAGTTTGAAGAAGATATCGGGAACAACATGGTCGACGCGTTAAACGGACGTGGAAGAGTAAGTACGCTGTCGTTCGTAAGTATTGGGAGAGAAAATATTGTATTTGTGATTTAAATTACATTACCTCTGCCAGAGTTAGGGTGATTGTACGTATTGATAAAAATTTACATACGTTCTTTAAAATTGACGTGTGTTCTTGTTGTACTTGGAGATTCTGAATTGAATAATTTTTTTGTTTGGAATCTTAGTGATTTTGCAATGACTTTTGTGTGTTAAATAATTTTGTATTGAACTTGTAACGGTAAGGAGGAATTCACTGGATTTCAGTAGATTTTAGTAGATTTCTGCAGGTTTCACGTGATTTTAAGAGATATTAGAAGGATACAGTTGATTGTAGTAGAATTCAGCAAATTCAAGTAGATTTGAGTAAATTTTAGTAGTTTTTGGTAGGTTTCAGCAGGGTTCAGTAGATTACAACAGATTTTAGTATCTACATTTTGGTCAAATTTAGCAGATTTCAGTAGATTTTAGGAGAATTCAGTAGATTTGTAGAAATTAGTAGAACTCAGCAGATTTGAGTAATTTGTGTCAGTTTTAGTAGTTTTTGGTAGGTTTCAGCAGGGTTCAGTAGATTACAACAGATATTAGGAGAATTCAGTAGATTTATAGAAATTAGTAGAACACGGTAGATTTTAATAGGATTCATCAGATTTCAGCAGAGTTCAGTAGACTACTAATAGATTTGAGTAGAATTCAGTAGATTTCCCAGAAAATGTCCCAATACTTCCGAACAACTGCGCACACCTTAAAATGCGTTTATCGTCGCGCAAAATTATACCGATTCGTCTATCCTTCGAGATTAAAAACTGCTTTCCAAGAAGCTTTCCTAAACGTTCTTTCCGTCGATAATTCCAGTTCTTCAGACATTTCCAGCCTTCCCCCTTTTCTTGTCATTAATTTATTCCGCGCGATACTTAGCCGTAAAGAGCATCCTCTGTTCTCTACGATTCAATCCTCGCATTAATTACAAGTAACATCAAACTTAAGCGTGTGTTTAATTTTTCCACGCGAGTCGAACGAATTGTTAAGTGGTGGATTATGCGAATGTAACAAACGAAACGCATCACGCCGCGCAAACGTTTACACACGCTGGATAAATAGCATTTTAATTAGTTTTAGAAATTAATTACCAACAGAAGTGAGCACACGATGCTTGTATACCTCTCGGCGATTGATAAATCTCGGGAAAGAAACGCTCTAATGTTGTAGAGAGATCGTAGAGGGAAAGGGAGAGGAGGGAAATGAAATTGTAAAGCAAAACATTTGCGCCTTAGTATAAGCCGAGTAGTTCGCTTTAATTACGATAAAAAAATTAACGAATACCGCGTGTGTATGCACTTAATTTTTCCACGATTCGGTTAGGATCTTCCGATAATTATAGGTGAAGAAACTAAAAACACTGAAAAAGTGTACTTACAGGATTATACGTTACGTCGGATCTGTCAACGTTGCTATCTTCCTAATTAGATTTATAAATCGGTTAAATATCAGTCTTGGGAGGATTAACCATTCGTTAATCAGCGTTAAAGAAGAAAAGTGCAGGTTATAAATAAAAGTTAATTAGCATCGTAAAATTCTGTTATAACGCTGTCGGAATAAAATTAATCGAGCTTCCTACCCATTCGAAGAAAAAGAAAAAGGAACAAAGAAATCATAAACTCGGACAGTGTATCTTCTTTAACGTGCAGTTATGTACACTTAGAACTGTAAAATATAACTGCATCCGTTACCCTAATTCCTGTTTGATATAATACATAATATAGAAATCACAAACTGGAACAAAAATATTTATTTTAGAATTCATATCTTTTTATTACAAGAATAACCGTTTAATTCCGCTGAAAATACATTTCGAGCACGTACCGTGTACATACATACGTAACGAGGAGGTAAGAAATTCTGAGCTATAAACCTTGCATCTATTATCGATTCCAGGGCGAGTTCGCGTCGAATAAAAATTCGACGCATAAAGTTTCTGGAAAATATTCTGGATGCCCTCGGAATTTCCCGATCTAGGTGTACAGTTGCTTCCATTAATATTCGGACACT
>NW_017100399.1:108201-115704 GCF_001263275.1 Habropoda laboriosa | reverse complement strand
CATTCCACTTTATATTTTAAAATATGAATATTAGCAATACGAACGTTCAAAATATTAATTTTTCCTATTGCAAGTTGTCCACTAATAAAAAATGTCACACGCGAAATACACTAAACCAACAACATGTAATTTTCAAATAGAATAAATATCATGTCACATCAAAAATTCACCGAAATAGGAACGCAAACTTACACAGTGTCCGAATATTTCCCGAAGCAACTGTATACACTTCTTTCCACGTTCTCTGTCTACGAACATTTTCCATTTGGGCGATAAACGCGGAGAAAAGTTGCGCGTGCAAAAGGCATAAAGAGAATGCATCTGCGGATGGTCGCGGCGGCAGTCCATTGAGACGGCGAGTCAGGTTCGATTCACTCACGAAAGCCGGTCACGTAGCAGTGCATTCTCCCCTTTTGTTCCGGCAACTTTTCTCGCACACATCAGCTCTTTTCTCTCACGATCTTATCCAACCGCTGACCCAACCCCACCTCTCTCTATCTCCGCTCTTCTGGCAACCTTTCTCGTAACCCTTTTCGTCGACCTATACCGCACGTGCCGCACCTGAACTGCCTCCAGCCGGATCTTACGTAACCCGATTGCTTGCGTAACATTGTCATTACGCTTTTATAGTAATTCGCCTGCTCCTTGCATTCTTGTTAGGGACACACGCTCAGAGCGAACGGAAACCACTTGCATCTAGACGCGTGGACTTGTCGACCAAACTAACCGGTGACAACCTAATTGTGCCGCGTGATTATACGTTCGACTGTTCCTTCGAGCAGCACTGTTGTTTCACTTTGCTTTTTGCACAATTGTAGTCGAACGGAGGTGTACGTAGTTGAGTAAGAGGGTTGTTTTAGCCCTTTGAGACTGCTATTAACAGTTCAAGCGACGGACCCGCTTTAACCCTCTCGCTGCGGGAGATTTTAACGCGTAACGTGGGTGACTGACGGTAAAGTTTGTTATTTTGACCGTGTCGTTTTAAAATTCGGTTTATTAAATTAAGGTGGAAGTGCAGCAAAATTCGCCTATAGGCGCCAATAGTAACGAAGGGGATAAGGCGTAATATGTGGACTAGCGAATTATGCGATATATTAGCCTAAATGCGTTTGTTACAAGAACACAGAAATATTTATTATAAGTGAAAATATGCATTTGTTGTAAAATGGGACCAGCGTGAAGAGAGCGCCTTGAGAAATATCCTTCCCGATGCCGACAAACTGTCTTTATCGTGATTAATATTGAGACGGGTAATTAATTAACCTCTTCAAGGATGATTTTTTTAAAGTTTGAAAAAAATGTTAAATCGATAGCAATTGAACTGCTTTTCTTGTTGGAAGATTAATGTTTCTCATATTTTCTCTATCACAAATATTGGAATTTTCGGAAAAGCTGTATGTGTCGGTGTCTCTGAAGAGGCTAAGGGCGGAATAATTGTAGTATCGTTTAAAAGGTCTCGAAGATTATCGGAAACACCGGTACCCGATGCAAAGTACACAACTAATTATCACCGTGTGCCCGAAACAATTAAACAGCGACGAAAAATGAACGAACCGGCGCGCGGCCAATTAAAACGCTCGACAGGCGGGGTAATTAAAGAACGATTAATTAACAGCATACCGGTGATTGTCTGCGAAACACTGTGAAACGTTGTTGCACCGTTCGACGCCGAGAGTCACGTGCCACGGGCTTCCAATTCGCTCTCTTCGTTTCCATTTTATTTACACTCCGTTTACCGCTATACACTCTCTTCCCTCTCGATCAGGGGAACAACATGGTCAAGTTCGAGAAGCCGCTTTTGCGCAGCGAATTACGATTATTGGAAGTCGTGCTTCACGGAGAGACAGAGAGAGAGAGAGAGAGAGATGTAAGAGAGAAAGAAATTGACACAAAGAGAGAGAGAGGGAAATAAAAAAAGAAAGAGACGCAAAAGAGGCACAGAAGGGGGGAGCAAGAGAGAGAGAGAGAAATGTAAACAAGGGAGAGAGAAAGAGAAGGATGTAAGAGAGAAAGAAATTGACACAAAGAGAGAAAAGCAAGAGAGGGAAATAAAAAAAGAAAGAGACGCAAAAGAGACACAGAAGGGAAAGAAAGACAGAGAGAAATGCAAAAGGCGGAGAGAAGGGAGAGACAGAGATGAAGACCATGAGGAATGAAAATGCTTCTTCTCGCGAAACACGGATACGATCGATTTTGACTCGGTACCCTCGGGTGCAACGTGCCTCGTAAATTCGTTGCACACTTTAATCGACGTCCCGTTATTTTCGCGACCGCCACGACGATGACGACGAGATCGAGGTGTCTCGTTTGAACAGAGCTCTGCGAGGTCAATCGGGGAAAGTCACAGCTGCGAGCCGGTTGGAGATCCCAGAAAAATCCCGCTTGAGCTTCGCGAGTGCTCTCGCTGGCTGACCCACATCTTGGCTTCGCTGATAAATTTCAAAGCAATATTAGACGTATACGCCTTTTGCCGGTTTGTTACCGCCCTCCAGTACGGATCGTGCATACCAAACTATCATAGTTTCGGCTGGATCCAATTTTTCCCACTCGTGCTGCTTACCCTTTAAATGGTCGAATCGTAACGAAAACGAGAATCGGCAGTTTCTTTTTCTGCTTTTCAATCGAATCACGCATCGCGTCGGTTTCTCTTTTTGCCGCTGGTTACTTTCGTTTTGGTTTGTTTCGTACGGTTTAATTGAGAAAGCGAGTACGAATGATTTCGATGTGCAGATAGCGTACGAGTTGGTGCTCGCAGAACGGATTATCTGGGATACTCTGATTCATCTTGCGTGTATGATAAATCTGTATGATAAATTTTATTAAGATCTCTCGCTAAAAGTGCACACCGTGTGCTAGCATAAAGACACGTATCATTGGAAATGATACTGTTTCATGACAGTCAAATGTGTCTGGTGCGTTCTAGCGTTGCCTGACTTTCAGTCGACAGCGATATTTTGTTTGTCAAGTGAAAAAATAAGTTGGTAAATTGCATGTTTTGGATGGACTCGTGAATGAGCGACCACTCAGAACGTATACTGTGATGTTACGACGAATTGTAAATAAACACGATAGCGACGTGATGACTCAACGTTAACACGATAATCGTTTAAACGAACAGGTAAACAATGTAACGAAAAATGTCAAGAAACGTCTGAAACAATGTTTAGAATCTAACGGTGAAACGTTCGAGTACCCACTGTAAATTTTCGAGAAAAGGATGTCATACTATAGGATGATTGTCATTTCCAGCGGTTTGTGAAATTAGGAATATATGGCAAAGCTTCAGTACAAGCTTTACTAACGTAACACTTATTTATTTGTAATGTAACACAGGTTTTAAGGACTGTATTAACGTCCAAAGGTTCTGGTTGATTCTGGACTGTTTCCTGTCCAATGAATCTGGACTTGTTCTCTCCGATGGTCTTGGAGTTGTTCTGCTCGATGGAGGAACGCTTTCCACCGAAGTAAAAAACGCTCCCTCCATTGTTCGAGAAAATTCCCTCCAAGCCTTATATGGTGAAAACGCAGAAAAGTGGGGCCTAGGATTGTCCAGTTAAAAATTGGACAACAACAAAAAACACAGACCAAGTATTTCGTCCGGTAAACAAAACCTGCGGGACGTCGAACAAAAGTCCCTAATTCGGAAAACCGATCCATAAATCCTATTTACGATGCGTCAATTGTCGTTGAGGTGATCTAGCTAACAATCTTTCTCGAGAAAGTTGTTATTGTTTTCCAGCCAGACCCAAGTCCATTACAAAATACTCGACTTTCTCAAAAAGCAACACTGTCCTGTACCGACGCAGCGTAAGCCCGAACACACAGCCTCAACAATGCTAGATCTCGTTAAAAAGAGCCAAGTTTTTCCCAACTACAGCCTTTCCCTCTATACACGTCCTCCATAGCGAGAGGGTTAAACAAGTAGTCACCTTCGGAAATAATTCAATTGCTCCTATACCCACTTTCCGCCATAAAAATGACAAATTACCCTCTCGTAGAAATCAACCGGATTGCTTCGTAAATCAAGCTGCAGCAGAGTGTCAGCTAACGGGCAATCGAAAGGAATAATAGGTTACCATTTAAAGAACTGTGGATCTCCTTGGAAGCCTGGAGTACGACACCCAATCAAGTCGTCGTGTCGACTGAATTGAATTACCACAGTGAACAACCGATACAACAGGCAAAAGATTTTCCTCGTCCCGTAATCACGATAATCGAGTTGTACTTTTGCACCCTGTTGTATATAACGTATTGCATAGAGTTATGTACATATACATATATAGTTCACTGTAATCCTGGGAGAATGTTCAGGTTCTCTCTAATCTTCGCGCGAATCGACAAGTTGCGCGACCTTTTCCACAGGGATTCCAGAAGATGCAACTCTCGCCTGAGGAAGACCTTTTCTCAGTCGTGTTTTCTCAGCTCTAACGAACATCCATTTTGCACGATGCCGGTGATGGTGTTGCATCATAAGCGTTAAGTCGGGCGTTAATGTCGTAACGACGTTACAGATAGAATTAGAATCCATTCTATGGTAACCGGAGCTGTTTTATCTCGATGACTGGCCCCGTTGCTCCAAGTATTTGCATCGTCGGGGGACAATAACTCGTATTCTAGACGCTACACGCGTGTGTCGTAATCGTCGCTCGAAAAGAAACACGACCGCGAAACACCTATCTGCTAAACACTTTACCGCCCCGAGTGAATTACGTGTCTGGTGATGTTGTGGTCCTCCCTAAGGTGAAATCGAACGCGTTAACGCGTCTCGTTGTCGATAAGCTTGATTGTTGGTAATCAGGTAGCAAAGTGGAACATCCGATATGGGAAGTAAAGGTGTTCGAAATATTTGAGAAATACGGTGGGTGATCGAATTATTAGAGGCACGATACGAAAAATGTGTTTTCTGTTTTTGCGTAGAGGTAAAATCACGATATCAGGGTTTTCATCTGAAAATTAATGGTTATAAGGTAAAGTGTACACCGTAAGTGTAATTTTCTGATTTTGTCTGTTTCAAAGAAATTGTTATTATTTCGAGGAAATATGGAAGTATTTTCAAGGGAACGGCAATTTTAGTTCGCGTCGAAAGACATCCACTTGATTTACGAAGATTGCATCTTCGAGTTGGCTAATTACCGGTTACGACTTGGAATATTACGTAAAGATAAGCTTTGAGGAATGAGAAGAATCTTCAGCTAGTACGTCGTCGTCGTTGAATTTAATTACAAAGCTATACTTCAAAATATTAAGAATTTTAAAGTTGAAGTATAGAAACTATTAAGATTTTTTTTACCTTCTTCTTGACATAATCACTGTCAACATTGAAGCATTTGATGAGCAATCCACGAGTCCCGCAATACTTCAAAATATTGGACTATTTCTATTTTTATAGCTATTTATTCTCAATTTTGCAAGATAAATGGACACACTGTGAACGAATTAGGGAAAGTCTTGATCCTTGGATAGTCCTCCTAGGATCCTGAGCATCTTTCACAGCTGAAAAGAAGTCCAGCGAGTTAGTACAGAGGTAAAATGGCACTTGGCTCGCATGGTCACACAATTTTATGCGATTCGTCGATGTCATCGTCAGATAATCACAATACATGTGCCCTATTTCCACGATTCTGTTAGAAAAGGTGGGCTTATGGGAATACGACCCACTCAGACCCTCGTCCCAGGACTTCTTTTCAGCTCTGCACAATCTGAGTGCAGGTCAACAGAGAGAATGCCTAAGGGTGAGCAGACCTCGTGTCCGAAATTGCTCACGCCTTATGTCAGGGGTTTACAACACGTCAATCGGTATTGAGTGAACAAAAGCAGCAGGGCTGTAGAAACGTGGACTTTCTACCTCCATGAAGTAACTTCTAGCCTGAAATTAGCCTGACTTCTGGCTCGAACAGTAAAAATCCCTTTGATTAAAGCATCCTTAAAAATAGCTTTGCTAGGCGTGTATCTCGTAAACTGAATCGCCTAAACACGCGTTAGTAGACATTTTAGTGTCGTTTTCTAAGCAGCAGGTGTGCCAATCTCTGCGAGAGAAATTTCCAAAGGAAATTTTACTTTAACTCATGTTAAGTTTGGAAATTTGGGGAACTTTGGAAACCTTGGGAATTTTTGGAAATTTGGAAACCTTGGATATTTTTGAAAGTTTGGGAATTTGAGGAACTTTGGAAGCCCTGGAAATTTTCGAAACTTTGGGAACTTTGGAAATTTTTAATAAAAGGAGAACGATCTCTCCAAAGAGGGATAACAAGCAAAAATACGTTGCAAAAGCACGTTTTAGTACAATATTAACTAAAAAAAGCTAATGTATTGTAGATCAATGAAATGTTGCAATCTTCAGTTTAACAAATGAGACGGAAAATTGCAATGGAAATAAATTTTCTCAATGATATAACTGTTCTTATCAAATCTTCACCAAAATCCGTGGCACGAGTCTAACTCGTTATTATACCTACAGCAAAGGGTTAAAGACAATCCTGGTATATTTCATAAAATAGAAATTGCATATGCTAGAATTGGGACATTATTAGAAAACGGCGATTTGTTAAGAAGAGGGTCGATGAAACGTGATTCAGAGGCTTTGACCTAAAGAGGATTACATTTCTAATGGCAGATGGCTATTCTACCGTCATTACGAGCACTGCACGTACGGTTACCCTAATCCCCCAATGGTTATCCTAATCCAAAACCTAAATGGAAGTTTAGTCATCGTTGGGATCGATCCTGGAAACAAACGGATACAGGTCGAACGATCTTGCTCTATATCGCATTGTGTGCAGCTGCCGCGCTGTAAATCCACTAGATTACGCCTAAGACTGGCCAGAGGCGAATCAAACTCGGTCACTTTCAATTAACCTTCGATTCATGGACCGTAGAATCTCATTTAATTAGCGGCCGGTGATTGGGATTAACTATAACCGCGATGGACAGTTAATCGATCGTGTGAACAGTGAAGAGGTCACGCTGAAAGAATACCGTCGAAGATATAAAATAAAATGGCCATACAATCCCTGATCAAAGGAGGATGTTAAAAAAAGGTCAATTTTGGCATACGGCTGGAACGAAAAATTTTTTTACAGCATGCTGAAGAACGAAAAATGCAATTGTCATTTTTCCCGGAAATGATGGGAAAGTTATGAGAAATGTGGTTCAAGGTAAGAGTATGACCATACTTATAACTTAATATTCGGACGATGGTCTCTTCGTAAATTAACCACTTAGAAACTCATATTGATTGTTGTACATTAGTGTTTAATAAAAACCAAAAATAATGAAAAATGATCAATCGAAACAAGGAATTCTTTGATGACACGATGCTTATATTCGAAGCAATCAGAGACCGATAGTTATTTATTCTAGAAGTGATGAAAGTTATAATAAACTATCGTAAATATAATAAAATAATCGTCATGACAGGGATACAATAAGAAAGTAAGACTCTAACAGAATTTGCATTTCTTAACTAACTTAAAAGCAAAGCAACTGTTTATTCGAGTCGTAACT
>NW_017100399.1:97545-107857 GCF_001263275.1 Habropoda laboriosa | reverse complement strand
CAACGAACAGCTCAGCTTGGGAGAAAAAACAAACGAGAAGCGTGTCTCTGCGAGCTACACAGCTACAGTTTCGATTAATTTGTCATTAATTATTTTTCATTATTTTTGGTTTTTATTAAACATTAATGTACAACAATCAACATGAGCGTGAATTAAGTGCCGCTGCATACAAGAAGATAGTGCACCGAATTCAAGTACTCAACGAACAGCTCAGCTTGGGAGAAAAAACAAACGAGAAGCGTGTCTCTGCGAGCTACACAGCTACAGTTTCGATTAATTTGTCATTAATTATTTTTCATTATTTTTGGTTTTTATTAAACACTAATGTACAACAATCAACATGTGTTTCTAAGTGGTTAATTTACGAAGAGACCATCGTCCGAATTGTTAGAAAAGTCCAAAAAGCGAAGGCTTGAGTGGGCCATGTGCAGTCCTCTGCTGCGTTTCCCCCTCCTAGGGATAGTTCTGCCTCAAGGCTAAGGAAGGCCATATTGCCAAGGGGGTCCTCTTGACTAGTTTTTTCAGGAAGGACAGAATTGTATCAGCACTCGTGCAGTATAGTTCAAAATACAAGGATTCACTCTCTTTAACCGCCCACGTTTATATTTTATTCCACCGCTCACCACCGTCATCCTGACCGTTTTTACCTTACAGAATATTAAGTTATAAGTATGGTCATACTCTTACCTTGAACCGCATTTCTCATAACTTTCCCATCATTTCCGGGAAAAATGACAATTGCATTTTTCGTTCCTCAGCATGCTGTAAACAAATTTTTCGTTCCGGCCGTATGCCAAAATTGGCCTTTCTTTAACATTCTCCTTTCTACGACAGAAAATTATGGAAATTTCTGAATATTTCATGCAAGCTTTCACAAAATTCTAAAACCACCTGATTTACGAAGAACTAGAAGTTTCCTCCACATTAAACTCGCACAATTGCATTGGAAATTTCTGTATATTTCGTGCAAACGTTCGCAAACCTCCATTTTCGCAATTCGCCGAAGTTTCTTCCACATTAAACTCACAAAGTTGCATCCACTAAAACGAGAAAAAATCAGCAGAAGAAGTCAAGGAGAAGCATCTTTCATGGCAAGAACTCGTTGGCTGAAGGCAGAAAAACCAGCTGTTGTGTTTCTACAACGACCTACCTTCCACATGCAGAGAGTATGTACCTCGAAATTTCCTCTAACGAGATACTAATTAACATTCGCCTGGAATTAATTACGCGCAAGCGTGTTTATGCCCCATAACCGCGATGTCTGTGCACGCTGAGCTCGTCGTTAAACGTTGGCTGATAAGGAGGGTACAATTTCAACTGTATAAAACAGTTCGGAGAGTTTGCATCGTGACGCGCTCGCTCGATAGTGAATTTCACGTGGAAAGCGGAGCGTCGTTGCGAGAGAGTTACGCTCATATCTGGGCAAAAAGTTGCTCGTTGCCGACGTCGACTATCGCGAAATATGGAGCGACTAAAAATAGGGGAGGGAATCGAGTCTTCGACGACTTCGAAATTAGGATTCGACGATATCGAATCGATCGTTTCGCTTTTACCTTTCGTCGATTAGATTAGAAACCGCGCCCTTGATGCTATAGAGAAGGATGTTAGAAAAGTGCAAAATAGTAACAATTCTTCATATTCGATGCGTTTCGTCTTGTTTTAGAAGTAAGTTACTGTATAATAACGAACGTATTGTATGTAATATTTGCACCTTATCTTAATTTGTCGCGTTTTATTCCTATTAATTAGCAATTTGAGCAATATGTTTTTACACACTATGTTGAGGGGTTATATTAAATAAATAACTCGTGTGGAGTAAGAAGATGTTCAGACAAGACGTGGACAACACGGAGCGTGGTGACAGTGTGCACATTTATACCTGGGGTGTTCGCAGGCATCCCCAAACCATATTTATCGGACGTGTCATAAACCTACCAATATTCTAGGATGTCGATTTTTCATGCAGTACTCATAAACCATTTTGCTTCAACACACTATATAAATATTCACTTTCCTCTATAGCAGCGGTGGCCAGCTAGACTACCTTTGGAAGCCAGGTTTCAGGAAGGAATATTTCAAAGAGCCATTTATTTATCTTTGATGACAAAACAAACAACGAGAAACTGAAAAATAACTTTGTAACAAGAAATGAAATAAAACAATTACTTTTGGACATTGATCAGTTTTAGTTTACCATATTTCATACGTACATTTTATTTGCATAAGAGCCGCGCTATGGCCACCCCTGTTATATACGATGAATTGAAAATTCTCCAATTCTTATCTTGACCATTTTAAGTAAGAAAGTTTCAATTCGCCTTCCGAAATACCGTTAGATTCATCTACATTTTTTATAACTTTCCTTAGGATTTATAGAATGATGCCTCGTTAAAATTTTAGGTGCCAGAAGGGCTACAAATTTGGCACTTTTTTAATATCCTCGTTTGCAATGAGCTCGAAGAGAAGACGAGAGACCAAACGTTTCGTGAAACGGAAAAGTATGATACGGCTGGACGAATTAGGTGATTCTTGCTAGGAACAAGCGTAATGTGAAACTTGGAGCGTGACCATCGTGTGAAAAAGTATCGGAAGGCTGTATTCGCGAGCGGGTAATTAGATCGTTTATTTCCCGACGATACTCTCGCGTTTCCTTCGGTTTCGACGATTTGCAGGAATTAATTTGCTGAAGAAATGGAAATTTCGAAGGCTTCGGTGGCTTAACTTCTGACATTTCGTTCCTTTTCATCGTTGCATTACGTTAAACGCGTAACATTTTTATCGTTTATTGCAACATGTTATCGCGTATGTTTAATTTATTCAGCTAGGTTATCTCGTGTCAGTTTGCTTCGAGACGTGAGATGAAATATTGGTGGTTCAATGCAAAACCAACTTTCTCAATTTTGATTATTTTTAACGGGCAGATTGGCCGATAAATCGTTGTGCAACCGATAAGGAGGAAAATGTAGGATACTGTAGGAAACGGAATGCAAAATGCAATTAGAAATTGGTAAAATATAATTGAGATAAACGAAATAAACAAAGCTATATAATTAGGATAAACACAATTGGTAACTCTTTATCGCTTCGCAGGAAAATGAACGAATCTCGCTCTTGTTTTCCCTATTTATAAGGTCTTCGCGACCATTGCTCGCTCTCTCTCACACTCACGCACCCTCTTAACAACTCACTCTTGCTTAATAACAACGAACGTAGAGTTCGTTGCCCCTGTTTCGCCTATTCGTATCGCAGGGATTTAAAGAAAACAGGTTCGACCATATGATCGGCCCGCTCCGGTCATTGACCTTCTACAATACTTTTGATAGCTTGCCTAGATTCTGAGAAAAGTCATTTGGAACGTAAAGATTAGAGTGCCTTATTCGTTATTGTCGTTCTTAAATAATTCACGAGCATAATTTAAACACTTTGTTTACACTTTGATATTTCAAATAATTTTTCTCTCGGAATATTTATTTTTCTAAATTTTTTGCTAATTTTTCTTATAATCACCTGCTTATCGGTTGTGTATAGAGACACCGTGTATAGAGTACACGCGGAAATCGCAGGAGAAGCGCGAAAACGCGATTAATAACAGGTGAGCGTAAAACAGATTTGCGACCGCTAACAAGATTTACACGTTGCGGTGGTCGTGGATTTGCCGTATGATGTAGAAGATCGAGTGGATAGATCGTTCGCGACGTGAATCGAATAAATCCGAAATCACCGGCTCGTGTATCGTTATCTCGAACCTTTCTCTCTCACTTCACCATCGATCCGTCGAATCCAATTTATTTATCGGGCGAACGGTTCACGCTGTGCCTGTGATCCACAGGATCGATAGATCTTTTCTTGGCGTACTTCCGCGAGAGCGGGCCGAGAAAGGTCCGCAAACGAGCAATTTCACGGTGAAACCTCCTCGAGGTGGTCGACGAAACTCGATCGTTGCAACGTAATGCAATTTGCCCCCGATGGGTTCTGAACTTTCAGCGAACTTGCGAACTGTTGCTTCTACAAACCATGGAGGACACGTACAGCGCGTTAGTCTCTTACCAGCGGTCGTGTCTGCGGTTTGTCGCGGGAATGATTCGGTTGTGGCGACGCGCGACGCGACGTGGACAAATGTTGACGTTCCGTTGAATAGCCTGAAAATTGGTTCGTGAGGATTTATGTAAGGTAGAGCATTAGTTTGGGAAAAAATGCCAATTCTTCCTGGAATTCTTTCTTTCTGCGATTCGGGAAGAAAAATTCTGTATTCGATTGTGCAATTGAAAATTTTGCAAATTTAGTGATTTTGGACGAAAAATTCTGTATCCAATTATGCAATTGCAAATTTAGCGATATTGGAGATTTTGTAAAGAATTTTCTATTCAATTGTGCAATTGAAAATTTTGCAAATTCAGTTTTTTTTTTTAATGTTTATTAGAGTTGTTTGAGAGTAATGATTTTGTGACTTTGGGAGAATAATTCTGTATTCAGTTGGGCAATTGAAAATTTTGCAAATTTAGTGATTCAGGAAGAAAAATTCTGTATTCGATTGTGCAATTGAAAATTTTGCAAATTTAGTGATTATCATTTAGCGATTTTAGAGATTTTTTAATTTTGCAAAAAAATTCTCTATTCAATCGTGCAATTGAGAATTTTGCAAACTTAGCGATTTTAGAGATTTTTTAATTTTGCAAGAAAAATTCTCTATTCAGTCGTGGAATTGAAAATTTTGCAAATTTGTGTTTTGCATTAAGACTGATAGATATTTTTGCAATAGAAATTACAATAGAACTTTCAATTTCGATTATTAATAGCAAAGGTAAGTCAGTATCGACGATAACACGAAGACTTTCCATGAGAAAAGTTAAAGGGAGGAGCTGAACTACGAACGCTTTAACTCCTTGGTCTCCAGAACACGTACGCTCTTAAATCACTCCCCCTGTTCCACAGTTTACAGACGACTCTCTATAAAACATCGTTCGACAAACTTTTTTCCTCACCCTAAATCAAAGGAAATTTTGTTTGCCCTTTTATTTCCTCGTTCCTAGAAAAGATTAAAGAAACAAAAAATCGATCGAACAAACACAAGAGCGTAAAATAGAAATGAATCTATTCTAGATTATTGGAGCGTTACTTGAATTCGAAATTTTTAATTTACCACTTCAATGCATTAACCAATTAAACTGGCCAAATACGAATCCCACAAATTTCCCTCAATTTTTGATGTGCAAACGATTGGTTGCACAATCGATACACCTGACTGTATCCAATCTCAGAAATCATTCTCTATTCGTCACATCTGATGAATTGTTTTTATACAACTGCTCAGTTTTAAAAGTTTTTTATATTTCTGTAGTGAATTGGTAGGTCAACGTGTACAATCAAATGGAATATGATGGAATTTTAATACCGATTGCTCATCTGCGGATGAACTCAATTCTACCTCAAAAAGTAGAATATTTTTTTAAACAAATTTTTCCTTAATTATGCTTTATATATTTTACTTGGTAATCTATATCATCGTTAATTTATCACGTTTATCACGTAACACGTTTATCACATCTTTGATTGTATTATATTATGTGAATTAATTAAAAATATCGTTATAATTTCAAGACATCCTTTATCCAAAAAACAATTTATTGAGAATAGATTATATTTTGAATTTTTCTACTGCGAGTTTCTTCTTCTTAACGTAGGCCCAGGCCGGGCCATAAAAGCCATGGGTCCGCTGACAGTGGTTCCGATCCAAGTATATAACGAATGCTTCTCCGCATTTTAAGCACTCGTGCGACAACTCCGAACTGAGTACCTGTTTTTCACTCGGGTTTTCGCCTCCGTTGTTTTGTAATACATTTATATCAATAAACGTCTTTTTCCTCTGCAGTCGATTGAGTCAATCTTTATTCGCAAATTAAAGATCCTCGATACAATTTTCAACCGGAAGAAGAAACACTTCAAGTCTCTCATCTGTCAATCTTCCCTAAATCGTGAGCAAACAGCCTAACCCAAACAGCAAACGCAGCAACACCTGCAAAGCATTCCAAAGCTTTCAGAAGCTTCCTGAATTCCCCAATTTCCCTGGAGACCTCTCGAGCTTCCTCCATTCCCATTAACGTATCAACAGGGAAAAACTCGAACCCCGGTTACAAGCTAACCTGTCATATAGCCATCTTCACCGCCAAGTGTCTACCCTATTCTCAACAGTCCATCATCCAGCGTGTCCTTCAGAAGTTCTCAAGAAGCCACGACCAGCAGAGGGTCTCTCCATCTGGGTGGCCAGATTTTCCTCGCCGCGAGAGAGGGGGCCAATCTCTCTCTTCTCTTCTCGTGAAACACTAGAAGAGGGATGGGAGGACAAGTGCTGTTGGGTGGACGCGGCGTAAAAACACAGAGGCGAAAATGGTTGTGTATAAAGGTAACGAAGTCCCCTGAAGAAGAAGAAGAAGAAGAAGAAGCAAGTCACGGCGGAAGCGACGATTTTAAGTGCGACTCGAAAGACATATTTCTGGACGCCGTCTATATTTATACCGTGCTCTGCTGGTGCGCACCTATGCGCAGGAGAGGCGCTGAGCGATTTACGCGTCTGGAACTCCCGGCATTCCGCGCGACTTTCTTTGTGTCCGCTGCCCCGTTGAATTCCCTCCGGGACGCCACGCGCCGCCACGGAATCCCGCTTATGCCACGCATCGAACCCGCGGTTTTGATCTCTCTCCTACCGACCGCTCCACAATTTATGGCCACATCTCTCGCGTTACGTCGTAACGCCTGATCAGATAGCCTGTAATTTGCCCGTGGCCGGACGAGGGTCGCTTCCAGACACGAATTCTCGCGAGCTCTCGGAACTCGCCGAGGACGAAAGTGACGGATCAATTGCCACGTAATTCGACGATATTCTCTTGGAGATTTGTGTTGGTATGTGCGTGTGCAGGAATCTGCGTTTCTTTTTCGACGAGCGTCGTCTTGTTGCGTAGCGGAGATCTTCGTCGCGGTCGTTTTTGGAGGTAGGATCGAGCGATGGGTGGATATTGGTGGTACGGATATTTTTCAAATTTTAGGGATTTTGGGAATTTTGGAAACTTTGAAAACTTTAGAGTTTGAAAATTTGGGGAACTTTGGAAACCTCGGATATTTTTGAAAGTTTGGAAATTTTTGAAACTCTGGGAATTTTGAATAAAAGAAGAATGTTCTCTCCAAAGAGGGATGATAAGCAAAATTTCGAAATTGAAGGCTGAAGAATTCACTCCTGATATACTAATCCTAGCACTCCACAAGGGGAAACAGTATCTAAAGATAACAAAATTTTGACATTTCATTTTTCATTTTTTCAATTGGTTTTAAGTATTTTTAATTCGTAATCAATCTTCGTACCAATAGAACCTCGAAATACTCATTTCTTCACTTGCACGATAGTTCAACAGGTCTCTTCGTTTTTCCCATCTCTTGAAAATTCTACCTTTTGGCACCTGGAACGTTGTCTTCCAAAACTCTTCAATTCTAATTTCATTATATAAAAGCGGCTTCTAAGAAGTATCAAGAGCATAAGAAGCTGATGATGTAGGAAGAGTTCGAAGTTTGAACTTGTTAACTGCTTAGTATTGGTGATGTCTTAGGTCTCCAAAACCGGCGAGAATTTTCGCCGTATTTGAATGGATGGCCACGAGTAATTTTCAGACATTCCGCGGTCACACAGTTTTAGTTTTCCGTGGGTATGCTCAAATTGGCGCCACACCAAGCAATCTAGAACGGTTATTAAGAAGACCGCCCTTAACGATTTCATTTCCACGGCACCGATGCGTATTACCAAGTCGTTAAAATAGTTGACATAAGGCTACGATTCATTTGAAATGGTGCATAAGGCAGTCGATTTAACGAACGTTTCCAAAGCATACACTGTTGCAATTGCGGTTAATATTTTAAGCAATAAATTTTGTTTATTACACCGTGTGCTTTCATCTTTCAAGCTTGGAGATGCTTCATGACTGTTGGTCTTCCCGTCTTCGTTTGTTTTCCATGTTATCTCATCCGTAATACTAGTTTTCTCGTGAATCGTCTGTTTATTTAGCCTTTTCTAAACTATACAGTACTTAAATGCTTAAATTAATAAAAAAAATTATACGTTTTCGCATTAACCCCTTAACGTGTCGTTTCTTTTCCTGACTGTGCATCTAAACGTCGGCTATTTACCATTTTAGTACTGTGTTAAGTAAGAAAAGCCGATGTATTGTACGTTAACCCTCTACTTTCTTGTTTTCTTCCATTCTGTTTAGAAATAAAAATTATTATATTGAAATGAAATTAACCCTTTTGTTACTATCGGCGCCTATTGGAAAATGGGTTTAATAATAGCGTTCACTTTCTTAAATGTGTTTTTATTGCTTGTTTTCTTCCATTCTGTTTAGAAATAAAAATTATTATATTGAAATGAAATTAACCCTTTCGTTGCTATTGGCGCCTATTGGAAAATGGGTTTAATAATAGCGTTCACTTTCTTAAATGTGTTTTTATTTGTATGGCGCGGAAGGACGTCTTTTCTCTTGGAATTTCGTAGTCAAAGTGAAGAGAAACAAAAACGCAAGGGCACAACTGAAATTCTGTTGCGATATTTAAGAAAAGGAGACCGAGAATAAATCAGTCTATTACGTCTCTCTCACTAGCAGTGTTTCTCATATATATATATAACACAATTCATTTTTACTTACTGGCTGACGCATTATTATTAGCAATAATCCAACAGCGCCTATAGGCGTTTTGAAATTTTGCTGCACTTGCACCTTAATTTAAGAAACCGACTTTTAAAACGATACGGCCAAAATAAGAAATTTTGCAGCCGTGGTTAAAATTTTACCGTCAGTCACCCACGTTACGCATTAAAGGGTTAATACAGCCAACCGCCCTATTCTATAATGTTCGTTAAGAAAATGTGTAATAAAGGTAAATCAGTAAGAAAAGTTGTCAGAAACGTTCTATATTTATGTACAAACTGGAAGTTCAAGCGTTTCGTAGACTCCATATCGGGCTTTACGTCCCAAAAACGGTGTCTCGACAGTAGAGGGTTAATAAAAATTTGGCAATCTTCAGTTTTACAAATTAAATCGAAAATTGGAATTAAAACGAGTTACTGTTTTTATCAGATCTTCGTCAAAATCTGTGACACGAGTCTGACTCATTATACAAGGGGTTGAATTTCAAAAAAATTCAAATTACCAATTATTTTTACATAAACATGCAACTCATGGCGTAAACATCACTCGTCTCTCGTTATTCTCTTCGTCCAATTCAAAAATTCGTACAGTCTACTCACATCGAGGACAGAAATCTTGATCTTGGAGCTATTCAGAAGCGCTCAACCTCAAACTCTATCTAAATCGTAACGCCTCGAGTAATTCTCGAAAAAAAACCAAAAACAAAAGGAAGAACACAAGAAAACTAAGATGAAAACGTTCCAATCGACAAACGCAGAATGACTCGACTCGACGGGCGTATTCGAATTCACAGGCCCCATGCTATCGTCAGTTTGCTGATCCCGAACGAGGCACAATATTTCACGAAATCACTTTGCCCCCCGCTGCTCGTTTCCAGGTCACTTGGCATGCTCCAGCGTTCGAGAGGAGGATCCGTGGCCAGTCATCGAAAACCCGTAGGCTTTATACCCAACCTAACCGGAACGAGACTTGTACAAGAGGGAAACTTTGCCACGGCTATAATTCACTAGAGAGCCCGGCAGACTTTTTCGCTACCGAGTAAACGAACGCCCCGTTCTATACATCGCCTCTGGTTTGGATTGATCCACGCTCTCGTTCCTCCATTTTCTCGCTTTTCCGACGAAAGTCGAGATATGTGGCGGTTGGCCAGATTCACGTGTGCCCGAGAGGGGCCGTTATAAACGTGGTATTCGTTTAGCGTGCCCGCTCTCATCACCTAATAGCAATAAGCTCAGAGGATCATAGGTGCCGACTTTGTTCGTGAGAGTGAAAGAGTCGCTCGTTAAGGAAGTTGAGTGTGACGAAGATCTGTAGCGATATCTACCTTCAAGGTTGATTTGGTCAGGTTTGAGATCGGTGATTAAGCTAAAGCCTTTGTGCCTCTGGGATTTTATTTTTATTTTTGTTTTTGTGCAGGTGATTTAGGGTGTAACGAAGATGTTGCTAAATACGAGGGCAAATTTGTATGTAATTTATCCAGGCATGGTGAAATGTATACAGAATGTTGGAAAATTCTGTTTTTGTCTGTAAGTATCTGTTACATTTTTGAGTTGTTACATTCTCTCAGAGAAAAATTCTTTTGGTAGGTCTACGAAATATTCGTCGTAAATTTTTATATAATCTAC
>NW_017100399.1:93157-97469 GCF_001263275.1 Habropoda laboriosa | reverse complement strand
CCTCGGGAAACAATTCTTTTCTCCAAGGTTTTCGAAATATTCCTCCTCAGCAATTTTCAAATTATTATCTAAAAGGAACCTTTTGCCTCCAAGATTCTTTTTCAGATTTTTGCGCAACAAGGAATCGTAGAATATTAAATCCGGGCAGTGAAATAAATATCACAGCTTAGTGAATTCACGATCTTGAATAATTTAAATTTCCCGCTCATTATGCAAAAGCAAATTTCCTCCTAAAACTCGCTAAATTCGAATCAAATTTTGCACTGAGATACACGAATATCACAGCCAATTGACAGTAAAGCAATTTTCCTTTTAAAATTTACCCTCGTATTTAAAAACAAAATTATCCTATTATGCAAAGGCAAACCTCTTCTTCTTAAAACTCGCTAAATTCGAATCAAATTTTGCCCAGATATGCGCGAATATCACAGCCAATTGACAGTAAAGCAATTTTCTTTCCAAATTTACCCTCGTATTTAAAAAAAAAAATAGAAAAAAGGAAGACCAATTCCTAAAGATTACCTTGTAATAAGACTTGAACTTCGGATGAGTTAAGAGGTTGTAAATCGCTTATACAACGATCAAGATCACACTTGTAAGGAGTGGTTGTAGGGTTGTACGGAATAATTGGCAAGAAAATCAATCAGTTACCAACCGGTCTAATTGCCCGATCGTTAATGGGGACAACGGTTCGTTACGTGTGATGGGTAATTAAGCGACACCCAGTGGTGTCCGGGCCTCGAGAATTCGACTGCTTGTAGAAACGATAAATCTTGACCGCCTGCACGCTCCACGTGCTCGTTTTGCTGGACGTTCAACCGATGTTACGCCAGTTTTGATTAAACGCGGGTTAATCGTTTCTGGATGAACCGGTGAGATAGGCTATTTATAATGGCTCTTAGCGTGAACGTCTCTCGTAGCTGGTGGCATACTTTCGACGTATGGAAAGGGACGGTGAAAATTGTTGGTTAATATTGGAGTATTTGGATCGAAAGTAAAATGGTCGTTACGATTTCCTTTTTTTCCCTTCTCACTTTGTAGTGTGCAGTTACACGTATTCGTTTGAGTTGTTGTTTGGTATGACACGATTTCAATTGGATTCTGCTAAATACAGTGTTTGTTGCAATCTTTGTAAATGATTTCTGTTTTCTCCAAATTAAATTCTAATTTAAAACAGATTCTCTCTTTTATGAAATTAAATTCAAATTTGAACAGATTTTCTCTTTTATGAAATTAAAATAAAATTTTCTGTTTTCTGAAATTAAATTCAAATTCAAAACAAATTTTGTTACTTTTTTAAATTCAATACTGGTAGGATTGAAAAGAACATTCTGTACGTTTTTCCACTGTAAGAAAAGGCGAGGTTAATTTTGTGAAATAAAAAATTTATATTCTACACATTTTTATTGTCTCTTTTCGAAGATAATAATAATTTTATTCCAGACGAGATGGTTTTACATTATTCACTGTTACAGTATCGTTAAATTTCTTCTTGAGAAATGTCTAAGTTCATCTGGAAACTTTCCACGGTGTTATTTTTCTTATAGATATTCTGCCTCGTTAGTGTTATTTCAACCATACGACATAATTCCACTACGTTTCCACGGATTATATACTTATTAGATATGTATACTCGCGGACCTTGAAATTATCTGTTAGTTTATTGTGCAGATAACATGGCGGACTGCCAGCTTGCGAATATTTTGCAAGCTTGTTAATTGCTCTCGTAACGATCGCGCAGACATTCGCCGCATAGTTTCCATCGCGTGCTTATGGCCTTCCGATACAGAGACAGAAATTTATATCAACGGTTAATTACGTGCACTCGCGTTCTCTTCCTCGTTTCTAAACGCCGTTCAACATTCGTTAAACTCCATAGAAAACGTATGTCGGGGGTAGTAATTAAGGGTTCGTTAATTCGAACGGAAGTGGTTATGTTTACCGTCGACGATGGGTTACCGTTCGAAGAGAGCATTTGAAGACATGAGTTAGACCAAGGGAATTACGATTTCAGATTTTTAATTTTAATTTTCATATTTTCAAAGTTTCAATCTCTCAAACACTCAAATTTCCAAACTTTCAAAGTTTCATATTTTCAAATTTCCTGTCTCTCAAACTCTCAAATTTCCAAATATTCAAACTCTCAAACTTTCAAAGTTTCATATTTTCAAAGTTTCAATCTCTCAAACACTCAAATTTCCAAATTTTCAAAGTTTCATATTTTCAAATTTCCTGTCTCTCAAACTCTCAAATTTCCAAATATTCGAACTCTCAAACTTTCAAAGTTTCATATTTTCAAATTTTCCATCTCTCAAACTCTGAAATTTTCATGTTTTCATATTTCCATATTTTCAAGCTTTCATATTTTCAAATCTTCAAACTCAAACTCTCAAATTTTCAAAAGTTTAAATTTTCAAATTCTTAATTAAAGAGTTCAATTTTTAATTTCACAAACCTCTATTTCTAATACAAAATACAACAAATTGAGGACAGGGGGCACGAACATTTTCAGGCAAACCTGAAGATTGATTCAACTGGTTGAAACAAAGTGATGATTCCATTTACATAATCATTACATAATTAAAACAAGAAGAATCTAATAGCACATCAAGTATCCTTGACGTAACTAGTGTTCCATAATTCATAACTGTCACTTCAGATATTATTCAAACCGATACTTATCTCCAAGCGTTTGCACATCGACCTCCAAGCAACAACTTCAAAATACAAATTCTACTAACAAAAAATCCCTGTAACCTTGTCCAAAATCCAAGAACAATAATAAAAATAAAAAAATAAAAAAAAGGAACAACTATACAGCAATGATTAAAACATCACACAAACATCAAACAACAACAAACAACTAAATCCTCCTAACAATAAAAATCAACATCTGCACTTATCTCATCAATCACTCTCCCAATCTCCCTGTCAAAAAGATCCCAAAAAAATAAAGCAGAATATCAAGCGGAATTAAAAGAAGCCACGTAAAAAAACCACGCTCATTTGATATCACACAGTCTCCGTTTCACGACCGCCACCTGTCTGTACGTGTATACACAAAGGGTCCCCGGGGCAGTCGCGCTGGCGTGCGCGCGCGCGCGCCTCCGTATGAAACATGCGCGCCACGAGGTAAAGCCGCCAGTGCTATTCGTCGTCGCAGTGCGATACGGTCGATAGAAGAAAACGTGGCCGACAGTCTCCGGTGGTTGCAGCTGCCGCAGACACCGTCGCGACGCCTCCCGTCGTTTCCCTTCTTCCATCACTCACACGTCGTCTGTTCTGCCCCTGTTTCAAACGAATTTTCCCGGAATCGCCCTTCGACTTGCCTCTCTCTCTTTCTCTCTCTACCCTCCGTCCCCGCCCCTTCGGAAGGACTCCAACGTCGAGGGTGGCATACGCACGACCACGCTTCATTCCGTCTCGGGATGCCGCGCGTACGACATCATGACGCAGAAACGCTCAGATAGGATTCCCGTGAACATGACGAGGTAATCAAGTGTCCCGAGGGGTTGTCACGAGCAAGTACCGAGGGTTGGGTTTTTATCGCGGAACGATCTGAGTGCCTGTTTTTGATTCGCGTTCGGTAGACGATGGTTTTATGATATTTGATTTATTTTGGATTATTTGTTTGTTTGTTTTTGGGGGGGGAGGGTAGGTGAAAATTGGTGCAAGACGGATGTTGGATCGAGGATTATTCGGGGGAAATTTTGAGATTGTTTGGGGTGCTGTGTGCACCGGGAGTCGCCGGTAGTAAATGTTATTACTTGGAGGAATAATTTTTATCGATTGGAGCATATATGTGAAGCGTGCGCGCCTTATCTTATCGCGGTACTTGGAATCTTTTCTTGAACTCCGTCTTGCCTGTCTTTTTCGGGGTCACGGATGGTACAGTGAGCTTATTTACTGCTTTGATAGTGTAACGGATAAAACAGGAATTTGTGTGACAGATAATCTTCGATTTTGCAAATCAATTTAGGAGTTTGTACAAATTAACGTTTTTTAAGAATATATGTTGTACAAGGGAGTATATTGATTTACAATTAGTAACTAAAGCTTTCTAGTTGACTAGAATTTCAGAAATTTTTAATCTACATAGTAATATAGACGAAGAAATTAATTATTTTTACTAACTAAAGCTTTTCAGTTAATTAGAATTTAAACAATTTTTTATCTATATCACTATGTAGATGAAGAAATTCTACATATACACTTAGTCAATTATTTTCAGACACATTGATTCAGTAACTTAAATTTTTCAGTTGATAAAAATTAAAAAAAATTTTAATTTGCAGATAAAGAATTTCTACAT
>NW_017100399.1:89400-93034 GCF_001263275.1 Habropoda laboriosa | reverse complement strand
CTATATACTTATACATTTAGTACCAACACACTCATCCCGGTATTGCTACCGAATAGGGTAAATAGGAAAAGCGAAAAGCCATCGTCGAACACGAATCAATAACTATCGAGCAATCAGCGAATCGAACGAGCCGATCGTTCCAGAAGCAGTCGGCGGCCACGCGATCACGAGGGCGCCGGAAGAAGGAGAGGGGAGCGAGGAGAACCGGCGCGGAAGTGCGGCGATACCGTGTTCGAAAACGTGCGCGCCCCTGCCACGGCTCAACTATAACTGTGATCTGGTGCAAGCGTGAGGTCGCCGCGTGGCGAGCCGTGACATTGGACTTTGGTGGAATCTGTTTACGCGCGTGCCGGCGCCCGCCATTGGCCGGATCGAGAGTGTGCCGGCGCAAAAATCGTGCCACCTGGGATTCTCCGTCAGCTCATCGATCACTATCGACATCTACGCCAGCCGACGTACTCTTCACAGTCACGTGTGAATCGCTTTATACGCCGTTGGGATCATCGCAGGCTGTGCACACACAGACCGATCGGAAGTGCCTCCAGTACGACGTTCGACAATCGTCCTGCATTTTCCATCTTCGGTTCCTGCGAACCTTCGAAAAAAGTGATCGTCATCGTAACGTGATTAACTGGTGATTCCAATCTATATATTCTACTTATCAATTTCTTTCGAGGCTCTGAAGAACTATCGTTTCACCGCAGAGGAAGTACAGTTAACAAAGTGACAGTCATCGTGGCTAACTTAATCGGTGATTCTAATTCACCTTTCCTCGTGAATGAAATCACACTTCTCCGAGACTTTCCCAGAGGAAAAATCGTCGATCAAGAAAGTGACAGTCATTCTAATTAAATTAACCAGTGATTCTAAACCTCCTTCCCATATGGTTCGAATACTCGAAAAAAGGGAAGAGTCAGTGAAATTCAGAAGGCTCCGCTAGTGTGTACGAATCCCGCCAAGTAATCGCGTGCACGTAACACTGGAGCAATCGAGCGTGATCCGGTGAAGCATCAGCGTGACTCCAGCTCCTATATGCGACTCTCTGCTGGCATCCCTTCCGCTCCGTTGAACGATCCACGTCGCGATTCTCGAAGAATCGACGTCGCGAGGGTTGGAAAGGTGTGGGCGGTCTGGCGCCAGGGGTTTAACCGATCGATTCCTCTCTCGCGGTCGAGGATGCTCGCGACGTAGGAACGGGATACGAGGTTTTTACGTCGTAGTCACGTGCCAAGAAGCATCGTAGTTGTGCCGATAGTGGGGAGAGGGGGACTGATCGAAGGGGGACGCAGAAGGGGGACATTTTCCGGCGCCTCGACGTCCTTGTGGAAAATCGATACGGCGTGTGCTGGCCACCCCGTTGCAACCACCCCGTCGCGGTGCAATGACCTCCAAACCGGGAAGGTCCTACAGCGTGAGGTAAGAGGGATCGTGTGTGTGTGTGTGTGTGTGGTGAAAAAAAGGGGAATAAAGATACGCGGCGAGGGAGAGACGTAGAAACAGAGAAAATAGCCGTTCCGTTGCCTCCCTTTTACCATACCGACTCCCGACGTCTACGACTTTCGATGCACGTTTTTCTCTATTTCACTTCCGGCCGCGCGCGCGCGCGGCCTGGGAGACTTTTAAAGCGGTGTCTAAAGTTGAACCTTAGGGCTTTCGGGACCTGCGTGAGCGATCGGGTATAGTGTGTGTACACACGAGGCAGCGACGTTGTGTTGGGGGCACGTTTGGAATTTACGATGGTGTCGTTTATAGGGAAACGATCGTTACGTTTACTACGGTGTGTCTTTCGTTTTTCGATGGTACCACGCGCACTGTGAGCCGTTACTCTTGGTATGCTCTCTCATTCTGTTTCTCGTTTCGGTAGAGAGTATACCGGTCGTGTTTAGGATTGGAAGGGGTGAAGAACGGCCGACGAAATCACGGCCGTGACACGCCACGTTGCTTGCGAAACGAGTCACTCTGTTTCCGTGGTGGACGCACCGCGCAATGGCGGATAACGAACGGGGGTAGTGGTGAAAATAGTGGATGTCGTGACGTTATTTGCGATTGTTTTTTGGTCATTGGGTCACGTGCTTCTGGTGAAGTTAATTTTCTTTTTTTCGTACTGTGTCCCTAAGTGTCTTAATCAATTTTTAATATTTTACAATGGTATTGTTACCATTTATTAATACTATTAGGTACAAAAGTTTTATTTAAAAAGAGTGAAAACGGAGCAAGAATCGAAATAATTTCTGTGATGTCATCGTTGATGCCTTTTTGCCATTTTTCTGGCAGCTTGAGAATACCATCACGGTGGCTGTGAATCAATTACGCGATTCCAATCGAAAAGACTTCATTTCTACGCCTAATACTAATTTTCTAATAGCATTATTATATTGTTCATATTTAAAAATTCTTATCATATTTTACAAATTCGATTGTAACATTTTGTTGCAAATACGTCTTCTGCTGAACACGATCGACGTTTGTCACCATTTTCAATCAGTACCGCAGCGCACGGTTTCCTTTCACATCACACCGTTTTCTGTGTCTATTTTTTTCCTCTCCGAGCAAGCCGAAGCGCTTTCAGAGCTGGCTGTATTGCGTTCCGTCTTCTTTTTCATACGGTTGCCTTTTATTCTTCTCGTGCCTCCTATTATGCGATCCCTCCTTTAAAATTTAAACCGCTATTCAAATCGCGGGGAATAAAAGGTACAAACAAGCGCACAGAACGTAACAGCCTCGTTGTGGAAGCTTTATTGCGGCACAGTTTCATGCTAGCCAAGCGATTCTCCCTCGTTCTCGCCGGCATTGATTCCTCCCTTCAGCGCGGTAATTACAAACCTGTGATCGATATACGTATATATAAAATTTTCGCGCGATAATTACATAATTTCGCACGAAATCGGTGGTTTGCTTCGTGGATAGAGGAAGTGCAGGCGTTAACGTCAAGAAGATCGATCGTTTCTTCGGCTGTTGCATTCCCAGCCACTTTAAGCGGTTTGCTTCGCATTAAGCCTTCAATTCCCGTAATTGCCAGCGTGAAATCGCAAAAAGCTTCGATACGTCTTCATTACAGTCGAGCGAGTGGATGTTTCAACACCACGTCCAAAAAAGTACTAATTTCTCTAACGTATTCGAATTCGTGTATTCCTGGTTGTGCTTTCGTCGAACCGATTAATTACGGCGAATGCAAATCGCCTACAAGAGAACACCGAATCGTTTTTTCCCTTTTCAATTTCTTTTTAATCGAGCTTCGCTGGGTTGGTTGACACTGTCTGTCGCGTGGAGGGGAAAGTGAATGACGGGATAATTATTATTTCACTCCTGAAAGGGCCTTTCATGCATCGCGAGCCGCGAAGATGTTCGCCGCGCGCCGCGAGATTATTCCCCGAGCTAAAGGATATTTCTGACCGAGAGAATGTGCAAAACTATGCCCGACAAGTCATTTCTGCGCGGCGATGTTATTCGGAGAAACACATCAAGCGGAACAATAAGTCCTTTTGTGCTGGAATCTCCGCATTGGGAATTTCGTAACACTGCTTAACCCTTTCGCTGCTGCAGCCTCCGGAGCTCGCGCCGTTTAACATATGTATCGTTTCGTGGAACGAGCCAAGTTTTACTAATGTGGGATCGTTTTATTTTCTTTTTGTAG
>NW_017100399.1:79525-89154 GCF_001263275.1 Habropoda laboriosa | reverse complement strand
AAACTTTAATAAAGGAAAGAAAATATTTTTTTTGTATCATTATATTAGTATTTCGCATATAAAAATAATAATTTAAAAATTCCATATCTCTGGAAAGAAAATTTTTCGCTGTTCCATTAACATACCTTGAAATGTATAAAACTAAGAATTTTCAGATCGAACGAAATTCCTCTAAGAAGAAAAATCTACTTTGCATCATATTTCAAAGTCGAACTAACTCCAACATTTTTCCTCTCTCCAGCGGTGCACTTGGCTTATTTCGCAATTTCTGTTCCTTTTTCCTGGCGTATCCGGCTACTTTCACAAACAGCGCCGCGTTTTGACGAATAGTTACAGATATACTACTCTCGGCTGGTCCCGTTCTTTTCTTCTATTTCGGATTCCCGTTTAATTTCTCGGAATATTTCCGGCTCTAGATGTTCTAACGATGACTCGACGCAACTCGGACACCGTGTACAGATACACAACGCGCGTGCAAAGAGAAAGAGGAATGGAAAGGTGAAGAAAGAAAGAAAAAAGAGAAAAAAGAAGATCGTTTCTTGTTAGTAGAGCGTTACGCGACGAAATCGAAAGATTTACAGCATCGAGCAGGAACTGTGAGCATGACTGCGATCCGACTATCTTCTTGGCTCACTGGTCGTATATATGTTCGTTCCTTTTGTATCGAGCGTCCGTTCTTACGTGGAATCACCTACTTTCCGAGACCTTCGCTGCCAGGCTTACGTCGCCCGGCTACATTGTGGTCGTAAACAACTTGTTTCCGTCCCCAGTTCCACCCCCGTTTACCTGCCACCTCAGTTGAATTTCACGGGACGCCGGTGAATCGTTCAATCTCTATACGATATTGCAGCTTATCGGGGAACTGTGTCCTGCAATTTGTCCAAAATTATAGTTCACTTGTTTTTTATTTAGTTTATTCGAAGAAATCTTTTATATTTCAACCCTTTACGTCACGTGACTTGGAAGTTACGCACCATGTGTCTGTATTATTGTTTATATTATTGAACTGTTGCTGGCAAATTTTTTTACGGTAATTATTAATTTTTGGCGCTAGTATGGAAATGTAAAATTTTTATCGATCTCGTAACTTTTCTTATCATGCACGAAGAAAAATTTTATACAGGGTTAGACAGGGTTACCAGAAAAATTCGTATGACGGCAATTATTAACCCTTTGCACTGCTCGCAATTTTTAATATGACCTACCAGAAACTCTGAATCATTTTTACCATGGGCTACCAGCTACTCCGAGACTATTTACAAAGGGTGTGAGTGCGCCTCTGTGGAAGATACAGTAATGTCTCCACAAGTGTCATTCCGCAAGGAAGCTAAACCTGACACTTATAGAGTCAGGGACTACGTTTTCGAGCCTCGCGCCCGCCTTTGTAGTTTGCCAAACGTAGACAAGGACAGCGAATAAAAGATAAGGATGAAACATGAGTCGAGGCAACCAAGCGATTTAAATACCAACTTTTTTAATTTAACGTTTTTTTATTCCGAAATTTTTCTTAACATATTGATGAGATTCTTCTGATGAAAATGACATCAAACACGACATAATGTGAACAATATTTACTTATTAACACGTTCACTGTCACGCCACATTTACAGGTTGCTGTCAGGCGGCCACAAGAAAATACATTTTAAGCATAGGATTATAGTATTATGCTTTATAATTTCTTTTCTCAATTGAAAATAATGTCTAGCTAGCTATGACGTTCAAAATTTTTAGTTGACAACATTTATTTTATTTTAATTATTCTAAACATTTGAGGCACTCCAGTCACTGATGACCATCATGGCGATATCGAGGACACAAAACAACTAACTACTAAACCAAATCACCAGAAAAATTTTCGAACGAGAGTGAAAAATTGAAAGAATCAAAAGAAAAAACGCGAATTCGTATCTTTTTCGATTCTAGAATATAAGAAAATTTGAATAAAATACGCGACGAGAATTGGGGAGAAGCATAAGTTAAACGCGTAAAAATATTCAATAATAAACGAACTAGGGATGAAGCTATTATTTCAATACGCGATGCACTGACTCTAGTATTTACTAAAATTCAAAAATTCTCGTATAAATTCCGAAAATAGATTATTAATTACGGTAAACTACTGAGACGGTTTAATTAAGGGTGGGCATGGTGCTGCTTTAGTTTGAAATGATTTATAAACACATAATTAACAGAGGAAAAACCGTGAAACGGCAAAACGTCAACATTCTAATTGTTATAACATGTAAACAAAACTTTAAATTTAGTGTAAACAGAAAAAATATATAATACAATTTATTTCACGGTATTGCAACAAATAAACGTTGAATCAATATTTAATTCGTATAAAAACAATTATTTAACGTAATAATTTTACCTTCACTATGGCTATTTTTAATCTACGACCACAGGTCAACCTGATTTCTAATCCTCAATCCACCAAACACACGTCAAAAGTGAGAACAATTCGCGCAATTCCCATAATGCAAAGTTTCACATCATTTGGCACAGTTACTCACCGCTGACCAATCCCATATACAAATTCCGCATTCTCCAGCAATATTATTCTCCCACGTCGTAAAATATCGCGTGCGCGGGTTCGTTGTAAACCAGATTCCCGAGATCTACAATAGAGTGAACTTGGAAGAAGTAAGAAAATCCGCATCTCTCCTCTCCTCGGCGAGCAAACAATAAGCTTATTGATAGTCGTTCGTACGTTTATTGCGGTTGCCGCATCTCATATGCAAAGGCAATCTCCCGAGGAGAGAAAGGCGCGCCATGGGAATGGTGAGTTGCATATCACGCGCTGCGGCTCCCTTTCTATTACTTATTCATCGTTACCAGTTCGCGGTATCGATCACCGTCAATCGTTTATAATAATTAAACGGCTCGTTTTGCGAATCGAGAGAGAGAGAGAACAGGGTAACGCGAAATTTACGACGCGTAAAATTTATCGCGACTCTTCAGACACGCTTCTTTGTTTTCTCTTTTTATCAACTGCACACTCGTTTTATTAATTGATAAAATTTATTCCATCGATAAATTATCGACCGAGACGCGACGTTCGTTCTCGCGATTAATATTCATCCGAGTACCACGTCTTCGCGATTAATATGCAAACGACGCGTTTTCCGCTCGAAATTCACGGATACGGATCTGGCTGAATAGAGGCGTTTGACGAAACTCCATCTTGCCGCGATGCATATTCCATGAAGACGAAGGATTCTGTATTGAAACGGTGACGTACACCTCGATAGGGTAAAAAAGGCTGATTAAAAGTTCTGATTAAAGACTGACTTTAAAAGTTCTTAATCATCGAGACACTTATTATGTTCGTACAAAAAATATTATACGACTTAAATTACATTTTTTATGCAAGCTGTAGACACGATATTATTTCCCCAAGTTTTGCCGCAAGAACAATAAAAGAAGGCAAAGTTTTATCACTTTTCATTCACAATACAATAGCTTGACTAGATTTCTTAAATTTTCTTAAATCGATATCTATCATTTTTTCTATATTATATGGAAGCGGTTAGGTCACGTGTGCCACGAGGTATATTTCAAATTTACCAATATTTTTCGTGCAACGACGATACCACGAATTTTCTTAAATCGATATCTACCATTTTTTCTATATTTTATGAAAGCGATTAGGTCACCCTAGATCGGACAAGGTGATTAGGCGATTGTTAGATTATTAGATCGACCCAATTCTTCGACGAAAGACGGCAATTACGCCCCTATAATCGTTTATCGCGTTTCGAGGTACGGCTGATAGGAATTAACGATGACCCTTATCGCCTAAACGGTTACAAGCTCGAACCGCACCCCTTATACTCTAATCGTGATATCACGATGGGACCGAAACACATGTGAGGACGAAAGTAACGGTCGGAACTGTGATAAGTCGAGCTGTAGGGTCTCGGTGTAGATAGCAGTATCAGCAGTTAGGAGAAGGATGTCTATAAATACATATATCGTGGCAGTTACTTGATCGATCGAACCTATTTTTGCGAAGGGTGCAGCCCTTGTTTGTGTGGGGAAGAAGGTATCCGGGTCAACGACACGTCGAAGACTTTGCCAATCCGTTTGTTCCCGGATTCTAATAATCTCGAGGATTGTGCCCATCGATCGGTTATTAAGTCCGCGTGCCAAAAGGAGAGAGGCAAAACAAGTTTCTCGAGAATCGTGGAAAATGTGCAAAATGTCGTTGGAATTCTTTGGTATTTTTGTGCAAGTAGAATGCAAAATGCTCTATCGCCTGAATGGAATAATAAGATCCGCGTGAAGTGGTTTTTTAAATTTAAAATTGCATAATAAATTGCATAAAAATGATCACAATTGATATTGGAATTATTGTGTATTTCTGTAGATAGTATTTAATATTTGTATTACATTTTCTTTGTAAAGAAATGATTTCTTAACTTATGAAACATTTTCATACTCGTTATAAAACACACCGTGGTTACGTTACAAGTTAGTGATCATAATTGACACGAATTATTGTGTATTTCTATAGATAGTATTTAATATTTATATTACATTTTCTTTGAAAAATGACTGGTTAACTTACGAAACTAAGGCACACCGTGGTTACATTGTAAATTTATGTAACGAGTAGACAGTGACTAAGTTCCACAACATCCAATTTTACGCGAAGCGCAATTAAGACTTGTTACGTATCAGCGTGCAACATTTTTTCAATCTCCCTAAAATTATCTACGACCAAGTAGTGTCTAATATATCCTCCTATCGTTGAATTAACGCGCTCATGCAACAGAAACGTGTAACAGAAACAGTTACACACATACGTCGGTTAAAGCAAGACTCGATATTGCCTCGAAAATAAGCCATAGGCCGTATAATGAATTTCCTGATCAACTAAACCCATGGATTTTACGTCAATCGCTCTCACCAAGACTTAATTAACTTACACGAAAGAAACTTCTACCACTCGTGTGAATGTCTCGAAATATGTATCACTTTAAGCATGATGAATATTCATCATCATTTAAATGTCGTTTAAAATTTTCTGTATTTTTTTTTTCAATTTTTTTTAGATCAAATTTTAAATCTTCTGAATATTCATGTTATTTTAAGTATTATAATGAATATTCGAAATATTCATTGGTGCTAAGTGCAATAATAATTTTTACCGCGCCGCGTTTAATGGCTGGTCTTTTTTAGTGTCCGAATATTTCTCGGTGTAACTGCACCTTCGTTTGATACGTTTACAAGCGTGATTCACATCGCGGATGATCGTTATCAGGAACAGCATTAATATGACAGCCATTCCACGGTGATTAAGAACACACTTCAGATAACGCCGCTGATAAATAGTCACTCGAATTGTAAATCAGCCTTTGCCTCGTTGAAGAACTTAAAATTAGCCGCGTTGAACGATATGCAAGTACAGAGCTTACGGATCAGCTCAAGAATAATCGAAATCTTATACGACAAGGTTAATCGAGACACTCGGAAACCAAAATGACCAAGTCTTCGAAATTCTTCCAGTTTTCGTATCAAAGAACACGATTAAGACTTAATTCTTGGTAAATAAAACAGATGTCATAAATTTTATTCGATGGACTTTTAGCTACTTTGGCTTCTGTGTGGCTCAGTTATCGTATGGAACAGATCTCTGTTGTCGAATTGCTTTTTAACACTACTACTAGGCTTACCGGACGCGCCATTTTGACGCGTTTCGAATTTCGCTAGGAAAATTACAGAAACCGTTTACATTTCTCTCCTACCGCTCATTATAAAGTTTATATAAATATGTAATATCACATTGTTTCGTTTATAAGTTAATAGAGTATAATACGTTGTTTTCAGTGGCTTCACGAGGCCCCGGGCTAATTTGAATTTGGGGGCCCCGTGTACAGTGTTGGAGTCAGACATTTTTCTTCGGGGGGAATTTGGTGGGGGATCAATGTCGCGTTATATCTTCATGAGGCCCCGGGCAAATTTGAATTTGGGGGCCCCATGTACAGTGTTGGAGTCACACATTTTTCTTCGGGGGAATTTTTTTTTGGGGGCAAAAATGGTCAAAAATTTTGACAAATAATTACCGCAATTTTTAACTTTCGACATTCCTACTACTGCAATGAGGTTATAAAAGATTGGTTTGGGGCCCCCCTCGTTGGTGGAGGCCCCGGGCAATTGCCCCTTTTGCCCATAGGATAACGCGCCACTGGTTGTTTTTAAATAAAATAAGTTGCTTTGTGTGCGGTTGGTGTCCGTGGAGATAGGTATATAAGAAATGTCCGTAAAGATGTAATAAATTTTATTCGATGGACTTAGCCACTTTGGCTCCTGTGTGGCTCAGTTATCGACAGAACAGATCTCTGTCGTGTCGCCTTTGAATCCTCGAAGGATATTCTCGAATGGTCGAGAAACAAAAGGTCTCCTTTTCATTGAAATTTATTCGACGAGTGTAAATTGGGGACGTTTACTATGAACTTGAAGATTTCTGGAGTAAGATAGAAAGTCCGGGTGTTTCCGTCTCGTTAGCCTGGTTCTTCAACGAGAGACAGGGATTCGTCCTGTGTTTGTCCAGGTCAAAAACAAGCCACCGACCGTTTAACTGTTTCACTTGACCCAAAAACACCGTCCTGAAGCGTAAAGTGCGACGGTTTCGTCACGCGTTTCTGCATCGCCGTGTGAATCGTGCTCGGCACGCGATATCCATCTACCGCTTTAAGCCGCGCGTCATACTTCAGTATGAGCCTTATTATGTAAACAATTGTCCCCGGCCGCCTACACTTTAGAGTCACGTTCGACGTTTCGAGTGTACGAGTTTTCGAATGCGAGGCTGCTATTTCCTCTACCAGCCAGTTTTCTTCTATTTTTATCACACTTTTCTTCCTTCTTCTTTCTTCGGTCCCAGCGATAACTGCGTTACGTGGATTCCTGGTACTTTTCTGTTTTGAGGGATAGTAGTGTTCCATTTTTGGATGTGCTGTGTTTTTAATTTTACTGTCGTGTAAATTTTGGAGATTTCAGAGGTGAAATTATGAATCCTTTTTTAGGATTTTGTGTGACGATTTTAGAGGTAATGTATCTTGGATTCTTTAATTTAATTTCGAAGTGGGAATATATTTCATTTAGTCTTCACGCAGTTCAATTCTCTCAAAATTAATTTGACTCTAAAATTTTTGAAAAATTCAAATGTTTTTTGATATTCAACCGAATGAACGCAAAATGGATCTTCTAATTTAATTTCAAAGTGCGATTACACTTTATTCAACCTTCGCAGAATTCAGTTCTCCCAAAATTAATGCTCCTCTAAAATTTCTTTTCAAATCTTAAACATTTCTGATTCACCCATATGAGCGCAAAACGTATCGTGGATTTTCCAATTTAACTCCGAAGTGGAATTATATTTTATTTCATCTTTACGGAATTAAATTCTCTCAAAATTAATATTACATCACTCTAAAATTTATTTTAATTTCGAATTTTTCTGACATTCAACCGAATGAGCGCAAAATGCATCATAGATTTTCCAATTTAATTCCAAAGTGCGATTACACTTTATTCGACCTTCGCAGAATTCAATTCTCCCAAAATGAATATCACTCCAAAATTTGTCTTCCAAATCTTAGGTATCTCTCGTATTCGTCCAAACGAACGCAAAAAGCCAAGGCACACGCGTTGCTCCGTTCACCGTTTTATCACCTGCAAATATTGCTCAGCTGATAAGAGCGGGTATGTGAAATTCGGTGTAATCGATCGCGAGCAGGTATTTATTTTCCACGGTTGTTCCCGCAGCGTTATTACCTGCACGAACACAAGGCCAGGAAACTTTTGTGTCGTTCGCACGCAACCCACCAAGGAAAGTCGTACAAGTTCGATCGTTTCCTAACTCGTGAATAAATACACACAGACACGGAATAATATCTCGGTTAAGAGGGGAAAAGTGTTGCCTCGCTGATCGTGTGTGACTTCGGTTTCTGGAATTTACGTTCTAATCTTATCAGTATTTCAACTCGTTGCTTTCTGTTGTGGCTGTCAGTCTTCATCGAGTATACTTATAGAAAGAAATACTCGAGTGATTTTGTTTCCACGAATCGGCGTGATTAGGCAACAGAATCTCGCAAATTTCAGATCATGGAGACCGATTGGATTAGGAAATTCGAGTAAAAAATTCGACCGTAAGTAATTTCACGTTTTCCTCTTTCGACAAATTTGCATAGTTTGTATAACTGATTTACGTGTAAATATGAAACCGATGAACCGCCGTTTCGCGCTGACTGCAACAGACATTATGTCTGCGCGAATATGACTGGAACATTAGCTCGGTGCCGACTACCTTGACGTCGAATGACGTTTCAGTTTAGAAAAAAGTGTCTCTCGGGACTTGGCGGGAAGTCCAGCTACCGGTAAAAGAGGAATTGTTTCTGTGAAACGTTACCGCTCACGAGCTTCGTGGCTTTTTAATTACGAGAACGAGCAACTTATTATTCCATTAGAGGCTATTTTTAAACATTCGACTCTTTGATGCGCAGAATGAACACTTTGCAATCGAGTGGCGACTGCGATGCGACACTGAATTAATCAAGACAGACAGCAGATCTATGGTCCTCCGTAAAATTCACCATAGTGACACAGAGAATGCGTTAAATATCAAAATAAAATAGCACAGTGTATTTCTACGTTGGTCTAAGAAAATACTTCAGCAAAATCACCTTCGAGTGCAAAGGGTTAAGACGAAAGAAGCTACACAGAAATTCTGTTTAAACAAAACAGTGACAAAGTAAGTTTGTTTTATGTATAAACAATAAATTACGATATGAAACGACTGAAATTTAAAAAACAACATAGATATTCAATTATTTACGTGGGACAGAAATCGTCCCATCACGAAACTCCTAAAAACCAGTCAAGTTAGTTTAATTCAGAATAAACAACACACCACTGTGCATATACAGGGTGGTCCACGCAACGTGTGCACCGTTATAACTTCCAAAATATGCGTTGCACGAAAGAATGTTACATACAAAAGTTACATGGTTTAAAAGGGTACACTATGTAGTGCGTTAATCTTTTTTACAGGTGGAGGCGTTTCGGAGATTTGAAGATCAACTTTGCTTTTTTAAACAGAATACTATATTTTTTATACCGAAATATGGTAGAGTATCGAATTGTACGTAAAAAAGTATCGACCGTTATTAGCCCTAAACCTAATAGCTAACGAGTAATTTCACTTAATCACTTGAAAATTTTCTTCACGTAATATCAAGTTGGAGATTCAACCTTATCTGTGATATAAGGTGCACACGTATAAGTACAAAAATCGCTTCTTATCTCACTGTGCCTCAAAGGGTTCACCCTTTGCACTCGAGATCTTTCTCGCTCAGGAGAACCAGCAACTCGAGGCGGTTTTCCGCATACTTGGTGAATTTCTTACAACTAGCTTAAAATGATTTCACATACAAATTAACATATAAAACTATTGTATTTTAATATTTTCTGTATCTTAACATCTCGAAGAATAAAATTTGTTTTACACACGATTGTTTTGTTTGCACACGAACACTGAAAGGACAAAAAAAGAAAAAAAATTGACGAACAATTCTAAATTCAGAGAATCGTTAGACAAATCACACGTTCTGTGACGTAACGCC
>NW_017100399.1:77655-79493 GCF_001263275.1 Habropoda laboriosa | reverse complement strand
CCTCCGTACCCTTCACTTCACACTCATGCTTGGATTCCAAAATGTTGGATGTCAGACCGTTTTCCTCGTGGCCAGATCCGCGGAACGTAATCTTCGTCTGCGCGTATTATCTGACAATGGCTGGTTACGCAACCGGCTGACTAATTATCGGTCATTACGTGCGGTGCTGGTTCCCGGTTGCGTCATTTAGCCGATTTGCACGGCGGATTCTCGAATATACGGGAGAAATTTCGACGGGGAACGAAGAACGTTCTCGAGGTCGCGTTTCTGCGGCGAATGAGAATTTGACTTGTGCGGGTCCTTGATGGAACAGCTCGCGTAAAACGGCGACATTACGGAAATTTCGTTGGCATGGAAGTGGCAATTGCTGTGGCGAAACTTCTTTTGCTTCCATTTGCAGGAAACTTACGAAACTTCGCCGCGGTGTGTAGAAGGTATAAATAGAACGTATGGAAGAAATGTTGCTCGATTGGTATTATGCAATCGGTATCAAGGGCAAAGATCGGCTGAACTCGATCGACTTTTATGAGGGATTATTTGAAAATCGACGCTGGATAATACGTATCGTGTGTGTTGTTGGAGTATTTCATTTTGTGTTTTGTATCGGGTTTTAGAATTCGTTGAAAGGTTTTTCTTATTGTGCATATCTGTGAATGTGCAAGACACCGTATTTCCATGGGTACTTTTCGCAATTTCTTGACATTTTTTGGCAAGTGAAAATCGAGCTGCGAAAAATGCACAAAACTTTTTTAACGATAATTGGTATTTATTCTTACAAGGTACCTTGATTTTATAAGACAAATTTGATATTTTAAAAAATTAACATATGCGATCCAAATAATTTGTATTTGTAATTTTTGTAGTTTCCATGAGAAAAATACTAGGATATTATTTTTTTCCTGAAAATATCTCAGGAAAATGAGGGTGCGAAAAAATCAAAATATGCACAAAACACAAAGTATAATTAAGCTACATCTAAAGCTAACTTTAAAGAGAAAACAAATTAGAAAAATGAAATTATAATTGTTCACAGAAAAATTTAGCTATTATTATCACTGCTGAAAGTTTGTTTACTAATCATTTGAATATACAAAATACACTTAATACTGGAAATTATATGAAAAAATGTGCATAAAGTACAAAGTATAGTTAAGCTGCATCTAAAGCTAACTTTAAAGAGAAAATAAATTAGAAATTAAAACTACAACTGTTTACAGAAGAATTCAGCTGCTAATTCAAACTTAAATGTGAAAGTATAAGACACACTTTACGAGTGTACTCTGTTCAAAATTAGAGTAACCTCGCTTCGCGCATGGGACGTGCCTAAGGCAGGGCTAGAACCACTAGAACCCTCTGCTACGCTCTCTGTCTATGCGCAGAACGGACGAGAATCGGTCCGAGAGCGAGGTTACTCTTATTTTGAACATAGTATAACTTGATATTGAACTAGAAACTCGTCAATATGTACTAAACAATCTCGCAGAGCGCGAGCTTGTAAATATGAAGTAACTATCTCGTCAGAGAGCAACAGGAATGAAACCGTATTGGCAGATTGTAAAATCATGTTCAATGAACCGTGGCGAACACTGAATCCTATCAGATTCCTTGAAAAAATCGTCGATTACTCGGTTTAACATCTTCGAGGAATTTAATAACGCTTAAATACGTGTAGGTACATGTATTTCCATGGTAAAAACCGATTATTCCTGGAATCAGCGTTTAAATATTAATGCACACGGTGAACCAGCAGTAACGTTGTAAATTAATCATTTTGACAAACGTGTAATTAAGAGAGAAATTCTCGTGGAATCGATAGCTTCGGGACATTGATGCGCGCC
>NW_017100399.1:73466-77594 GCF_001263275.1 Habropoda laboriosa | reverse complement strand
CGATTTTTCCCTGTTTCTCTCTCTCTCTCTCTCTCTCTCTCTCTCTCTCTCTCTCTCTCTCTTGGAAATTTACATTCCTCGCATTCGTGTAACTTTTGAAATGAAACTTTCGTTTACCTCGGTCAATTAATTAAGCGGAGAAATTTCGCGAGATTCGAATTTTGCTAAATTTAAATTTCACACAGATAACGAAATATAATGATAGCTTTGCGAAACTTGATTAAATCGTGCATTCCTCCTTTCAAAATTCACGAAATAATGCAGAAACGCGTTCAAATAAAATTGCACAATTCGTTCGCAATATTAAACTTACAAAATTTACACGATTATTTAAGAAAAAGGACAGAGAATAGTTTGACGCGTGTTACAAACATTTTTTCGTCGACGTTTCACCTGGAACCACAAATCGATCACCTTCCTAATCTATGTCGCTTCAATCACAGTCCAAAAAAATTGCCCAATTCGTTCACAATTTTACACGATTACAAAAGAAAAAGACACGGAGAATAGTTTTCGCTCTTCTCAAAAAAATTCTTTCGTCGACGTTTCACCTGGAACAATAAATCGATCGCCTTCCTAATTCATGTCGCTTCGATTACAATTCCAAAGTTGCAATAACGTAACGTGACAACCGGTTACACAACGGCGACTGCCATTCTCGTGTGACTATAGTGCGATATAGCAACGTTTCTCCGATGCCTCGTCAATCTTCCATTTTTTTTTTCTCTCTTCGCTCCTCACCAATGTTGTTTCACCTCCTGCCATTGGCGACGACCTCGAGGATCGAATTGCAGTATGCACGTAATGATCCGGATGCCGGAAGTCGAGCATTGGTAATCTTGATAGCGCCATCATCATCGTGGAGAGGTGCGCGCGAGCCACGCGAGCTCGATTCGCGTATATCCGTCGCGGCGAATAATTGCATCGAATTGCATCGTACGTGGTTTATCTGCGTTGTCAATGGGGAGTCGCGCGAGTTCTTAATACTCTCTTAGTGCTTTGTAACGCTTTGTAACGAAGTCGAGGCACTTTTTGACCAATGGACGAATGTCGTTGGATAAGGTTGTAAATAGTGTTAATATTTGTGTTGGACTATTAGTGTAGTATTTTTACTAATGGAACACGAATGATGAATTGAATCGAACGATGACCGATGTTCCGTCGCGCAGGTACGGAACGCATGGGGTCTTCGTTGACCGAGTTTATGGCACGCTCGCACGAGAAGGTTATTTTTGAGAACAAAGACGCTTCATAGCTCCGCGAAAAATAAGTAATTTCTTACAGAACAATGCCTTTAGAATTTCGACTTATCCGCGTCCTCAATAACCGAAGACGTGTCATAAACCAGGTAGTCCTGAAAGGTCAAGCCACACGCGCGTATTAACGGCACTTTCGGCCGAGGGTTGACCTGGCGGGAATTTCCGACGCGTCACCGAAGGACAGCGAAGATTCCACGCACCCGCAGGTAGGGCCCCACTCCTTCCAAGGAAAAGCGCGCCAAGGGCGCAATGGAAGGGTGAGTGCCACTCAAGGGGCACGTTGATTGGTAATTTGTGCGTACGTGAAAAACCAATCAGCGTGCCTTCTTGCACTTGGCGGGGGAGTCACGGCGACTCCGGTAAATTTTCGGGACTCGAGACACAATTCGCAAACAGTCACTCGTTCGAACAAGACAATCTCTCCAGCCGTTTCAAGTCCAAATCGAGTCTTAGACACAAAGTCGTCAATCGTTCGTGACGCACTCTACGTTTTGCTAACGTTCGAGCAAGGTAGATTTAACTAGTTACCCAAGATTAGTTTGGCGGGTAATAAGTCGTAACGCGAACAGTCTGAATCGATCAGACACGCGACGCGACGCGACAACCGAGGTATTCTATATTTTGTGAGATTTTAGAAATTTGTCGTGATTTGATATTGGGAGGCAGTCACGTAATTGTATCTTAATATATAAATTAAGAGTATAATTGGAAGAATATAATTGGAAAGTCGAAGATTTATAATTTCGCATTGTGTTTTAGAAACGGACGTCACGAGCTGTTACAGATGAACGTTTTAACCCTTTCTGTATGCGTCTCAGTTGAGTTACTCTAACAAAAATTGATCTCAATTTAGCATCCGTTTCTTTCAAAAGTAATTCTTAAAATATTCTTAACCCCTTCGCCGCGGTAGATTTCAGTACTTCAGTCGCAAAATCTTTTGTTTCGACATTTAAAAATCTTCAGAAATGTCAAAATTAAAATTTCACGTTTAAATTTTAAAATTAAGGTGGAAGTATGCAAAGAAGAAGAGTCAGGGCTTGAGTTAAGGTGAAAGCGCGCCAAAAATCGCCAAAAATACAGCGCGAGAAAATTTTCACAACGCCAACAACAGCGAAAGGGTTAAGAAATTCTTAAGAAAATAGTTCGGTCACCAAAAGGGTTAAATCACACTTCTTTGTACCTAACGCTCGTAAAAGAACAATGTCTAAATAAAAGCACCATAAGTCGCTGAATTTATATTATTTCTAAATTAATCTAGCTAAATGTTCCAAGAAAAAGAAAATATTAAAAACAACATATAAATTTTTCAAATTTCTCTCAATAAATTATTCTGATTCTGAACTCATTTTCGGCGATTCCCATGATACACGATCACTTGCCAATGTGTCCTAAAAATTGTGCAGATAAAACGCGATTTCCCCCTAGAGACACCGTTCCCCAACTTTTGCACGGAAAGAAAAGGCCTGCACTGGCAGGTAACAGTACGTAAGTTCTCGTTCGTGCATCGACTAGCAATGAGTAGCATTGTGATGCAGATTGCAGTGCTCTGTATATGTATAGCGAGGTTATTCGGCCTTGAACGACCGACGATATTCCGTGTCGCGTTCCGTCCAATGGAATTATGCAACGCTCGCGTTATCAATCAACCCTCAGCTGCTTTCATGCCGCGCGCCTAATCGTTACCGACCGATATCTCGTGTGAATGAGTGCAAAACAACACAGAATACGTGTCGTCTCGCCTATTATTATACTGCGTATACAAAATATTTACGTTGTCGAGACGTATTAACAATACTTTATCCGAATTACATTACTGTTACGTGTTCGGAATTCGGAAGGCGTATCAACGAAATGGAAATTGATTTGCCTCCGAATGATCCTTGTTTGCGTTTGTATTTTAAACATTTCGACTCGGTCGATATTATTTTTAACGTTGTTAATATTACTTTTAAAGTCCTTCTGTTCAATTTTAAAAATGGAATTTTTAATTTCTTTGTACTGTTAAACATTCGAAATTTCTTTACTTAACGTGTAATTTAATTTCGCGTGACTCGTACTATTTACGTTGACACAGAAATGTACAATGAATTCGTTGAAATTATTTTGAAAATATTTCAGTGCAATTTTAAAATTCGAATTTTTCTGCTAAATTCTTGAATTCTACTTGACCTTCAATTTCTCCGTTCCGCTAAATATTCAAAATTTATTTCCTTCGCGCGACTCGTACTATTACATTTACGTTGACACGGAAATGTAATACACATTCGTTGAAATTATTTTCAATAATATTTCACTGAAATTTTCAAAATCGAATTTTTCTAACAAATCCCCGAATTCCGCTTGACCTTCAATTCCTCCGCACCATTAAACATTCAAAATTCATTTACTCCGTGTATCAATATTTCACGTGTAAAAACAAATAATTATTCCCTCGTTGCGTTAAAATACCTACACCTAAAAATACGAAAAATTCCAAAAATTTACTTAACATCAACATAAATACAACCTACACCGACTTTCAATCCCTCCCAATTACAAATCGTACACAGTCTAACGCGTTCGCCAAACGACCACCCTTCCTCTCCATTCAACAATCAACAGTCCCCCCGCAGAAAATACACTCGCCGTAATTTCTCCATTTGGTAGCCGCATGTGGTTCGGTGCCATTACAGAATTCGTGACCGTTCAGTGTCGGATTATCGATTGGCCGCGGCATTGCGGTGGTCATGGAGCATATTGCACGCTCGTACGATGGCGTATCGCCTCCGCTAGCTCGATATTTCATTTTCATCGGCGACGTTCTCGTGCACCGCTTGCGGTCATGCAAATCTCTCTGCTCGGATCGCGCGCTTCCATGACCTGTTGTCGG
>NW_017100399.1:67121-73197 GCF_001263275.1 Habropoda laboriosa | reverse complement strand
AAAACGCTTGTACTCTTCATTTAATTGCAACATCCTTAGTTTCTGATCCTATCGCGCACACGCGTTACTTCATTACCCTCGGTGAACAATGTTGCGTTCCTTATCTCTATGCAAAACGCACACCGTGCAGGTACATGTACGTGTGTGGATCGTCGAAAGAGGAAAAATTATAGTTAGGATACTACTTTCGCTAAATACAAAACAGGACGAACGTTTGTCACGAAGCGAGAGATAGACGGTGAATTTACGATGCACGCGGTGAGGAGCCAGAACACCGCCGAGGTGTAATCGAAGGTTGAAAATGATATGGCAGAAATGAATATGTCTGTAGATCCTGTTAACAAGGTCTTCGACATTCTCTACGGTTTTTTCATTTCGGGACCCGGTGAAACTCGTTGCGCTGCCAGTTCCTGTTGAAGCTCTCGGTTCAGCCTCATTTAGATCAGTTTTTTCCTTTCCTCGTACGGTCGTTCGATTGAAATTTTATTCGCTGATTGAATCATTCGGTGCTCGTATTGTTCTTTATTCGTGTTACATGTCGTTTGCATTCATTCGTGTCGTACGCGTTACATATTCGTTATCGGCGTTTGCGGAGTCGGCGAGGGATGGGTACAGTTTTAATAAGCATAAATTCATTTTTAACTAGATATCGTTTAGAGCGCTTATAAATATATGCATCGGATTTTCAATCGTGTAGCATTGTAACTGGTTTCCATTGCAGTTTAAGTTGTATTTATAGATCTAACCTGTAATCGACGTGTTACATCGAATGTACCATGAAACTCGAACGCCTAAATTTAGTGTTTTATTGGAAATAATTTTTGATACCTTTGTTTTCTTAAAATCACTATGTGGGAGGTCTCTCACCAAATGTCATCATTTTAGTTTTTAACCCAATTTTTTAACGTTGTCTTGGAGGAAATATTGGCCACCTTTTCTGAATTAGCATTAAATTTTGTTTTAGTGCATTAAATACCAGAAATGGTTTTAATGTCAATTTTATTTAAAGTAGGGTGACTCTTCAAGATTTATCTTATTGTGTGTAAAATGGAATATCTCTCTATTAGCTCCTAAACCTTTTGATCAAATTTTGATCAGTTGGTTACAAATTTAGATCTGGACGAAATTTTGCATAGTTACTCTCAAGAATTTAGCTGAAAGTATAGACTATATATCATGAAATTTAGACACCTCAATCCTTCCCCCTAATTTCACTATTCGTAAACCATATGAAATTGTAAATTATACAATCGCTGCGAATTAATTTTCAAATTTTCACAAATGCTGATATTCTAGATATGAAAAAAATGATTCTTTCATTTCCTCATTTTCACAAATGCAGATGTTCTAGATATAAAAAAAAACGAAGATATTTCTGTGTATTTTGTTTGATCACGCCTTGTTCCCTGAAATTCACCAACGTTTCCCAAGAAAACCTTTCAAACGTAACACCCAATTAACATTTCAGTTGGGGTTAAGCCTATAACGCTCAATTTAAATTCTAAATATAAATAGAATACGGGTGGCTGGTAAAAACGTTTCCTGAACCGAGCTAACAGCATTTCCATACCTTCAGGTGGGTGCGCAGAGCCGTGCGATGAAAGGGTGGGTTCGTCAAACACCTGAATCGTAACAGAAGAATTATTGACGCCACGTCACCTTAGGGAATTCAAGGGGAAAGCGTATAAAACGTAGCCTAAATTTCTTCGTCACGACCCTTCCTTATTTCCTTCGTGCCTCGGTAAGGCTTCCATTGTCCTCTTCGTAACTGGCCATTTTGCGTCTCAGTGTTCTTCACGCCGCGGAGTACCGCTTGTTACGCGATCGTGTGCTGCGGTGAATAATGGTCACGTGCCGCTAGTAAATTGAATTTGTCGATAAATCATGCGGATAAGGAAAAGCGCGCGTACGGAATGGAAAATCGTCCGGTTAGTCACAGTTCAATTGTTGTGCACCTCTTGGACGCTGATTTGAGAAGGTAGATTATAGGAACAGATGGAGGTGGAAGATTTAGTACTCGAATCTACGAAATCGTTTGAAGTTTAAGTTGAAGTACACGGTGAGTACTTAATTGTTACAGTGAATAGGGAATGGGTTATGGATGTTTACCAAATATTGCTAAAATTTCAGTATTTAAAATTTTACAATTTTCAAATTTTCAAAGTTTCATAATTCCAAATTTTTTAATTTCATAATTTTAAGTTTGTAAAGTTTCATAATTTTAAGTTTGTAAAGTTTCATAATTTCAAGTTTGTAAAGTTTCATAATTTTAAGTTTGTAAAATTTCACGACTTAAAATTTTTTGAAATTCATAATTTCAAAATTTTTTAAATTTTCTTTTTCATCTCTTCTTATATTTACTTCAAAATTCGAATATTGAAGATATTACAAGTTCTGGTTGAAAAAATTCCAGCAATTCCAACTTAAAATAAAGTTTCAACATTGTATCACAGAACCTATCCTCAGAAGCGTCACACAGGAATTTTCACAGGCGCGTAGAAATATCTAAAAGCAATTGCTAAATTATCTCACTGCAGCGATAAATGTGACATCGCAGGTACCAGTCACGCGGTGTTCATAAAGTGTCGAATCGTAAACCGTCTTACTCGCATCAACCTTCGGGTTTCTATAGTCTATAAAATGGAAGTAGTATATACACTTGAGAGCGGCGTTGCGGTGACGGAATTTCCGCTCTTTCTAATCGTGTCCACCGTAAATTGCTTCTGCGATAATCGAGTATATACACAGATTTTCAAATCCGATTTTCTTCAAAACTACGCCTCAGATGAGAAAATTTTATTCTTTCATAAGGAATCACCTGGTGTCTCCTTGCACACAACTTCCGGTCGCACCTGCATGTTTTTCCTCCACAAAGTAAAAACGTGCATTCTAATTAGAGTTTTTCTTTTTGTTTAAACAGTTTTAATCTCCATTGAGGTTATTTTGCGTTGTGAATTAGTGTGTTTCACTCATAATAAACTTTAACTATGGCTGCAAAGTTTGTTATTTTGGTCGTGTCGTTTTAAAATTCGGTTCATTAAATTAAGGTGGAAGTGAATTGTCGTGAATTTTCAAAGCGCCTGTAGGCGCCAATAGTAACGAAAGGGTTAATATTTTGCCGAGTCCGACTCGACGTAGGAATTTCTGCCTTCAGATATCACACAATGACAAATTATAAACAATTGTTTGATGCATTAATGTTATTCTGAAATTTAATATTTTATCACTAATATTGCGCTGAAATATTAAAATAAAAGCGAACAACGTGGTACTGCTCCACAGCGGCCAAATGATCACAGAACTAACTCAGCACTATTCATCCCCAAAAGGGTTAAATATTTCGCAAACTTCGTCCGTTAAAATTCCCCGAGAAATCTTCAAACTTTCCAAACACATAAATATCGAAATAATCGTCTCGTTCAATCCCGTTAGACGGACATAATATGCAGGTAATCTCTGAATTGGAGAGAACATTAAGAACACTTAAGGATCAAAGGAAAAGCTTTCGGACGTTAGGAACAGGTGTTGCGGAGACGCACGTGTTCTCCGTGAGCACGTTGGTACCGGGTCTCTAGAGAGAAAGAGAGAGAGGAGTACCGTGCTGTTCCAGAGCAGTGATTCCGGTCAGCCGGAATAGCGGTACTCGCTCGGCCGTACATCTTCGTTCTCCAATTATTACGCTGCTTTCCGCGGCGCGCAGACCGTACTTACGCCTTGTCGCGAAAGCGGAAGAAACCGCGCGCAGGATGCGTTTCGATAAAATCGTTTCAGTTCTTCTTTTATCCTATCTCTTCTTTTTACACTTTTACGTCGATCTTTCTCTCTCCCTCTTTTTCTCTAAGGTGTAATTTGGTGGAACTCATTGCTGGTTTTCACGTCTTGTCGCGATAGATATACAGCGGAGGTGTAATTGGATTGTAGTAGAAATTACGTACGAGTATGTTTATTCCTGGTCGTGAAATTGGTGATACAGATCGGTCTAGAATTTTCTTCAGTTCTTCGTGTCGGCATTTTTAGGTACCGTTGCTGGGAAGTAACAGAGAGGAAGGAATTCGACGTGTTAGATGTGTGTGTGTGTGGTGTAACGACACAGGTGGAAATGGAACGAGTGAAAGGAATTTGGACGGCGGAAAATTTTTAAATACCGGCTTTTAGCGCGCGGGAGTTTCGATGGGGGGAATCTGCGCGGGGATTTACGTTTCTGTTGGGAGTTTTAATTACGCGAATTTTGTGGTTCGATTTTTCGAAAATTTTTGTTATTCTGGTATAATTGTTCGTTTAAGTTTGCAAGAATTTTTATGTTTTATTATATGTTTACCCTTTCTCTCATTTACTGTACTTTTAACCCTTTGGACTCGAGTAATATTTCAACATTTCCTTTCACCAACTCCGTAACTCTAAACATAATTCATACCATGAAAAATTTATGATTATTCTTTGCCGAGGAAACGAAAGATTAGATTTTATCATTCTCACATTAATTTAGAGCAAAATTTATCAAATTTCACATTTTATAGTTTTTTAAAGTGCGAATTGCTGGAATGAATATTTATGCTAGGATATTGACGTTATTGTTGTTTCAATCATCACTATTACAAGGCTAGAGCGCTTTCAATAAAAACGATCAATTTCCAAAAATAAACAAAGAAGCACTTACGTATATTTGTACTTTATTAATTTTTTATTAAAAACACTCTAAGGTCGTAAGGTCTTTCTATTAAAAGCACTTCAAGATTTCCTTTAGCATTTAAAAATGAAATACGAGCCACACAGTTAACCCTTTACCTTACAATGACGATTCACACTCGTAGTACAGAATATAGTTAAAATGTGACAAAGGAAGATTTACACGTCTATTAAATTCGCGTTCTCAAGCCACACAGTTAACCCTTTACCTTACAATGACGATTCACACTCGTAGTACAGAATATAGTTAATATGTGACAAAGGAAGATTTACACGTCTATTAAATTCGCGTTCTCGATCTCACTGTAGCTTCAATTTAAGCATCACAATGACCAAACAGCAATTACATACGGTACCTCTTCAACAGTGAACATACTGATCCGCATAAAACTTCAAAAATACCCAAAAGTAGACCTACGTTTCTCTCACACTTCAACGACAGAAATCAAAAGTAAAAGTAAACCTGCAGTTCTCACACTTCAATCAACAACCGCCGCGTACAAACGACAGACAAAACCCCCCAAAAAAAAGAAAATCCAACAGAAACCATAAATCACTCCACTTCGATGAAACCCGCGAAAAACTGAGCGACACTTCAGAACTTTGGCGCGACAAACGAGACGCGAAACGAAACATCCAGACACAAACCCCATGGAAAAACGAGACGAGAAGAAGGAAGAAAGGGAAAAAACGAAAGAAAAAACGGTCGAAATGTGGGAGAAGAGAAAATAAAAGAGAAGCACGAAGCTTCTGGAAGCGCAACGACGCGCGGCGGCGCGACGCTGCTGCTGCATCGTGCGCGTTTATGAATGTGATTCCCGAGAAGCGTGCAGCGGCGCTGCAGCTGCGCCGGATAGTTGGTTAAGGCATGTGCGCCGAGTAACGGCTAATTGGCCACCTTTCCTCTCCGAGAGCGGAGGCCCGTCTCTCTTTCTCGTGGCCCGACTCGTGCCAGTTTTGTTCGTTCTGTCGTGGAGTTTGTATCGAGGAGGAGAGGCTTAGAGCCGCCACAACCGGCTACAGAGAGGATCTAGACACTCGCGGACCAAACCATGGAGCCTTGTTCGCGCGCCGCCACCAAACGGGGACGCTTCCTTTGAGACCCGGCGTCTCGTCTTCTCGTCTCCTTTTCATCTCTTCACTTCGACCATTTTCCTCCATTGTTTCCTCCCGCCGCAGAGTGTCGTTCTGTGCGCGAAAACGAGATCGGACACTCCGTTCGATCTCCGCGCGCGAGTGTACCACCAACGCGCAGAAGAACTGTGGACCGTTCCTTCCGTAGAGAATCCACAGAGGAACACCCGGAGATTTGAGGCTTGCGGTGAGTTTTCGTTTGGATCGTTTTGTTCGAGATAGAGGGGGTCTCGTGATTGGGCGAGGGAGATACGGC
>NW_017100399.1:26600-67106 GCF_001263275.1 Habropoda laboriosa | reverse complement strand
ATTGAAAGGACGAGTTATGGGGTTCTACTCGCGGTTGAACTTGGGAAGAGAGTTTCGAAGGGATTTTACCGGGCTTGGAATGTGTTTATGTTTAATAATAGTCGGGAAATAGAAGCACACTGTGCAGGCGAGAGTAACGTTGGATTATTTTGTAACGTTTTACAGACGAGGAAAAACGGATTCGTGACTCGGTTTCATTCGGTGTTCTTGTGTCGAGGTTGGATTTTATCGCGAGGATAATTTGTTAGCGAACGTAACAATTGTGCTGTGATACGTAAGCTGATAAGAAAATGTATAATACAGATATTAGTGTCTGTAAAAAACGGAGAACGAGTTTTATGCTTGATGATTGAAACGTTGAAAAAAGTCTCTTTGATAAATATTCTTCTTTGTTAGAAAATCGTATCCACTTTCTCTCATTTTCAAACGGAGACAGTCGCCTTAGTGTAAAATTCAAGGCTACTGAAATTAAAATTATGCAAAATTATGTGCGTCCTTTAAATGTTAATTTTATTATAGAATCACTTTCTCGAGATGATTCCAGTACAGAAATAATTTTACGACTAGTCTTGGCATTGCGTTAATAAAGTGTCGCGAATTTTCCTGCTCGACCAGTCTACGAGCGCAGCAATGGAAATACTAATATCGTTATCGATGAACGTAGAAGAAAAGAAAAAAGATAAAACGAGGAACGGATGTCATGTAATACATTTTTATATAAAACGTCTGATAAGAAGCGGCAATGGTAATAACAAGGGAAATACGCTAAATTATAAGAACGATGGCAAACTATCGCCGGTAAGCTATAAAGAAGGTTCACTAGATGCTGAGTAAGAAGCAAAAACTGGCGCGGCAAAACGTTCTGGTTTTCGCATTATCGATGTTTGGGAAACGCTGACTTATTGCAATTGTTTTTCTGCGACAATGAAATGCGGGTCGAATCGTGGGACTTTGATTTACGTAATTCAATCCTGATTTTTGCGCGCGTCTGCGTGTAACATTAGCGCTTTATCTGGTCGGTTCAATTTCCACGATTGCGTCTCTAACCTCGAAATTGTAAAAACGATTGATTTACGGGAAAATGAAAATTGCACTTTTAAAATCTGTTCATTTGTATAAAAAGTTAAAAATTATTCCTCCAACTTTTGATCTAGATAAAAAGTTTCCTCCTTTCGATATAAAAAATGAAGGATTTACATAATAAAAAAAAATCGTATTATTATAAAATAATTATTCTCTATTGTTACTTCATGTTTTAATAAATAAGTGTATTATTCTAACAGGCGTCTTCAATACGAATGGCTGTTTTATTCATAGGCTGTGCGAAATATTTCACGAGTGACCTTGAAATCTCCACCCATAATTTTGCCCGAGGAAAAAAAGTTATTTATGCCAAATTATGTTCCTCGTTGTATCAAACAACTTTTGTAAGAACATGTTTTCGATAACTTCAGTTTCTTCCGAGATAATCCACCGCGTGTCGAATTGAAAAAAAAAGACACCCCGTGTGTAACATTATTCCTAGCATTGAACAGTCACGTACCGCATTCAGATACACAATTAACGCAGTTCACGAGAATCGGGCATTAATTAAAATCACCGCTCTCCACACGAATTTCATTCAAGTTTCGATCCGACGCCGGATTACATTCTTATCCGAGCCAGGAAAGCCCGCGAGGCGCTTTCATTTTGCCGTGCTCGCAATAACGAAATGATTTACGACCAAACGAACTTTACTTTTTCTTGGAACGAGTGCATCGGAGCCGAACATGTCAGTCAATCCCCTTTCCAATCGACCAATTCGCAATTTCACCGATTCCAAACGTCTTCTAGTTCCTTGGATCGTAAAATACCCGTGGAAGCTTTTTCCCTCGGAGAAGTGACAAGGTGCAGGAGGGACAGGTCCTGTTGGATTTTACGGAGGAAAATTGGCAGAAACGTCGCTGGGTAGACGTTGGTTTCTGGTTCGACGTTGCACGAGAGAAATTCAGCCTTAATTGCCCCGCGGAACGAGAATCTGGCTGCGAGCGTTAACGACGAGGTTAACGAGGAGCTAGCGAGCGTAGTTTTAAAAGTAACGAGGCTCCCAGCCGCTTAATCGAGTGGATAATTTCGGGTTAGAGGATGCTTCGAGGCGCGCGAACAACCGTTTTGTCGAGAGGGAATTTCCCGAATTGAGAATAAATTCTAGTTGAGAATTGGCGCGAACAGTCCATAAACGCTGTCCTTGGGTCACGGAAAGCAATGCTGCGTTGTTTCGTTTGATAACGAATCGCTTGGAAGGTGGAGGATCGTGCGAAAGGAGTACTCGAAGGGAAACGTTGGGCCAGTTTGATCTAACGAGAAAAGAAGTATCAATTCTTTCAGATGGAAAGGTTGAAATGCGAAATTTTTCTTTTCCACTATTTCACTTGATCGAATTCACTTTTTGATTGGTAATGCATCGCTTCGAAGGTAGAATCGTGCGAAAGGAGTACTCGAAGGGAAACGTTGGGCCAGTTTGATCTAACGAGAAAAGAAGCATCGAGGCTTTCAAATGAAAAAATTTTCTTTTCTACTGTAGCACTTGAACGAATTAATTTTTTAATTGGTTCGCGTGCATACTTTCCAACAGGTAGACAACTAAATTATTTATCTGGTTCTAGTAAAAGTTGGAATTTCTTGATGGAATGATATTATGTATAAAACTGAGCAGAGTCGAGGTATTTTAATTATGAAATTAAGATGAGTATCTGTTATGAGCGGGGAAAACGTAATGTTTTATGGAAAATCTCTGTGCAAGATTTGTGGTTAAACAAGTCGTTGAAAGAGAGAATGTTTCGATATGCACAATAACACCGAGTGTTTTAAGTTCAATGACACTCGAGAGATAAATACCGTGTGTGTTTTATGATAAGCATTCATACACAGATGCATTAGGCGACTTTTTTAGGATCAAAGGGAAATATTCTGGAGACGGTGTGGGTAGTTCAATTTATTAGAGTAGCCATTTAGTAAATGGAATGTTGTGAGGTCCAAGATTCAGATCTATGGCGTTCACGTCTGAAATATGTGTATATCCTCGGTATGTTTGCATTCTATCTCTTCAACTTCTGTATTTTCAGTTTCCCTTGTGACAGAGTACCAAGGTGTGATCAGCTATACTTAACGGAGAAAAATTGCTGCTGTAAACTAACAGGGGAACGTCGTGATATGATAATCACCGACTTTGATATGAAGCTTTGGTATATGGTCGTACTAAAAAAAATATCTGACACGTATTTTCTTTTTTATTGGCAATCGTGCACATTGAAGGTGTGAAAATCGTCCTGAAATATTAGGATAATAAACGTATTTGGTGAAAATTATTTATTATTTTTCATTTGGAAAATTTGTCGTTGAAAAATAGAAATTCCTCAATTCCTCTGTCTCTAATAATTTTCAAGATATTGACCCTTTGAGAACGGCAGACTCATACATGCGTTCACAAAAGATTACAAACGCAACCAATAATTCACATATTTTTAAGCAATGAAAACAATTGGCTTTTCCATAAATAAGATTTTCAATTATTTAACTTAAAGAAAATTGGAATAGTGACCTAAATAGTTACATGTTCACAAATAATCAGTATTTCAATATGATATGTAGCCCTCCGTCCGCAAAGGGTTAAACTACGTAAATAGATGCAGTTTTTAGGGCGATTTTCTCCTTTCCACTATAGACGATTGTCAATATAATAAAATACGTGTCGAAATCTTCCCTTACAAGCTTGCAGTCACCTTAATTTCATACACAAATATGCATGCGATCAATTTTCCATATTTTTATCTCCGCATTTTCACCTTTCTCTCGTGTAAAGTTATCACAGTCTTGTAACAAGCGATGACACCTGTTCTATTCCCAGATCGTGGCAACGATCGGCAAAAATTACGTTCAATTGAACGTCTTCATTGCGCTACTCTTCGTCTCGTTATACGTCACACGCCCGACACTAGGTTGTTCACTCATCGCTATGAATACCGAGCTCATAGAGCCGGGAGATGTTATTACCACATACGTCGTAATTAGACGTGTTTATTGCAGACGTGCACGCACAAAAACATATTTCCCGTTATAGTGGTAACAGCTCTTGGAGGAATAATTCCTAGCCCCGAAGACTGTTTGAAGAGTCAAGAATTGCGTAATCCACGGGAGAGAAGACAACAATTCGGTCAATTTGTATTGGACGTTCGACGAAAGGGAGAAATTAATCAGACGAGTCGCGGAGTGACAAATAGACTTCGGTTCGCGACAAATTGTGCGTGAGTAAGGAAAAAGGACGAATTAGCGATCAGGAGGAAGAAGTGACCGTAATTAGTTAAACTGTAGGATTGCGAGTTACGAAACCGATTCCATTTCGAATAGTACGAAAAATACGCGATATTTTTGTAGTTGTCAATTTCTCCATGGTTACATAAAGATGAAATGTATTATAGTGCACAGAGTAGTATGTATTTAAGTGTGTATACACGTAGCGTTAAGGATTGTATAAGAAGTTGTGTCTGTAGTTTCGCGAAATCCATCATTTGTCAGACAGTTGTTCCAGCAATTGAACGAGCCAAATTGTCTGACAATGGTTTCCATTCCTCTAATACCGATACCAAAATGGCTGCCACCTACGGACGTTTCATCGTTGACAGTATCATCCTTCTTTGTATCGAGGAGGCAAGAAATCGAGATAAGCTATCTGATACGAGACTTAGATTGACAGAGCACGGTATATTGTTGGAGAGTATTTTATTGAGAGATGCAGTCGTCTGAATAAACATATCCTGGACTATTGTGTTCAGATATTTTTGTTTTTTTTTTTTACGTTTGGTAACTTCAATTCATGGATTATGGTGAATGTAGTTATCTCATTAAGGATTCAGGAAATGCAGATCGAGTGTTAAACGCGTGAATGTTCGTGGCTTATGGGATCGAGGGTCGTATAGGGATCCCACGACGTAGGAATTTGTTTAAGTAAAAGATATTCCGTGATACGTTGCGTGTTTCTTGTAATAATTCAATTATGCTCTTCGAAAGATAACGTGAATGTGTAAAATAGAAGTTTTATCGTTCCTTGAATCACTGTTTCCTGGAAAATTTGTTTTCCCCTTCAGCGTCGAGAAATTGGATTAAAGCTTGATTTTATTGCCTAATATGGTAATAATAATAGATTGCGAATTTATTTCGTATTTCTAATAATTATATAAACTTAACGATCTTTTATTTACTTTTGTAGAAAATAAAGAAGATCTTCATTTATGAAATCTGGTTTTATATTATATTTCATTTCAGAATCTCCTTTCAACCCTTTCATTGCTGCTGGGGCGCCATGAAAATTTACTCACACTGTGCAGTTCGCGCCTTTTGGCGCACTTCTAGCCTAAGTTAATCCCTAATTTTATCTTTTATGTATTTTCACCTTAATTCAGCGAAACAAATTTCTGAAACGATACAGCCGAAACAAAGAATTTTGCGGAGGAAGGGTTACTTTTTAAATACGCAGGGTTCACCATCCAAATCCCTTCATTTCCTCAGTGTGACGAACAATCTGTTCCAGGTTTCCGCAACAATAATCGATGAAAAATATATTCTACTATTATACACCTCCAAGAATGACACGAATTTATGAAACCCGTTCTCATATTACATTTCACTTCAGAACCTCCCCTTAAGCGCGGCATGAAATATTACATTTCGATGTTAAATAGTGTTGCACGTGCAAAACCCTTCATTTCTGCAATGGCGAATAATCCGTTCCAAATCTCCGCTATAATAGTCGACGAGAAAATATATTTTGCTATTATACACTTGCAAGAATTACACCAAATTTTAAGTTCCCTACTTATGAAACCTGTTCTCACATTACATTTCATTTCAGAACCTCCCCTTAAGCGCGGCATAAAAAATTATCCTCGGATTTTAGTTAGGGTTGCGCACGCGAAACCCCTTCATTTCCTTAATGGCGAATAATTTGTTCCAGGTCTCCGCGAGTCGGAGGGCCTCTCTCGCAGTCGTTAGCGATGATTCCGCCAACGATGCACGGTCATGAATTCAATCAACCCCTGTCGAGGGTGGTTATGGTCCGTAAAACGGATCAAAGGACGTTCAGCAAGGGTAGACGGGGTGGCGAGCCTCTTCTGGAAACGGTTACCAGGGAGACCGTCGAACTTTTCAACGGCGGCCGTGCTGAAAGGAAATACACGTCCGAAACCAGAGACATCGTTACGCCAAAGTCGAACAGGTAGGTACATGCCAATTTCTCTTAATTACTTGGCACACGGTTGAAAGGGAAAATACGACAGAGAAACTCCAGGCTTCCTGGAACGTAAATGAAGTGGTACGTTCTCCGTACGCGTGTGCGCTTACACTAACGCACGTCCTTAGAAGAGAAGTTTCGTTTCTACGATATATACTCCATTCCGGGTATTTTTGCAACTATGCTGTTGGTACCTAAACGCGAACCGGTTGACGCGCTCGTAGAAACGTGAACGTATCACTTGTTTCTGGGTAAGAGATTAGAGATACCGAGGTAGTTGATGGACATTCCTTGTTTTTTCTCCTCTTTTTTTTTTTTTAGGGTTGATAAGTTACGATACTCCCGTAGTGGTGTGTGTTGTTTAAAAGAATTGGAGGATCGGTGGAAGTTTGTTCAGCTGAATTTGTTGCTTATAAATTTCAGTATTGAACATTGTGAAAAGTGAATATTAGAATTATTTTTTCGTTTGTTTTTTAAATTACTCGTACTTGTCGCGCAGATTTTTAAAGGTCCAATTAGCGGGTTTTCCCGTGTAAACGTTAGATTAATAAATAAATTTTTTAACTTAAAAATAGCTACAAGTTGAAGGTAAGCCTAAGAAAAATTCATCAGTTCTAATTTCAATTTTATTCAGATACGTGATGCTCTAATTATTTTCAAACGGCACAATTATTACCTTCTTGAGAAGTGACTAACAAAAAATGCACGAGTCGTAATTGAATTTATCTTTACTGTACAGTTATGAAACATACATAAATGTTTAATCTTACGTAGATTAGAGTTTACCCATTTTTTAGTTCCCTTGTACATTATAAATATATACATATATACATGTGTACATATTAACGCAAGATGTCCCGAGAGAAAACTAAAACTCAGGCTCAGATAAGGGGTAGAAATTCGTTTACTTAGGACCGGTGTTGATTTTGGCCATATGTGACATGAAAGAAACATGAATAAATATTTTCGTTGTATTTCTCTCATTTTACCATAGAAAGTTTGTCGTTCATCCTGCAAAAATCATTTTCATCCCGTTTTTTTTTTCTCGTTTATAATTACTCTATAAACTCTGTAAAAATCATTTTATATCTTGGTCTTTTTGTCTACAATTACTCTGCAAATTGAGTCGATAAATTAAGTCTTATTATAGATGCACACAAGAGGAGATATTTATTTGCGAATTAACGAGAAACACAGCCTTAAACGTTGCAAACAACTTGTTCAATCTCGAATGATCGATGATCGGAGTCAGACCGATCGACCTTTTCCTTTTGTACACAATTTATCCCGTCCTTCTTTACGTAACTCTATAATTTCACGAATCGTACGTTTTTACGACCACGTTTACGCGGCTTTTTGCCTAATGTATAATTAACCGTTCGATAGATCATTTTCCGGAGTGAAAGTGTTACTCGTTTCCCCGATCAAGTTATCAAAATTGGACGTTTATATTTGAAACATAATCGGAAGCTTTTCTCGCCAAACTCATTTCACGGTAACGTCAACTTTTGCTGTTTAACAAAAAATTGACGGTTATTTATCAATCTGGAAGGTACGTAAAGGACATCAGTTTCTCCTATTAGTCAAACTGAAATCCACTTTCGAATTGGAATTTTGAAATCGAATTAAACGAAAATTCCTAGATGTGCTTCACTAATTACACTCGAATCTCTCACAAATTTCTACTTTCTACCTATCGGACCTGAATTCACCGAGACACTCGGCTCGGCAATATTTCTCAATTCGCCTCATTTTCAATTTCGTCCACGTCCTCGAAACCTTTTAAAGCAAACCGATTAACGTCCCCTCTCGAAAGATTAATCGGCCAAGCATCTCGAGGTGACGCGATTTAAACGAAGAGAATTCCGGTTGTTCGAGCGCCGCAGATCTTCGCGTGAACGTAATTTCGGTCGGAATCACGGGCCCGGCGCTAATTGATTCGCGGTTCGCCGCGTTTTTCCCGCGTTAATTTCACTTCGGGGCATCTTGCAACGGGTGTTGGTTTTCGAGTATATCGGTCTCTGAGTAAAAGTGAAAAAGAAAAGAAGGATGTTACACACGGCTTTGTGTATACACAATCGTAAATCGTTATAACCCCTCCTTGTAGTATGCCCTCGCTCAGCGTAAACGGAACGAAAAAGAAGGTGGTCGGCTTTGTCGACCAGCTGTCGCCCGAAAGGTATTCACCTATGGTGCAGAGTTGTGTAGCAAAGTCAAACGGCGATCCTAACGAAGCTGAGGAGCGCGTTGAACGAGTGTGCAAAGCCGATTCGGCGTGGTGTAAAGGAAGGGAAAAAAGAGGGACGAGTGGAGAAGGAAGAAGTAGAGGCCACAGTTTATACATATGTCGTCGCGCTTTTCAGGGCTTCGTTAGGGTCGGTGAATGGCCTTAGTTTTAATAGTAATGACGTAGCCGACGAGCACGAAGTCGAGAGAAAGTTCGTTTATCGCGAAAAGAATTTTTTTATTTTAGCTATTTGGAAACGTTGGACTGAAAGTTTGAGCTGGAGGGTAGCACCGAAATGAGAAATTAAACGCGGTGGAGTGTTGGGTTTTGTATGACACGGTGTGTTTCTTGGAAAAGTTGGGCTGGAACTTTGTTTAATCTAACGAGGGAATAATACTGAAATGGGGAATTAAGGACGGTGTAATGTTGATTTTTTTATGGTACAGTGTTTCTTCGAATTTGGAGAAATAGATCGATGAATGCAGAAGTTTGAGGAAGTTTGCACAAATTTTTTGTACAATATGTTCAATATCTCAAAGAAAAAAAACACACTTGAGGAACACTACAATTCCAGTACACAGGAATGTTAATTCTTGTATGACACGATGTGTTTCTTCGAGTTTAGAGATGTAGATAGTAGATGAGTGCAGAAGTTTGAGGAGTTTCTATATGTTCAACATCTGAAAGAAAGAACAACTGCTCGTACTAAAATGAAGAATTAAAGGCGGTGTAACGTTAATTCTCGTTTGACACCGTGTGTTTCTTGGAGTTTGAAGAAAGAGATAGTAGATGTATGAAGTTTGAAACATTCCATACAACCTTTTTGTACACGTTTCAACGGTTCAATATGTTCAGTGTTTGAGAGAAAAACACACTTTAGAAACACCACAATTCCACTAACTAAGAAACAAAGGTGTTTCTTCTTCTTTGAAGAAACAGGTAGTGTTTGTATGAAGAAGTTTGCAGCATTCCATGCAAACTTCCTGTACACGTTTCAACGGCTCAGTATGTTCAATACCTGAAAGAAAGACACTTCAAAAACACCACAATTCCACTACCAAAGACTCAAAGACCCCGTGCAACAATACAAACACAATCAGCAAAGTGAACGTAAAATAGAAAGCCAATCGAAATCGGTCTCCTCATCAGAGCCCAAGAACTTCTGCACTCACCTACAATCACATCGAACGAAAATCCCTGCCAGTAACACCACCGATAACAAATTTCCCCCTAAAAAGAAGACACCGAGTGAAAGTCCCCTTGTAAAAGGTTCCTCTAAACGAGATCCTCCTGGAGGAACACCGAGAGCAACATTCCCGCCGCTCCGCTCCGCTCTGCGCCAGGCAAAAGTCCGGCTGTCCAACTTTCCAAATTTACGTTCGCGAAGAACAATGCCCTCCTCCGGTGCGTTCACCGTTTGCTCGCGCGCTACGAGCGTGCTCGTGAGGGTTAATAAATCGCGCTGTCGAGCGCGCGAGGCAGCGAGGGACGCGAGAAAGGACAGAGTAGGGGGGCAACCTTTCTTCTGATGGCGACCGTGGCCGTGGTCGAGGAGACTCCGTAGGAAGAAGGAAGTAAAAGCGTGTGTTGCACGCGCGCAAACCAGCTGAAACGGCGGAGGAGACGCGGTTACTCTTGCACATCTCGGACGTTCCTCGTGTCCCACGCCGCTTTCTCTCGGCTTCTTCACCGTCGTTACTTCACCGCCTCTGAATGCTGATACTGTAAATACGCCGAGCTGTTGCGTGACAAAAGGTGCAGCGGCCACGTTCGAAATGCCCGGTGACGAGCACAGAGTCTGGATATTTTCAATGGAGCAGTCATTCACTGTCGCGACAAGTCGCTTTAGGCCGCTTCGCCGGTTTAATTGAGTCTAGTTGACCGTTTCGGTAGTGTACGAACCGAGTCCACGTTCATTGCCAATGGATATCGAAGGTTGACACGACGAAGCCAACTGGAGACGAAGCTTTGCGCTTTGGTTAGCTATTTTTCTCACTTCTTCTTTTCGAGCTTTGATAGGTTGCGATGAGCGCTGATTTGAAGGAACGAGCTGTAGAAGCTGGATAGGGATTTAGAGGTGTAGTTGTTTAACCTATTCGAGGCCAACGATTTCTCGAACCAAAGTTTTCTTTTTCTTTATATTGAAAATTGAGAAAAGAAAACGTGTTTGGGAAGTGGAAAATTAACGTTGCAGACATTCTTCGTACAAATCAGGCCATGACACATCGCAGGTTTTGATATCTACAGAGCTTCAGCTTTTATTTTGTTTAAAAATTCTCTTATTTCCATGATTACTTCAGTAATAACATAATTGAATATTACACGCCAGTGTGTGATTGGCCTCGAACGTGTTAATAGATCATTTGTAGAAGATTAAAATTTCAATTAATTATTGCAAGCATTATATCGTAGTTTCTACAGTTTTTCTCTAAGACACTAGTTTTATTTTTCTCCATTAGTACAATTTTTACCGAGTCATTCTTATTCAAAGAAATTAAACGAAACATCTACTCGGTAACTCTTTACATTTTGATGTATCACTGGTTCCAAGCAAAAAAGTGAGAAAGATTCGAGACGAGTGATTCTCATCCTCGTAAGCAAACAGTTTTTACCAAGCATGTGTCCCAAACTCTGTTTTTACCAACATATGTATCATTTCCCCGGTTTCAACAGATGTTCCATTTTAAATACCATGTTAACGCAGCTTCCCGCGCTTCTTGTTGGTTGGAAGGTCGGGTTGGCGTTGGTAATTATTGCACGTGTATGTGCCAACTACTTATTGTCGCGATGGTGATCGCGCTTTATTTGTGGTGTCGATTATTGCGGACTGATCAAGATGTCGAGTATTGCGTGTTAGAGCGCTCAAAGTGGTGTCGATTGTTTCTAAGTATATTAGAATCTGCGCTAAGGTCGTGAACTGGCTGTATATATCTCTTTTTGCCAAAATGGGGAGTTTACCTAGTTGGCAAATCATGGGCCTTTCAACCCCTAGAGCCGCTCTCCTAGGCCCTCGTGCACTCCCCCGTGGTCCGCAAAGTAGGGCGGTGGCAGAGAGGGAGAGACGGTCAGCCCCGCGTGGCGATTTTGCCGAAACGTCCACTTTACGGGTTTATGGCATGTTTACCGTTACTGAGCGCGCAGAGGCAAGTACTGGCTTACCATGTGGCCCGCAGAAGTGGAGAATTTCCGCGGCCATCAGGTAATTAGCCGGATTTGCCCTCTGGCTTGAATAGGCTATTGTTATCAAAAAACTTGTAGAAAAACTTCTCAAAAGTAACGTCGCTTGGAATCCGTGCCATGAACCCCTGTTGGTTAAACATACCACAAGTTCTTAAATTTTTCCATTATCACTGTACGCGCAAGTGTGTTGCTTCGAAGAAATCTCTCTCTCTCTCTCTTCAAATTAATTCCCCCTAGTTTGTTAAATCTTCGAAGGATCTTCATCCTCCGTAAAGACACTCGGCTCGCATAAATCCGTCGGCGACGGCGAGCAAGTTCGCGAACAAAGCCGGCTCTTCGTGTCAGATACAATTACCCGGGATAATCCTTCGATCGGTTGTTTTTGCTGGGCCATTCATTTCGTGGCAGACGAAGGCTGGGTTCAGGCGAGGGAAATTGCTATTCATTAGTCGGATCACGCGCGATCGAGCTCGCGCCGATCGTAGATTTCGCGCGTGTTTAACGGCGACGCCGGGCGAACAAGGATGGCGTAAATCGTTCGCGACACAGAAGAGGCTCCACGCGTGTATCTTCTTAAATAAATATTCTGCATTCATATGGAAATGTGTATGCAAATTTATTACATTACCACCATTCGTATTCGCGTATAGGTACTCGATATTCGTGTTGAATAATTGATACTGCTCGTACTTGTGTAGTTCTTAATCATTGTTCTTTTTTTTTTTTTTTTTGCAACTTCCCCGTTGGAAGGTTTTGTAACTTTGATTTTCTTCGAGGTGTGTGCTCGATAATTGTTGATGTATGTTAAGGTATACGAATATTCGCTTCTCTTCTTTAAGATGGGCTTGATAGAACGCACAAAAGAAAGATTAACCCTTAATTGCGGACATCTGTCTTTAAGACGTTGTTCTGTGACGTATTGAATAAAAACAATGTCTTCATAATGTCATATAGAAAAAATTAAAATTCTCTGTTTTAATGGAAATAGTGTGCCATTCACTGTCAAATGAAGATACTCAAAGCTGGGATCTTTCAAAGTTCTCCACATAATTGTGACAATGAACTGAAAATTTATAAAATTTGTACTCGTTTCTGAGACGTCTGTAATTTAAAGATCAAAATTACCTCCAAATAATATATTACAATATTGTATAAAAACAATAACTTCGTGTCACATGAAAAACTTAAAATTCTTTTTTAACGGAAAAAGTGTGTCACTGTCAGTTGAAGAATTTCAAACCAGAACTTCCAAAATTCTCCACGCGGTTGTTCCAGTCAACCAAAAATTCAGACTCGTTCCTAAGGTGTCCGTAGTTAAAGGGTTAAGATCACCTCCTAATAATCAATCGCGTACAAACATCGAACAGCAAGGATCTATTAAGATAAACAAGCATTCTCGAACACGTGTGTGGAGCGAACGTTACAGTATTCAGCTCGCGGTGAAGCACACACACAAACTAGAAATAGATTAGAGGCACTCGGGCAATTTCACAGAGCACGTTTGGACGATCTTCCCGACGTTCGATCGCGTTCTGCAACGAACGAACGAGATCTCTCTTCCCCTCTTTCGATAAGAGAAGAAGAGAAAGAGAGAGAGAGAGATCAACGAGAAGAAGATCTCTGACGTGTGTGCACGCTTTCCTCGACCTTTCAGCTTTTGACCACGCGCGTGAGGACACAAAAGGTTCCTCCTCTCTCTCTTTCTCTCCGCGCGGACGATCCGTCGACGGAACTCGAGTGGATCGTCGAGTTCCGGGGCGGACTGTACGCGCGCCAGCTTTAACACTGCTTACACTTGTTTAATTCCGTTTGATTCAGCGTCCCGATGAGCGAGAAACGAGGCTGAAGAGAAACGGACGCTAATTTAACACGTTCCCCGCCGTCAATTCGTTTTGCTTCTCTTTCATTAAGAAGCTGCTAAAGGCGAGAATTCTGCTGCTCCTCGAGATCTGGATTTTGTCGGGGAAAATCCTGAACGAACGATTTGTTCGAATTTTTTTTATAGCAATTTTGTAGATTTTTTATAAACTGTTCTGTTTAATGATAACACTGAAATCATACGTTTGACAGATTTCATAACAGTAGTTAAACCTGTTTCGATAGTGGATTTGTAAACTTTGTTGCATGGACAGATACTTCCGGTGTTTTGTTTTGTTTTTTTCCTTTTTTTACTCTGTTTTCCTCATTTGCATTCGTATCTAGTTTATGAACTTTTATGAGCAAAATATCGCAATCAATCATTCGCAGTAGTAAGCGTGACATATTACATGGTAGCTGGAGATAAGAGATAATAATTGAAAGTGGTGTATGATCGAACGATGGAAAATGTTGCAAGTCGAAAATTTTCAATTTTCACTTTGTTTCTTGGATTATTTTTCAATATATAGATTTACCATCAAACGAAACGTGACTTGAACTGTAATACTTTCAGTGAGTAAATTTAATTTGACGTACCGTTTTTATAATACTGTAGTTAAATAATTTTTCAAACAGAAATTTGTTTTTTCACCTTCACCTTTTCGATTTGTGACAGTTTTCTCGTGGGTGTTTGATACATACAGAGTGTGAAAGTTATGTGCAAGCGAGTACAAAGTGATGCCTTACGAAAAAAGAAAGAAAGAAAAATATACAAAAAAATTTTGAAAGCGATTTTCAAACTCAATTTTCTCGAAAATTACGCCTCGGACGAAAATACTGTATTCTATATTTTTCCTTGATTCTTTCATAAGGAATCACCCGGTGTCTTCTTGTACACAACTTCCGGTCGCACCATGTACAATAAAAAAATTCATTCTTGACGATAGCATGGCAGTGAACGTGTTAAAAAGACAAAATGGTAAAAGTGCAATTCTGTGCTAATGTGTGAAATGTATAACATGGAACTTCAATTAGAATTTTATTATTACTATACCATCCTAATCGCGGCGAATATCACTTTCAAGAACCATTCCTTTCCGTAAGAACAGAATTTAATCGAACGATACACGGAACTGAAAATCGGACAAACATCTGGCGAAACTGCGATAAACCGGTCGATTCAGAAATTTCTCGAACATCTGGCGAATCCTCGCGAATCTGCGAGCCTGGTGTTCCAACGAAGCATCAAAAGACATGTCGCGCATATGTTGTACAGATCGTGTGAACGATTTGAGACGAAACGCGAAAGTATCCAGCGTACAGCCTAACTTGCAGCGAATTATTCGAAAGATGAAAGGGGGTGTTAAGCGGAAGAGTAGCGGGAGACCAAAGACTAAACATTCTTCGCGATAATTTAGTAAATGGTACGTTGGAATTTTTTCAAAATGATTCCACGAACGTTTTTTTGGAAAATGTTTTCCTAAGAGTTTGTAGAAGTGTTAGCCATGCTGTTTCGCTTTATGTGTTCGTCGAATCGTTTTGTAAATAGACGAGATTTACGATTCTTAGGTATTACTCAGAAGTCTGAACGTCCAATTCTTTTTCCTTATTTTTTCTTGATCAAAAATTAACATTAATTTACAAGTATTGCGTATACTCCGTTAACACGTTCTGTGACAATTTTCGGGAAAGGAGTTATCCTTGCGCTCGTTGCTTAATTTTCTTTCCTTACTTTTTCGATAATAGAAATTAATATCAATTTACAAGTATTGCGTATACTCCGTTAACACGGTCTGTGGCAATGTTCGGGTATAGAGTTTTTATCAAAGAAAAGAAGTTACTCTTGTATTCGTCGCTTATGCAAAGTATACGTACACAAAGGTGGAACAGTGTGCAAAGAATTCAAGCGATACCGAAATTTGTCTGTAATTAAATATTCGAATGCAACATTTCGAAACAGGTAAAACTTGTATTTCTCCCGTGACACGGAACGTGTTAACATAAGACAAAGGTAAAAATACCCCTGTATTTCAAGTAGGTACCTACTCTATCGGCAGAAACTATTGGAAACGGGTTATTGAAAGAAATAGTCTTTTAACTTTGTGATATGCTATTTATTTACGGACTCAGAGGAAACGTCTTTACGCTATTGAATCTTCTAAAGGACTGTTTCTGGGCACCCAAAAAGAAAGTTGGGGTCCCTTTATACCTAGGAACTGTTTACATTATGGTAACGCATTGTGCAGTGTGTGACTCGAAGACGGACACCAGACGCATCTGGTGGAAGTCTTAGTGCCTTTGTTTAAAATAACCCGGAGACATTTTTGTCCTCGCTTGATTATTTCCATAGGGTGTTGTTAGAAATAATCCAAGAGAAACAAAGTAACCCGTTGTTCGCGAATGAGAAATAATCGCAAATCAATTTCTATCGCGAAACGAAATTGTATCGTTAAAAGGAATGGTTCTCCCAAATATAACCAAAGCAATTCCGCTTTCAACGCACAAACTACCTCCTACGCTGTGCTGCAAACACAAACAGTTCAATCACGCCGCTTTCCAATCCAATCTATCGGGGCTGGTGCAGAAATAAATGGAAACTCGATGGCGGTAGTTTGAACACGCGGGCAAGCAACTATACAACTATTGTTACGCTTGCTCTCGGAGGAAACTTCCCGTAGAAGTTGCTCGTTCGCACCTACGCTCGCCTGTATACGAGAGAGTGTCGCTGTTTCTTTTCAAGCTAAAAGGCACGCGTTTTTACCTTCCTCGCCGTCGACGAACGCGTGCGTGTGTGTGTGTGTGTGTGTATACCGATTTTCGAACGATTTTACAGGTCGAGGACAGATTCGGTGAGATCGAAATCCCCTTTGACAGCGTCGCCAGCATCTCCAGGGCCGTTGTCGAATTCTCTACACGGCAGTTTTCACGGTAGTTTAGGAAGCGATGGGATGTCCTGCAGCAGCGCGAGATCGTCATCTGCGTCGCCTGACTCTGCGAGATACTCCTCGACACCGGTAAATATGCTAATTGGTACATGTACTAGTAATTTTATCGGTAAATATTAGGTCATCCCATAAGTTCCTGCCGAATTTCATAATTTAGATCGATATTTCCAACGAACCTTCAAATTTGAGAAAAAAAAACGTAAGCGCCATCTCATTTCACAATGTTATTCTATTTTCTTTTGGTAAGACTATTATGTGGTATCTATAGAATTTCCTTGGATTTTCCTTAAAAAAATTTTTCGCGTTCGCCACGAACTTATGGAATGACCTAATATATTGGACGATTGCAAAAGTTCGTGCCCGATTTGAAAATCAAACACAAACGGTGTGTACAGAGGCACATTTCATTTGAAAATAAAATGAAGAATTATGTATCTTTCGATAGGAATGTAGCGTAACGCTGAAACAAACATGTGTGACGTAGTCGATAATGTTCCCACCACCTCGGAAAATCAGGCATGAATGTTGGCAATCGTCTAATGCTCTTATTACATATTAGTAAATATACTAATAATCTTATTTAATTAAATAGAATATAAATTGTTCGTTTATTGAGTAATAAGGTAAGTCGGGGGAGGATTACCAAGGATTTAGGTAATAAATTAAGAGATGATATTTCAATTATAAACTCTTCTTTAGTTTTTCATACGCGGGGAAGGCACGTCTCTACGCAATCATAAGAGATCGGCGAGACGTTAAAGAAAAAAAAAAAAACTGATGGTTACTATGTTATTCTTCCATATATGTTTATATTAATCTGTCTCAGTATGTTGATCATTTTTGCTACTACTACACGCACACACACTCATTCCTCCTAATAATCCAACAAAATCTATAAAAAATTGAATATATATATATTTCTGTGAAATTAACAAACTTTATTTTTTATCTAAATCGTACATTATGAATTATAGAAAATGAACAGTATTAAATTAACACATTGCTGGTGGTATATGAAACTGTGGATTGGGTCGAAATTCAAAAATGATAAATGGACCTGTTTGACGTTTGTAGTTTTTCAGAAATAATTTTTAACACTTTGTTCGACGATAGGGGTGTAGATCGGTGATAATTCGCGTTACCGTCTATCGTCGGTAACAGTTGAGAAATATAACAAAAGACGCGAATTCGGGTCAACGATGTGTTAAGAAACGCTAAACGTCAACCCATAAAGATAACAATTCTTCTCATGTACAATCTGTCATCTTACTCCAATGCATTTGAGTAAAACGAAATTTAAACATTGAAGATCATAAACATTGGAGATGTACACGATCGATTCTACGGTGAATTGCGACTAGATTCTGTTCCCGATAAAGGTTCCGCTTTGTATAGCGAGGATAACGGGGGATGTAGGATTTCCAAATACGAGAGATAACTAAGTCGGATACAAAGTGGAACTTGAACACCCGCTTCGGAACGCTTGTGAAGCTTCTGTCGAGTGTTTCGTGCCAAAAGATAAGACATTGCTGATATAGGATTTTCGAGTGAGAGGATCCGTCGAATTGAATGCAACGAAAGGTTGGAATCGAGCATACTTTCTTAACTTTGTATTTATTGTATATGAGCCGTTCAGTGCACAAATCGATTAACTCCACTTTTTGAAAAATCTTAAATTTAAGTGTCAAAGCACTTGGTATAGTCATAACTTTTTATATTTATAATAATTTCTCGACTTCTCATTTTATGGAGTTAATCGATTTGTGCACTGAACGGCTCATATATCTTTTTCAATCAACAGAGGATTCTACAATCTCGAAAAATTTTTTTTATGGAAGCTTTCGAGTGACAAAAGTGATTTGATAGGATTGAAATCAGACGTAAAGAGACACTAATTTATTCATAAAACGTGCACATTCCTGAAATAAAAAAGTTCAGAATCTCCACTCTGAATCACAATTTAAAAACAAACGTCCTTCAAAAACAATACAACAATTTCGTGAAAAGTACAAATTAAACAATCACACGTACGAATGAAAAATCCATCAATCACAGCTCTAATTATTCTGTCTCCTATCACTCAGGCCGCAAACGATCCGTATAAATCACCGTGGTCGAAAAGCAGGACAGATAGCTGAACGGCGATTTCGTTTTCATTACTCATCGTCAACGGTGGCTAAACGCCTGGAGGAAACCGAAATGGAAAAGAGCTAAACGAACATACCGGCGGACGAGTTTCGCAACCGGTTACCGTTCGAAGGGTTAAACGGCAAAGTAAATCATCGTCGCGCGTTCGCGCGGCCACGTGACGGCCCGCGAGAGACGCGTGCCTTTTCCTTCGTTGTGTGCAGACGAGCCGAGCGACATCGGGATACGTTGGCATCTGTCGATGACTCAGGATCGTTCCCTTTTCGAGAGACACGTCTGTGAACGGTCGTGCACACCGCCTCGGGAAATCGTTACTCTCGCAACTGATGATGACTAACCGACTTCGAGAGCCGGCTTCGCCGATTTTTCTTCGCCCGCTTTTGTGCTCTGTCTATCGGTCATTGCTGCACCGTTTCTTCGATTTATCGATCGAGATCTTTTTGGATATCGGGAAATGGGAGAATTTCGTGGTTTCGTTGATTGAGATTTTTTGGGTATTGGAAAATGAAAGAATTTTTTCGTTCCATTGATGGGGATTTCTTGGATAGAGGAAAACACAAATTTCTTTGTTCTGTTAATAGAAATTTTTTGGATATTGGAAAAGGTATGAATTTTTTTCGTTGCATTGATAGAGATTTTCTGGATATTGGAAAATGGAAGAATTTCTCGGTTGCATTGATAGAGATTTTTGGATACTGGAAAATGTAAGAATTTCTTCGTTTCGTTGATGGATTTTTTGGATATTGAAAGATGGAAGAAATTCTTCGTTGCATTGATAGAAATCTTTTGGATACTGGAAAATATAAAAGTTTCTTCGTTTCATTGATAGATTTTTTGGGTATTGGGAAATGGAAGAAGTCTTTTCGTTCCATTGATGGGGATTTCTTGGATAGAGGAAAACACAAATTTCTTTGTTCTGTTAATAGAAATTTTTTGGATATTGGAAAAGGTATGAATTTTTTTCGTTGCATTGATAGAGATTTTTGGATACTGGAAAATGGAAGAATTTCTCGGTTGCATTGATAGATTTTTTGGATATGGAAAACGACGAAATGTTGTAATCTTTGGATTAATCCTATTTGTGTATCGCATATGACGATCTCATTTCACTAATTTCCGAGCTGACAATTTTTCCCTACTAATTTTTATTTAAATTTAAATTTGAAAAAGTGTAGCCCGCTTTCATTCCTTGCAGATTAATTTTAAGTATCCGCAAAATTTCATTGAGATCCCAAAAGAGAAGTACCAAACATCCAACCTCCTTGAACACTTTGTGAGCACTTTGCGCTTTGTCCATCGACGACCACATTGCTTTCTTTTGCTATTTATTCTTCCTGCTCGCGGGCAACGTGCTTGCGTTCACAATAGCCCGCACGGAACCCGAGGAGAAAGGAGTATAAATAGGAAATTGGCAGGGACTTTTTTCGGGGCTCGATGCTTCATTTGGCATCGCTCTTTCTTTTGTCCCCTGGTGGTTGATTACTTCGGGGAGAATGTGGAAATAGACTTTGTTCAAACTGTCAATTCTTAACACTCTAAATTTCAAAAGAGAACTTCATACTCTTTAACATTTATATTTCACTTTAATATCAATATTTACAATATCACTTCTTAACATACAAAGTAACATAATTCGAACGAAACAACCTTTTTCCACGGCAATCTTTTCTAATCAAAAAATAAACTTGCTTTCATAACAAAATTACAATACATCGTACCCTGAATGCAACCATTACACATCGTTACAGCAGAAATGTCGTCATTTGCATACAGGATGAGCGAAACGATGGGAAAAACGAAGCATCATTTTCTTATTAGTACTTTTTCATTCTCAACCACGAAAGCCCTATTATTACGCAAATAATAATACGGAACAAAAGAAGAATACAAATTCTATACGCCAAGCGATTAAACAACGACTCTGTATACCTCGTTAATCCCTTTAAAATACATCCTTAATCATCTTAATTCACAGGAGAACAATTCAAGCTTTCTATCGGGATCGAATAAAACCTTCAATCTCCCATTGCACTTTTGCAAATCCACACACTTGCCTTCGTTTATCAAGTGGCGAACGAAGCTTCTCTTGACATTTGCGCGGAAATTAAAAATACGCGACAACCGGTCGATACTTCGCCTCCGAGGACAGGAATATCTGAAGTTGGCGCATCTTCCGAGTATCGCGAACGATAAAATCGAAATTCAAGTATGTCGCGGAACGTGTAAATCTTCTCGTATCGTCGATTCGAATTACTTTGTTTCCTTTAGGTTGAGAGAAAAAGAAATGGAAATCATTGGATAAATTCACGTTTAATTGGCTATGTCTTGTTGCACTTGTTAGCCTGCCTGCCGCAAAGCCGAAGGAGAAACGCGTGACCGGAAACGCCCGCGATAAAGAAGAACGTGGCGATTTCACGATAGCTTGCTTCCTGAGTGTCGTGCTGGAAATGATCGCGTTACGATAGGACGATGGGAAATCGTTTCAGCCAGTTGATCCACCTCCCCGTCGGGTATTCCGCATCTAGGTTATTAGGGACGTCACCGTCTTTATTGCCGGCTGCGCTCGCGCGATCGCGTGATTTCGCTTTGACCGTGACGTGCCGCCTGTGTATATACACGGTGTCGTGGAAATATTCGCCGCGATTTTTATTCCGGCAGTCTCACTCATTTTCACGGTTTCCAAATTTTTTCGCGTTCTTAATCTACTGTGCGCTTTTTTTATTAACTCGAGTTACATCTCGCGTGCACAATACACGTTTCTTACGATTTTTATAAATAAATTTGGTATACTTTGTGATATTTAACAATATTCATGGGTTTCAAAATTTTTCTCTTTTTTAATCTACTGTGCGCTTTTTTTATTAACTCGAGTTACATCTGGCGTGCACAACATACGTTTGTTACGAGTTTTATGGATAAATCTAGAATACTAGGTGATATTTAAAAATTTTCTTTTCATTTATTATACAGTTTTTATTAACTCAAATTACATCTCGCGTGCAAGGCATACGTTTGTTACGAGTTTTATGGATAAATCTGCGTGCCGGAAAAAGTTCGTGTGGATTTGTGATACGAAATGCGAGTAATCCCGATTTTCTTGAAATATTATTTTATTTAACACACTGATCGCTATTTATTTCTGTAACAACTAAATGATACCACCACTGTGACATTATTTTTGCCAAACACTACGAAAAATTCGATTAGAATTTAACTGTGTCACAAAAACCCCACGAATTTTTAATGCTTGCTTCACTTAGTGGTTTAAAATTTTATTTTTTAATTTACTGTACATTTTTTCTGTCAATTCTCCTACAACAAAATAAATTAAAGAATACAATAACGAGCGTAAGGCCAAATCTGTATTACGCAATTAATTACAGTGAAAATTCGTGGGCAATTTTTTTTTTATTTCTCCGTAGGCATTTTGGAGAAGTGGAGAAGCAATATAAAAAGGACTATAAATTGTGTTCTAGTAAGTAAGATTGAAGTAACGTGATTCTGACAAGTTTTTCTTCGAAATACAAAAATTCTGTCTTACACCCTATATACGCATAACTACAAGCGAAAATGATTACGGTAAAGCCGTGGTTCATTTTCCCTAATTGTAATGCATACGGGTCATTTGAGCAGGTTAAAGCGTAGAAGCGTTAGCTTTTAGGTGTTACGAGCAAAGAGATCGCACGAAGGAATGTTGAATTAGTTTCAGCCAAAAATAATTCCCTTAAGGTCAATAAACTAATGAACTAATTGCTGCGAAATTCGGAATCGCGAACAAAATTTTTTAAAGAAAATTTTTAATTCAACTTTGAAATTTCATTTAATTAAAAATTTTAAATAAGAATTGATGGTTTGCAACGTTAAAAGAAAAACACTTAGATCTCACTTCACATTTAATTTCATCTACGTAAATATATTATTGATATTAATTCCTTTGCAGAGTCAATCTTAGAAAGTCGTTTCTAATAAAACATTCGGCACTCTTTTTATTTCGCTGTGAAATGTATTAATTTGTGAGGAGTTTTTATTTGAACTTATAGCGGCCGGTTTATACGCAGATTTCATCAATCACGCGGCAAATTCTCTCTGTATGTTCTAGATAACAAAGACTGACACACGTAAACCGTCTGTACGCAGATTGGGGCCTCCTAAGGAATTTATCTACGTTTGCCTCGAGACGCACAATTTGTACCGCGCGAGGCATGGTGTGCCACCTCTACGTCTCAACAAACAGGTTACTTCCTTTTTATAATGCCGCTAATTAAACCTAACTAGAATCCATACGGTCGAGTAAGTTATTACGTTGCTGCGCCTCAACGCAGTACGAAGTACTTTTTCAAACAATTTTTTCATTGTCGAGTCAGCTATAAACGCAGATGTTTAAATTTATGTTTCGTGCAGAGATGAAAATATCGATAAACGTGTAAATTGTTAAAATTCAAGTCTTTTTAAGTTAAAAGTACCCTTTATTTTGTGTTTCAAATGAAACTCCAATGCAGAGTACATTGTTTCTTTATAAAACTAAAACTGTATTTTGCATTTGGGGCCGATTTTATGTGCACCATCCGGTACTGTATGTAGAAATTAGCAAATTTGTATATTTCATTTTTTTTTTCTTTCAAGAATTTAAGAAAATTTCAATGAATATGTTTTTATTGTTTTCAGTTATGTAAAACGAGTCAGGACTGGGCAAATATTCTGGCAGCTAGGGGCAGGTTAGAGCATAGGGCGAACATAGATTATGGCGAGAATTTATACTGCATGTGGAGTTCCAATCCGAAGACTATCGTGGGCGGTGACGAGCCCGTAAACGAATGGTGAGTAACTGGAATTTACATTAGGCAAAAAATTGATGTAATTAACATCTGAATCACATTTATTAACTTTGAGAGAAACGCGTTCGAAAATTTTTGAAGTGTTTCACGTGGAGTTGGTTTTAATCTCGCAAACTTTAAACTTAGAAATTTTAAATTGACAAACTTCAAACTTTAAACTTACACGCTTTAAACTTTCAGACTTTAAACTTATGAACTTTAAGTTGACAAATTTTAAACTTACAAACTTAGGAAGTTATAATTTTTGATATCACTAATCCAGAAAATCTCAATTTTTGAGTTATCTAATTGTAACATTCAGATGACGATATATCTTCCGACACTTTAAGCTTCAAATATTTCTTCTCAATACTTCCTCTTATTTTTCATCTAAATCCAAATATCTACCTATCCCAAGAACAAAACAGACTTCCACTAGAAAACTACGTAAAACACCTAAAAAGTATTTTTAAAAAAACCCAATAATGAATAACAAAATCTGAACACAGGTATGCCGAGGAAGCGCAACATCAGTACGGAAAGGAGCCCACCACCCTAAAAACTGGCCACTTCACGCAAGTAGTGTGGAGAGACAGCACCGAGTTAGGCGTCGGTATGGCCAGGAATCGAAACGGCGAGGTCTACGTAGTGTGTAACTATAATCCAGCTGGAAACTTCCTGGGTAGCTTCACCGAGAACGTTCTACCGCCTGGAGGTTCGAGTCCTACTAAAAAAATCACCTTCCTAGAACCTAAGCCACATTACGCGTTAGACGAACAAGCGTGGCAACAGGAGGCTTTGCACGTCCACAACGAGTACAGGAGGAGACATCGTGTTCCTGACTTGAGGTTAAGCTCAGAATTAACGTCTGCTGCTAAGGTATATCTCTTACACGTTCTATCAAATTGTCGTGAATGTGTTCACTGCATTGCAGAATATTCATGAGAAATTAAACAACGACAGAAAGTTAATTAATTTCCCCGCAGAATTAATTGTTAACCCTTTCGCTGCGGCAAATTTTAGTACATAACACGCGTGGCAGACTCAGACATTTCACAAAGGTCGCAAAATTTTCTTCTTTGGTCGTATCGTTTCATTGAATTAACGTGGAAGAGTGCAGAGGATCGAATTAAGGCTTAAGTTAATATGTAAGTGTGCCCAAAGGCTCCGAACGAAAGGGTTAAAAATTAGGTTTCACTAGCTAATTAAGATTGTGAAAACTGTTTTTACAAATTTCTTTAATTTCTCACACGTATTCTGTGATAACAATAGCTCGATAAGTAACGCTTGCAATTTATCACGAGCCCTATGCCATCGTGACTTAGCGAGGATACGATTCTCCGTGAAGGCGCGGGTGCAAGAGTAACGCTCGATTACAAATTTTTTATGCTATCCACAGGCGTGGGCGAACACGTTGCTGAACACGAACAAGCTGATCCCGCAGTCGACGTCCCCCTACGGGGAGAACATCTACTCGATGCAGTGTTCCGATCCAAAGTTGATCGTGCCAGCACGAGAAGTCGTCTCAAAGTGGTACTCCGAGAGGAAGGATCACAAGTATGGCACTGAGCCAAAAGTTTTAAACACATGTACGTAAAACGTCCTATACAAACTATCCCATTGATTCGTTTCCAATAATGTCCTTATAAAGAGCAATTTATTAAAAAAATGTTCCTTATTTATACCTAAGTAATTTGTGTTATTGCAAAAAATATACATATATATAGTAAAGTAAGTGATAAATAAATAAGAATATATTATTGCATTAAAAAAATTCTTTTAGAAAATTATAGGAATAGTACTATTTAAATAGTGATTCAAAGATACTTTCTTAAGTTAACTTTTGTAGTGTTTTAGCAAATGATCACAGTATTGATTTTATAGAAAGATTGTAATTGCTAATATTTTTCTTTTTTCATTTCTTTAGGCCATTTCACACAAATTGTTTGGAAGAACACCACTGAGATGGGAATAGCGATGGCCAAAAGGGACGGAACGTGTGTGGTAGTGGCCTGTTACCATCCGAGGGGTAACATCGTCGGTCAATTCACGGAGAACGTGAAGCCCGCGAAGAGCCACTAGTTAGTTCGCTAGACGAAACCACCCACACCCATGTCGATAATGTATTTAAGCGCTGTATTTATAATATCGTGCATAGACGACAATACGCATAGTATATGTATATATAACACACAGATGTGCATACACGTAGAATAAAAGAAACATTCCACATACTACACGTAATCGAAACACTTCGTCTGTTTTATTAATCGTCGATAATGTGACACTGGGAGAATCGTGTCGAATCCTCAATGGCGCGACGACGATCATATAAAGACGTGTTGTTGTGTAACGCGTTTTATCTTTGAGGACCGGCTTTCTTTTCTTTAAAAATTAAAAAATGAAATTTCGTTCAAATTTATTCTTACTAAACTTTAGGAGTCTAATAAAGCATGCAACGAGTTGAAATATGATATATCTAAGGTAAATTATTTATGCGTATAATATATTCAAATCTATTCTTATTTTTTTACGTATTCTTCTTACATCGATAAGTGAATAACGTCGGTCGTCAAAGAATCGAATAGTATTGCGATAGTGATGCGTAATTTCTTACTGATAAATATAGTATTAACGAAAGAAAGAGAAATTGGTCAGTGATTGATCGTTCCTTCGCTCTTTTACCTCAAGACTCCACGAAACGAGACACACTTGTAATTTTTCTGACAATACAACTACGCGTAGGGTGTAGAATCGAATCGAAGATATTCTTATAATTTATAAACGCATGTTCATTATGTAAAATTTTCCTTTTATTTCAAACGAACAAAATAAATTATCAAACAACTCTCTCAAGTTCAACAATTTAAATCTATTGATTCAAAATAACAAAATGCACACATTCCTGAAGAAAGTGAAAGAAGAAGAAAAGAAACATTACTAAATATTGTAACGAAAACTTCTGATCGATCTATGCAATTTCAAAACGACGATAACACAATGGAAATGTACGTTCATCAAATAAAAAAATATGCAACGTTGACGTGTCAGAGAAGAAAGAAAAAAATGGTGTTGCTGCTTTATAATAATTTATTTATAATAAATTTACATGCACGCGTCGCGTGACAATGTGTCACGTGGTATAATAGATATAGGTACATTCTCTCTCTGTTTTTCTGCTTTTTATTATTTTACATTACGTACAGCCGTTCGTAGTTCCTTTCGTGGTCGAGGATTTAATTCTTATTTCCTACACTGTGAAAACGAGCTCGACGACACTGAAAACGCCGGGCCCTCGAGATTCGTTCGTCGCGCGCCATGTTCCCGTTTCGATTTCGACTGAAGTGAAAATAATTCTCGCCGGAATTTCGCTGTTTCGTCTGTTTATTCTCGATCGGAAGGGGGAACATGCTCGTTCATGTATGACACACGCATATATAAATTTAAACAGACATCGAATGGAAACAGTGTTTTTTGTATTTGTTTTCTTTTTTTTTCCAATGATTCTGTACAGTTCGTGTTTTCACTTCTTAATTAATGGACGAAACGACAATGTCGCGATGAAATTTGGAAATTTTTCGAACGAACAAGTTGATAAGTTGTGCTATTAAAAATCTGTAGTTAAGTTTTAAAAATACGTATCTGTTAAAAGAAATTAACTTTACAAGACTGTGATAAATAACTACAATACCGAAAAATGGTATCTCATCGATTACTTCAGCGAATAGGAGAATCGTTATTTCGAAAACTATTTATAGGTTACAATTGATACTCAAACTATACGTCGTATTATTGGTCTGGGGTTAGCTAAATCAGAGTCGACACAAAATTTTCGTTCTCAATCTCTCAGACGACAATTCTATTTTCACACCAATAAAGAACGTACTAAATCATCTAAATTATCGTGTTTAAAGTAAATGATATGTCAACAAGATTTACTTCTTTAATATACCTATTTTTGTTTGCAATATGGAATTAGAAAAAAGTAGTTTAAAATACATACTCCTGTTCATAGTCTGAGAAATGAAACTGTTGAACCCTTGCAGAATCAGAATCACAAGGAAAATACAATCGGTAATGTGATTTGGTCGAAATAGAAATACAATATCTGCGATACAGGAGAACAGCTGATTCTGCAGAGGTTAGAATTTGTCACACACTTCGTTGAAACAAATATTTTTCAGTACTCACATCGAATCTCGAGGAAAGAATGCAATCATCGGAAGAATTCTTTTACACATTATCGTTTTGATATTATTCACTGTCTGGGCGTGTAAAAATTCATCTTTATCGAGTTTACAAACAAGTAACGAATACCTCGGAGAGGATCTATCCACCGAAAATCAATTCACTTTGAAAAATTACTTTCAGAACACTCTGTTGTGTGTTCGTGTTACGAAACTCATCGTTTCGAAACATCGTGTATTGTATCTGTGTGTTCGAAAAACGAGAAAACGTGTTTATCGTTTCGATGTCGCAAGCTCGGCAGTTCGTTTTGTTAATTTGAACTATCGGAACCGTTACACGATGAACTAGAAATCGGAAAGGAACTTGCGAAAGGGTTGTCGATTCGAGGATTCACGTGTCGACGAATCAAAGGTTCGTTTTTCTCTTTCTTATCTTTTTTTTGCTTCTTTTCATTCTCCTATGAAGACACAACGATACTTTTTGTTCTGATATATACTCATCTGAAGTTTTTGTTTTTTTTTTTCTCTTAATATTACCGTAATATTAATCTCCACTGTTAACATAGTGATATATTCGCGACACGTTCGTTCGCGTTCTCTCTTTATTTTACGTGTTACACGCTACAATCTTTCGTTTCTTTTTTTTTCCAATCGATCGTTCGTTTTTCACCTTGCTTTTTCTGTTTTTCTCTTTTTTTTTCGTCTGTGTTTTTTTTTTTAGCAAATAGAAAATTTCATTCGTCCCTTTTTCACGGGCGTTTTTCAAAGTTTTTTCGCGCGCGCGGTTCACATCGTCGTTAAATACGTTTATACAAATGTTTAAACAGAATCGCGGACAATCAATCGATTCCCTTATGTCGGACGTGACTAGAATATTTCACATATATTCGAAAAACAGTTTTTTTTTTTCGTTTTTTTTTTTTGTTACTTTCACATCGCATTTTTTTTTTTTTTGTTCGTTTCGGTTGCTCGAAACGACAACGCACAGTAATAACACGCTACTCGCTTTTCTAGTTTCAGGTCACGTTGGTTTCCGATCGATCCTTATGACAATTAAACCTATGTACACTGTTGGAACAATGTTCTTGCGTTATTAGTACTCCTTATAATTTCGATTTATTCTTACAACTTTTTCTCCTTGTTAATTCTTGCTTTTATTGTTCTCCAGTTTGTTTCGTTTCTTCTTCGATCGATGTTGAGTGTCGGTAGAGAAGTGGTAGAATACTTTTTGGTATCGAAAAATACAAGAATCGGGGACAGAATTCGCTGAATTCTGCGAGAATCGTTCGTCGAAATTTTATAATTTCAGAGTTTTAATCGTGTCTGACAATTTCATTTCGCTAACATTGGGTGTTGCTTCTTTTCAAATTCAATCCTCTACAAATGACACGTGTCGTTTAAGTCCCAAAAAAGAAAAATAGTATAATCTGTTTATATATATATTATTTCAAAATTTCGATACGACAATGTGTTCGAAAGGAAGAAGATACGAAAAATTTCACGTTGTGTCAGATCATAGAGGAGTGAAATAAAAAGAACACCCGTAACATACAACTACTTATCGCGAGCACTACGAACATATAGTATCCATCGATGTCCTCAAACTCGAAAGTTCGTAATTCCTACTCACTCGAATTCCACATCCATAGTCACACATTTCCGACCTTTTAGATATTATGTTTCATATTCGAAAGTGTTCGAAACATTTAGAAAAATCGCTGTTCACAGATCGAAACGTAATACAGAGGTGTTCGATTGACGCGAATATACAGGGTAACTCACATAAAACAAGCCAGTTATCTTCTTTACCTACAGTGGCAAGAGAAAATTTTTACACGTAATTTAAGTAATTTCAAAGAACGAATAAGATGGACGAAAATGGCAAAAAGTGAAAGGAGGATTCACATTTGATCTAAAATTTTAAGTTTTAAAAAATAAGATGGCGATGGGTCAAAAAAGACCCGAGCACCGTACTAGGGTTAGTTGCACATCGAAGTCTGCTACAAAGTACAGTAGAAAAAAAATGCATAAATTAGTGTCAAACAACAGAAAACAATTTTTGTCTCGTCTTATTCACCCTTTGAAATCATTTAAATTACAGAGAAAAATGTTCTCCTACCGCCATAATTAGAGAAGATGATTCGAAGATAATTAATTCTGTTTTAAGTGGTCCACTCGGTGTATATAATTTCTTTTCTCCCGTCTCACAGAGCGTTCGTCGTTAGTAGAAAATCACCGTAACCCATGTTTGACAAAAAAAGTACCACACGGCTGCCTTCCAACGTATGTACAAAACTCTGCGAGCCATCAGCGTGAACGAAGATGATCGGCGTTTCGTAGTTGGGACGGGTTTCGTTAAACGCTAATCAAAAAGGTGAGAAAGACAGAGAGTTAATGAGGGAGAGAATGTTAAAGAGGCAGAAAACGGGTCTACGTAGAAGTAGATCCTTAAAGAGAGCGTGTGTGAAATATGTTCGCTTAATGGATGAACGACGCGACATGACCGACAAAAATTTCGTTTGCATTCCTCGGGTTAAATAGGATAACGAGCATGTTAATTATAGAGATTGAATGAGAGTACGACTGATTCGCTTCGTTACACGTTAAAACGAAAATTGGAGACTCTCTTTCGTTTCATTGGGTTCAGACTGAAGAACGAACCCACGCAAGTAGGTCTTTTTACGGTGATTGTTTCGTTCGGTAGTGATCGAGGTCAATGATTTCTGATACGAAGTGAATTTCCTTCGCGTCTTCGTTTCATAAGTAAAAGTCGAAGTTGTGCGATACGTGAAATAAGCGATAGTACGTAGATTCGATAATTCTGACAGAACATGTAACAAATTTTCACCATTTCCTCCAAATATTTTCATTACAATCAGCATTTAAAAAAAGAAAAGAAAAACAAGAACGAAAGATGTACGTATAATTACAACCTAATTTTAGTTAAACATATTTACAACAACAATCGATCAAGTGTGCATTGAAAAAAGTAAATTTCACTTCCAATAACTTAACACTGTATTAATCTCACTCTTATTCTTTTAAATAATATATGTACAACGTATTTAACCATTTAGAGGATCATTTTTCGATATTAAGTGGAAATTGTGCAAATGGGCATTTGAACGATTGAACCCTCGAGAAAATGATCGTTTTTAAATACAGAGCTGAAAAATTGTGCAGGCCAGTGGATGGCTCGAGTACACACTATTACAACAACAACAACAACAACAACAAAAACCATTCGTTGTTCCTTTGTCACGTGGAAATGAAATCGACCGTCCAGCTTTCATTGAAATCTCGACTATCGAGGCTCTCGATATGCGAAGAAACATCACGACGAATAACTTTCCACGACCCAGAACCGGAAAATGAAGCTAATCCCGATCGCTGATATAATTGAATCGGCAAACCGATCGGCCGTAGCGGAAGCAGCATCGAAGCAGGTACTCGATAAGACGACGTCTGGTCGGAAAAACGTGTAAATTGGTCGAGAAATGATTGCAACTGGCTCGAAGCGTCGAGTCAAGAAATATATAAGATACAATTAAGTCGTTCCTAACGACGCCTACGTAAATGTATTCACCTAACTGATTTGAACAGATTGTCGAAACTGTTTTTTTTTTCTCGCTCACTTTTTTCTCTTTCATCGCTAAGAACAAACATTTTGCCTCGTCCGATTAGATATATGAAATATTCCGAAAAACTTCGTTAGATAAAAGATTCCAATATGGATTAATCGTATTTTTTTTCTCATTTTTTTCTTTTTTAAACTAATCATTAGAAGAGAAGAAAAGAGTGTATTCGCGTAAAAGTGAGTAACCTTTGTTCGATCGAGTCGCAAATCTACGTTACATACATTCTCGGCTAAACGATTATCCCTTTCACGCGTCGTTCAAAGCTTTCGAATCGAGCTTCCAGAACTTCGATAGTTCGAAGGATTTTCGTGTATTTTCTTTTTTTTCAAATTGTTCTAATTCACGATTCTAGAATCTCGACTCGATCGTTCTTTCTTAATACACGTTTAAGATCCTCTGCTCGTCCTCTCTACGTGTATAATGATCCTCCACCGATCGATGCCACTGTTTCTCGCGTGATATGATTAAGAATGGTCGCGTGTATTTTCTTCTTTTTCTTTTTTCGTTAATATTTATAATCATATTTATATGATATACTCTCGTCGTAAATTGGTTCTAGTACAAAATTTATCTCACGTTCACTCGACGAACGCGGTTCTAAGTAAGAATCGGGGCTTGCAATAGGGAGACGTTTCTTTTCTCCTACCTACGCTCCTCTTAGCTATCTCGAGAACGTGTGACGAAGGACAAGAATTTCTACGATTTTTTAGAATTTCTTCTAATACGATATATAGAATAAATACGATTATATAACACTTTTCTTGTTCAAGAAGAACGAATTTTCGATAAATTCGCGTCGATGTATCTTCCTTTATTTTACAGTTCTTTCATTAATTTAAAAGAAAAATGAAAATCAGAGATGAGTTCGAAATATGAATTTACAATTTTATATATTGTAAACTGTTTGCAATGTAATATTAGTAATTTGCTGCAGTGATTGTCAAAATATGAATTTTCGAGTATAAATAAAATTATCTCGGTCTGGTGAGATGAACAAGACTAAAAGATAGTTTTAATTAACAACAGCAGGATATTACGTATTTATTATATCAAATTCTAAACGATTGGAATATTCGAACAATTTACTATAGATATCGAATTTTTCAAATTTGACTTTTATATCGTTGATTTTCCTCCTAAGTATATTTCGTACATCTGACAAACGTAAACTAGACACATTAACGACGAATAAAATTTCTAAACACAACATACCTCTGGTCCATCGTCACAAGTTGCGCTTTCTTTATGCTCTAATAGTTTCTCAAATTGATTAATCGCGTCGCTGGACCTCTGATGGCACTCGCCATCGTGAATTTTTCGATCTAGAGCACATTCTCGTGGTCGACTGGATTAACGAAGATTTTCGATCTACGGAGGTCGAGACGCCAGAGCCGACTAGAGAGCAAAACGTTTTAAGAACGTAGCCCACTACGTACAACACGACGAGAACATATTGAAGAGTATTTTGTTAAACAAAGACTCGCAGCTCCTCTGAAAAAATTAGGTTGCTTGGAAAAATTGTGACTGCACTACCTACGAATTGAAAATTATCACTAAAACAGTATCGCAGCGTCGATAAAACGACTGCACGTCAACAGAGCTGGACGCAGCTTGAACGAAAGATTCGATCGAATAATTATTCCTTCGTAATTTCAATATGCAATATTTGTCTCAATATTTGATAGAATTCTATCGACTTTTTTTTACAGAAATTTTCTTTCGTTATTTAGAGTTGTTTAGAGTATTCCGAACAAGTTTAACACGTTTCAAATTTGATTGTCAGCTTCTCTACAATTTTTAGATGTTTTTTGTTTTAACCAATATTCGAAACAGAGTCACGATTCTACTTTTCTTATATTATATGTATGTTTGTTATATTAATCATAATATATTGGTATAATTTTAAACAATATAATGCTCAATAAAATAAGAAAATGTAGTTTCATTTGTGTATGAGAAAGATTTTAATTTTGGGTCATATTTGACCCAGCATCCGCCATGCGTAAGACTATCACGTCATCCGCTGTCCGAGGGTTAAATGAAAGTGTATATGAAGAGAAGCTTCACGTTGATTATCATCGATGAAAATATCGAAAATTTGTTAAACATTGTATCTTACTTGTCGAATAATTAAAATTCACAGTTAACTCTAAAGAACCTTGAAATGGTCAACAATGCTAGAATATGCCCAGCTCGGTTGAACCGCACAGAAGAACAAAAGATCAGCGTTCCTGGCATATCACAGTCGCGACTCTGTGTCGCCTCGTTTAGGTCCCCGATGGTTCATGCGCGAACCGTGCTGTAGCCGCTAATCTATAACTGAATCTACGAAAAAGGGAACGTAGTAAAAAAATTCATCTAACCTATTCACCGTATCCGTGATAATCTCTCTCTCTCTCTCTCTCTCTAGTTACGGTTATCCATCATCTTCTTCGATGTGTCACTGCGAACACCTTGCTCTCCGGCCGTCTCGCACAATCCTACGATCATCATCACCACCGTCATTCAGTCCCACGAAAATCAGTCAGGATGCTGAGATACAACCTAGTCTACCACCTCAACATCCTACCCGATTGATCTTGACGTGTAATGTGGGAACGCTACAGCCATTTGTTACGCACCACGCCGGAGAGCCTGCGTCCCCACATAAGGTTATATCATACGATTGTCCCTTGTATATGCTGAGGATCCTGTGTACCGCCTTGGATCTGCGGCGACTGCGATCCAAGTGGACCCTGAAGGTTCGGCTGGTCGTACAATCCGCCCAGTGAACCACCGAAGCTAGGATCCATGTTCGATCCCAATGCAGCGGTCAACTCTGGCATAGACGGCAGACCTACGTCCAGGATTCCCGTGTTGCTCGCTACACCAGCCTGAGAGCCTTCTTCAGGCGGGGTCACCTCCAGACCGATAGATCCGTTCAGTGCTATTTTAATCGGGTTGTGATTCGAAGGATGGGACAGTGCACCTAAACCTATGTCCTCCAGGCTACTCTTTCGCCTGCTCATCGTCAGTCCTTGCCTCAACGAGTTCGAACGTCTCAGCAGAATATCGTCGACCACTCGCAGAGAGTTGGACCGACCGCGAAGTGTACCAGCCACCGTGGGACTGTCCGGCAGAGACAGCGAGTTCGATTTCGTGGTGCTCAACGGAGGAGCCCTGGGAAGACCGATCCCTGATCCTCGACGACTTCCAGCGCCCGGTAGACCGACTTGTGCCACCGCAGCGCTCATCTGAGACACCAACTGAGCCGAACAGAAGCTGATGTTGCTCTTTCTCCTCGAATTGTGCCGTTCGAAGGTCTTCTGCGCGGAGAAGGGACTAGGTCGCACCAGGTACACGATGTCGCCCTCTTCGAGCTTCAGATCGCAGCTGGGGTTGATGATCACGTAGGACAGGCTGTTTCGTTTCTCCGAGACGTCGTCGTAGTCAGCTACCGGTAGGTTCAACGACTCCATCCGGGAACGGACCAGATTGGCGATCTCGGCTCTCTCGATCTGCTGGGAGTGGTTGTCGCGGGCTTCGTCGCCGAGGCTCACCGAGTACTGTTTCGAAGAGAGAACAGATAGGAGTTTTTAATGGTGAATTGAAGATGGGTGATTTAGTTAAACGGACGAGTACGCTGTTAGTGCTTTCTTTCGGACAGACCAGTGGTTGATAAATCTTCGACGGTAAGTTAAATCTACTCGACTTTGTTCTAGATAACTAAAATTGTAGAAGATCGAACGTTTATCAAGCATCGTCTGTCCGTCGTATCGACAATCGTTAAGAAAGTCGAGTGTGAACCCTCTGGATGGATCATCGAGGGGGCAATTTAGGCGGTGAAGACGGAACAGAGAGTCCTGAGCGTTCAGGCCGGAAGCCACTGACTGCTTGGTACACCGCGGCATGCGCTCTGCAATATGTTAGCGTGGTAACGAGCTTTATCAAACACCGACAGAAGGAGGGAAGAATTAAGGGGTGTGGGATGAAACGATCGAGAGAGAGAAAAGTGTGTGTATCAGGTAAGACAAGGTAGAGTATAGATAGATAGAGAAATGGTGAGAAGTAGATGTGAAGTGGCGACGAACGAGTTTGTACAAAAGGGAGGAGAGAAAAGTATGGTGAGACAGTAATAAATATACACATATAGAGAGTAAGTGGAGGTAAAGTCGATCGAGAGAGAAAACTGGCGACCAGACAACGTCGACACTGTACTCACGGCTGAGGCACCCTTGTCGCGGGTGGCGCAATTTGCAAGGCACGAAGCTGCCGCCGAATGACGCACCTTGTACGTCACGCCGACGCCGGCGTCGCTCTCCGCGTCTGAGTCGCCCTGTCAAAACGACAAGCAATTCTACCCTTACTAAGGACAGCCCACCGTTGTCGCGATATTTCGATGTACGGCCGCTGCTCGAGCTTTTATCGTTTCTTACTATTACAACACGCGATCGGTGGCTATCGTTCTACGATTTATTATCGTTCGTCGTCGCTCGTTCGCTGAGCTTCCTACGTAAATAGGAACGCGCAGGATGCTCGCAGATTTCGTTTCTTTGTAGAGATGAATGTGAACTTTTTTTTAGAGAAACTAAAGTAATAACACGATGTGTCGTATTGACAAATGTGTATTGCCTTCAAAGAGTGTTTACTTGTTTGCAATTATTGTTGATACATTCTTGGATAGAAAAGGAAATTTTTGTTTTAAGCGCTCTGAAGAATCATATAAGTCGTAGACGTAATGGAATCAACGAACCAAAGCTCAATTTGAAATAATATTGTAGAAACCGACGGAAAAATTTTGTGGGACCCAAGCGGGAATCGAACCCGGGACCTTCGGCTTAGCAAGCCGAGGCTTTGCGCACTACCCCAACTGCGCGCGCTATATTCTCCCCTGTTGGTTTCCTATTTGGTGATGGAGGCCCCGATACTACAATATCATTTCTTTCTACAGAGTGCTTTGGAAAAACTTTTTTAGAAAAACAATATATATGATATTGACAAATTTGTTTTCTCCTCAGAGTTTCCACTTGGACACCATTTTTGGAATCTTCTTTTCTTTTGCAAAGAATGCATGTAAAAAAAAATGTTGTTAAGCATCCTGTATTGCAGTTGACAATTGGAATTTGCATTTTTTAATATAATTTGGGATATTTAATATTGCAGTACCAATGTATTTTATTAGCGATATTTTAGAACCCTTTGCAGGCAGATTAATTTTTGATTATTTTAAAGTCGTTAAAGATTTAAGAGTTGCTTGTTGAATCTACTGAACATCCTGCACCTGTTATACAATTCGAAAAAAAATTGAAAAAAGTTAGGTCACCAGAAACAGTGAATAAAATATTTTATAGTAGCTTCATTCTTTCTCTTTCAAATGTTCACTGCAGCCTGCATGTACGTTTCAAAGACCCGTGTCCTATGTAAACATCGAAAATTGATAATAAATCGTTACATCTGTCAACTAAATCCTAACTCTAACGAAGTGTAAATTAATATATAAATCTCTACATCGTCTACAGGCTAAGATCTAAAATCTAAATCTTCACGAAACGTCGCAGATCACAGTGACCACTCGAAAATAAGTATCACCTATTTAAAGAAATATATTATACAATATCTTATATTCTATCGATACAATTTTATGTAAGAATCATTGCACGTTCATAAAAAAAAAAATACACTAAAATCGATCACCAATCGATCGTAGTAACGCGTAGAAGAAGCGTTCCAATTGACACTAATATGTATACATATAATATTCGATTGAGTCATAAGTGATGTCCAAATTGTTCACAATTATTTTCAAAGGTTTTCCAAAATATTTACTTCCAAATTTTCTGGTGCACATATAAATTTCAGATGTACACTCTCGTCTATAAATATTAAAACACTTCCTGGACACGAAGCAAGTCTAAAAAAATTAGTGCACAATTATTAAAATTCAGAAAATATTCCAAAAAATAATAATTCATACATGGTACCAAATTTGGCGAAGAAATGTGATTTAAGTCATACAATACTTTCCCCTTCGATACTTACGAACGACAGTGTTAATTGTTTCGTTCCAATCGAGACATTGCGCAAATTTCACTGGACATTAATTATGATTCTACTCAACATATCTAACACGATGCAGGTTGAAAAAAAATGTACACGTTCGGGATCGAAGGACGTGCCACGAGCATCGTTTCAACAAGATGCAAGAGCCTCACGCTCCTCTGATTCTCATTGAAAGGGATCAAGAAAGTCTCTAAGAAAGGCAGCACGAGCTGACACCGGGATAGATACAGAGCAAAAGATATTACACGAACTCTGAATTATCGTTCGACTATCAGTGGATAGAGTTCATCGTTTTACTCACGTGAGACGTGTCGGAGACAGTGGTGTCCTGCGTTCTGTAAATGCCAATTGGGATCTCGCAGGTCGTTGAACAGAGTTTCTGGTACAGCCTGCCGTATGTCCTGATCCACATGTCGTCCTTCGTGATTCTCATCTGAAATTACGCGCAATGAGAAGTATACGAAGTTTCTAATTACCAAGTAAGCAGGGAAAGCCTGATTAGATTTACTTTGGAAAATTAGCGGGGCAGTTTTGGAGTTAATTAGCATAGGTAGCTGGAGGATTACATAATGTGCGGTTAATACAGGGTGTCTAAGCGTAAGCTGAACACCTTTTGTTTTTCGATGATGTGAAAAATGTGTAAAATACAATTTCGAGACTTTGATTTTGAAAGAGGAAATTTATTTTCAAGGTCACCGGTATTTTTGTGCAGGCACAAGCACCTAAGTTTATAATGACACGGGAAACGTGGAAAAATTAATTTTGAGACTTTGAATTGTTTCGAAAGAGGAAATTTTTGTTATGGTCACTTTTTTCGAATTTTTTCAAGGTATTTTGGTGCAGGCACAAGCACCGAAATATCTCCTTTGTTCTCAATGACACGAGAAACGTGGAAAAATCGATTTTGAGAGTTTGAATGATTTCGAAAGAGGAAATTTGTGTTACGGTCACTTTTTCGAATTTTTTTGAGGACACCGGTATTTTTGTGCAGGCATAAGCGCCCAAGTATCTCCTTTATTTTCAATGACACGAGAAGTGAAGTTGGGTAAAACACAATTTTGAGACTTTCAATGATTTCCAGAGATGAATTTCATTTCATAATTATTTTTCTCGAATTTTCTTAAAGCCACAGGTATTTTTGTGCAGGAAATGAAGTAAAATAAAATTCGGAATAATTGCGTTAATTCGTATCCTTACAGATGTCAAGAAGCCAGACCCAGGAGCTTGATCCACACCCAGCAGCAATCTCACGAACGTGATCATGTAGTCCTTGACGAAGGCTTGGTAGAGAAGTGTATCCAGCATGGAGGCGCTGAAGACACTTCCGGCCGCGAAGGGTAATCGAAACATGTACGATATGTGCGATCCTCTTTCTTTTTCTCTCTGCGTAAAATAACGAAAAAGCTTATTTGAAAAGTTGCCAAAATATTACAATCAGAAAATTCGTCAATTCTCATTTCTCCACAATTTTACAACGGAATGTCGTTCAATTCGAAAATATCACGTATCGTACCGTAAAATGCGCTTAAAACGCTGTGATATCGACAGATTTATCGTAAAACTTTGATCGCTTTGTTGCAGGGCAGTGTGCACAATCTATTATATCCGATAAGTACTGCGAAGGGGAAGTTTCAAAGGTGATTAGCTTTTCACCATGAAACGGGAAGAGCTTAGTTAGTTGCCTCGCATCCATAGTGTAATAAAATTTCCCTTATACGTATAAAGTAACAAAGTAAAGGTCAAGTATGCGCGCTTATAAACTCGACAAGCAACGTTGCACGAGAACACGACAGAGAGAGAGAGAGAGAGTGAGTTTAAGATAACTGATCTTGAGTATTATCAGAAATTCAAGCATGAACAGAAGTTTCGTTGCTTAATTAAAAAGTATCTGTAACAGTTTGCACACTAACAAGGGAGATTGAGTATACTTCGTTCGCGACGTAGAAGGTTCCATTTAAAATGTCACTTTGTAATAGGAGGCGGTAATATCGTTTGAAAACTAGTGGATCGATTAATTTCGAATTAGTCCAAATTATGTTACATCGATTGGAAATTCCTGGAAAAAAGTTAGAGTGGATGATACCTTTTCCATTTTGCTGAGATGAAGAGCGTACTTGTCGTGCGCCCTGAATTGCATGAAACGCATGTTGCTCGACTGCGAGAGCTCCGTTATGCTTTTTATGCTGGGAAAGAATCTGCGGATATAGAAATAATGGTGTTAAGTTGAGATTAATTTTATTGCCAAATTTGACAATTCTAATGTGAATAATTTCATAATTTCTTGTTTTTATAAAGTGAAGCTTTAAATTCAAGAATTTTTACTTATAGAAAAGTGAATAATCCACACTTCACTATTATTTTTATTAACGGAAAATCTTGTTTTCAAATTGAGATAACTTTTATTGGGCAATCTAATATGAATAATTCCATAATTTCTTACGTTTACGTACAGTAGCTTTAAATTTACGAATTCCTACATGAAAAGGTACATTGTTGGATAATTTAATTTTCAGCTGTTCACATTCTCAGTGTCTCGGAAAATTTCTATACTTCACTGTCCTTTTTATTAACGAAAAATCTCGAAACACTCACTTGAACATCGTCTGTACCGCGACGATCGTATTACAGTCGGCCAAAGTATCTTCCTCCGCGGAATTGCTAAGTTCCTTGTTTACGACCACGACATTTTCTGCGAGTGTGATACCGGCACGAAGAAGATCGTCCAAACAGTCGATGGTTCCTCGCATCCAGTACACCAGAGGAAAGTAGGACAACGCGTCGAGGAACGCAATTTCCGGTGTCCGTTCCAACAGAAGAATGATTGGATTCAGTGAAGTTTTTGATCTGACGGAAATCATTGATTAACATTATTATACAATTTCCATTTTAACGATCATTACTTTGAACACATTCGTCGCTCGAAATTTATTTCCGAGAATAACCATTTCTTTTACGTTCAATGAAACTTAATTTTCAATTTGAACTTGAAATATAATATCGCGACTAAAATAAGTAATTAAAAGGAAACGAAGGAAATGATTACTCTTTAATATACCTAAAATGAGCTCTCAAAGGAATTATGAAATTATTATACAATTTTCACTTGGTTATTCGCTACTCTGAAATTTTAATGACTCGAAATTATTGATAAAAAATTTTCTATCAAATAATATTTTAATTTCTAATTTTTACTTGAAATATGGTAT